>NW_026067963.1:6235516-6368676 GCF_014885135.2 Alexandromys fortis
TATATATATTATTCCTTTTAAAAACGGCGGCGGGGCGGCGTGGGTGTGTGGACAAACACAGGATAGACGGGACGCAAAGGAAGAGACAGACAAGCTGCTCCCACGTGGGTGCGCTTTAATGGGGAGAGGGGAACACAGTAAGGGGTGGGACGTGCAGACACACAAGGGTAGGGGGGAAAAGGGCCAAGAGAGGGGCCAAGAGAGCGAAGCCTCGTGGACCTTCGCTTTTAACGGGGGGCGCAAGGTTATCTGGGAGGAATGGCCTTCACCTGGGCGCGCGGGCGCCAAGGTGTTCGTACTCCAGGAGGAGTCTGGGAGCTGTAGTTTCCAAGGGAATAACAATATATATGTAAACTAGCAAGTGACCTGAGCATGTTCTTTCATTGCTCTCTTTTCCTAATTTTGGCTGCAATGTGACAAGCTGCTTCAGCTTCCTTGTGACTTGATTTCTCTGCTTTTGTCAGGGTAATTAATTGCAACAATATGAAAAGAGAATAGAACACAATCCTTTTCTTATAAGGAAAGTACTCTTTGCTGGGTGCCACAGGTAACACATTAATTGTGAAAAATAAAGCACAGTATGGGCTATAGCCACCTATTTTTGAATAGTATAAAATCCATTTTTCAACTCCTATCATATTTTATTTTGAACATATACTTTTACTGGGATGCCTTCCAGCGATGCTAAGTATTAGTCAGAAACTACTCAGGAAAGCATAAAACTAGCTCAACTATTTCAAACAGAAAGAAGGTAATAAGAAACTGAAAATAAACTAAAGAAGACAGAAGGAATAAAAGATGTCATTGTAAAGTCAAGAAATCATTGCCATCTTTGTAACAGAGCCCATTTGCATACACTTTCCAACACACAGGACTGGAACTTCCAAAGAGTGTTATCCCTGCCAGAGTTGGAGTACATAAAGCCTTAGCTTGCCGGAATAAATGCTCAGCCATCTGGTCTCCACTGCTCAAACAACTACCAGCAGCTACTGAAGCAACTGCTGATACATCAGAGCCAGAACGAACGTAGTCCTTCCCTCCTCCACTTTCCAGTCCCTCGGTGCCTCATTTTTGGCAAAATTTAACAAGAAACCAGATGCCAGGGGAGAAGAATAAACATACTTTGCAATTCCAGTAGTTTGAAGCAGAGTGGAAGGGAACAGGTTTCACTTTGGTAGAAAACAGATAAAATAACCAGAGTGCAAACTTAGATTCTAAGATGGATGCACTGATAAGTTGCCCTAGGATACTCTTTTTACAAAAATTAAATCGTGGTTAGTCTACACAATAAATTATTTGCATTTTCCACAGTACTCAGCCAATGACTATCTCTGCCTTAACAGATTTTAGTAAGATAAAGGGAAGTAAGAGACAGCTAAAATATAGAGTTTGCTTAATGATGATGACAAAGAACGAGTACACATCCTGAAGATAAGCAAACTGGAGATTTTATGTGATTGACATTTGGCCATTTCTGACCAGCTGTACCTTCAATTGTAAGTGCTTTATCTCCAAAGGCTGCAGTGTTAGGGAAAAACAAAAGAAAACATTTTCTGTTTGATTGCTTCTTGATCCTGGAAAGGATGTTGTGATAGAGATGTATGACATCAAACTGAACTTAGTTTGTGTAGATTGACAGGACAAGAGAAGGCACACCACCAGGCTATCTCACAAATCCCTGAGTTCTAGCAAGAACTCTTCTTAAATGCTTTAAACCCTTTGTTATAGTTACCTTTAAATGTCACCTTGATAAGATACAGAATCACCTAGGAATGGAGTCTCAGTGAAGGACTATCTTTATTAGCTTTGTCTGTGAACACGTCTGTGGGGAATTATCTTGATAAACATGGCCATTGTGGGTGGGGAAGACTTGCCCACTGTGGGTGGCACCACCCCCTGGGCATGAGATCTTGGATGGTAAAGAGTAGAGAGTGTAAGCTGGGCACTATTGTGCATTCGTTATTCATTGCTTTCTGCTCTCAACTCTGGAAGTAATGGGAAAGTTCTTTCAAGGTCCTGCTGCTATGACTTTTCTTTGATGATATGTTAAATAAACAGAAAGAGATAATAAATACCCCCCAGAAATAGATCGCAAAATGCTTTATTAACTATGAATTTTCTAAATGCTAATGAGAAACGAAAAACAGCTGCTAGAGACATTGGATAGTGGAAAAAAAACTACAGAATTATATCAGCCAATATACTTTCAAGATGTAGTGACCTCAGAATGGAAACCAGGGCCTGTGTTAGGTTGGGAAAGGGGTTTTGCTTTTGTTTCCACAGGAGAAGAAAAGCTATGGATACCACGAAAATTGATAAAGATTCAATTTGAACAAGAGAACCTCTTAATTAGAAGAGATGACAGTTCATCAAGCACCATGGCCATTTAATCTAAACTAACCTATAAAACTAACAAATACTTTTCATTTGATCAGATATAACTTGCCAAAGAGAATCTCCCCAAATTAGGGTTGGGAAAGGGATTTGTTTTTGTCTTTTTAGGAGAATGAAGACAACCAGCTAAAGAATCTGAAGACTACTGAACAAATAAGACCTGTAAAGAAAAAAGACAAATTATCCAGAAAAAAAGGAGAAAAGTTTTCTCAAGAAAAGGAGCAAATTGACCTATTGGTATATCATCACATTTCCAACAGGATAAAATTTCATAAATCCTTCCAAATGTTTGTTTCTGCTGTTTTCTACAGACATATAATGAAAACCGTCTTTCTGTAGTCCCAGTATGATTAAAAATTAAATCTGGCTTTGCAGAGGGATTGTGGCTCTCTCCTTCTCTAAACCTAAGCATGCTTGTTAAAATGAAATCCAAAATCTCTGTCTCATGTCAGAAGAGCCACCTGATTTGGGACAAAAAAAAATTTAAGAACTATTTTATTGTTGCTAATCTCATATTCCTTTGGTTTTATATTAAGTCTTTAACAGCTTTTCTTAAGGTATAAGATTTATCAGATATATATATGTATATACAGTATATATATACTCATAAATGCACATATATATACACACACACTTCTTATCATGATATTAATTGTCATATAGAGTACGAACTAACTGTAGAAATAGATTTCATCTACCTTCCTGTACATGATTTCTGGTTTGAGTCTTTGTCAGTTTTCTGCAGCGAACCATGAGCATGCCTAACAATGACCTCTGAAGTCTCCAAAAAGAGAATGAAGCCCTACAACAATACCTTCAGGACTATGATAACACGACTAAGAAGATAAATACCACGTAAAGATTGACTTTGAACAACAAACCGCTCAGAGCAATTTCGTGCTGGCTAGCTGAGATGATCCAGTCTAACAGTCTGCTCTAGCCAGGACTTGAAACAAGCCCTAGACATCCTCATTACACAGAGACTGAACAAAGAATGATACAGTTACCTCTCTCAGGACTTGACAATTAACCCCAATTTTTCTTTTCAGTATTCCCTAAAGATACCATTGCCTGCAAATAGCAAAAGGTAAATTTAAGAATTTACTTATATTTCCAAAAGGTGGGGTGGTTTGTGTTTGGTCATTCAATAGGTTATGGGTATTTGTCATTGTTTAAGGGGGTTGATTGTTAATTGTTATTGATAATAGGGGAAAAAGATAATTAAATAAAATTAGATTTGAGGTTCTTGTTTAGAAAAGAAAAAAGGATAAAGATATGATAAAAAAGGATAAATTATTGAATCTACACTGAAAAGAAAAAAGGGAGGATATAGATATGATAATATAAAAAGGTAGATTATTGAATTCAATTTTAAAAAGCAACTGCTAGTTTTAAGTATTTTTACATTTGATTGGACTTTTGTATATTGTGGACAAATTTCATATATTGATACAAATTTGGGATTAATTTTGTGAAAACATATTGTACATTCATTTGAATCTTGTTCAAAGCATTGTATCTATACAACTTATTTAACAATGTAATGTAAATTTCTAGTCCTTGATAATTATTATTGCCAATTTAGGATAATAAGGAAATACAGGTGAGTAGTTAATTATTTACTATTAAACTTATAGTCACATTAGGTATGTTTTCAAGATCAAATAAAGATACATATTAGATATACAGGTCATATTCAAACACTCTAGAGGATCATAGAATATGGCATTTCAGATGTTTTAATAACATAGGTTCTTTTTTATGACAATGAGACATGTATGCTCCTGGCAGTACCAATCTACTTCAGAGAAGATAATGGGTACTGAAAAAATTCCAAATGGGGTTTGCTTTCTTTGTGGCAAAAGTAGACAACTGGGCAAGAAAGTACCCTTGCCTAACAGTATGCTGTCCTAATGGGACAAGCAAAACACGAAAAAGAGTGACTGACTAACCTTGCCCAGACAAGGCAGGGAAGTCCTTCAAAAAGCCAACTACGTACTGGCTTTGTGGGAGCCTAGGCAGTTTGGATGCTCACCTTACTAGCCCTGGATGAAGGTGGGTGGTCCTTGGACTTCCCACAGGGCAGGGAACCCTGATTGCTCTTTGGGCTTATGAGGGAGGGGGAGTTGATTGGGGGAGGGGGGAATGGGAGGTGGTGGTGAGGAAGAGACAGAAATCTTAAATAAATAAATAAATAATAAAAAAATTTAAAAAAGCCTACTTTGTAGAAATGTCTGTCAGATATTCTAGGACTGTAGGCCAAAAATAGATGTCCCAATATTGCAGAGGAAATTTGGATAACTATCCAGGCAGCCAACATGGGTTCTGGTTTCTTTTAGCCATTCAAGAAGAAATCTCTCTCTCTCTCTCTCTCTCTCTCTCTCTCTCTCTCTCTCTCCCTCCCTCCCTTCTTCTCTTTCTCTCTCCATTCTTTCTCTAATCCTTCTTTTCCCTCAACCCTCTTTTCTTTTCTGTTCTTTATTCCTCCTTGTTTTGTTTTGCTTTGGGTTTTTTTTTTGTTGTTGTTGTTGTTTTTTTTTTTTTTTTTTTTTTTTTTTTTTTTTTTTTTTTTTTTTTTTTTTTTTTTTTTTTTTTTTGGCTTTGGGAGAATATCTGGCTATGTAACTCTGGCTGTCCCAGCACTCATCATGCAACCAAATTGGCCTCAAAACCTGCAGTAGTCCTCCTGCCTCTGCCTTCAGGGTGCTAAGATTGTAGGTGTTGGGTCACTCTGGTTCATTTTTTGTATTTCACCTTCAACTTTCAATAAAACCTGTGGCTCTTCCTTCTAAATAATCCTAGAAACTGACAAGGAAATGGAGAGATATTACAACTGATGTCACATTTCAACATATATATATACATATATATACATATATATATGAATTACTAGGTATCAAACTAGATAACTAGAAGTAGCAATTTTTTTAGAAACTCACAACCTACAAATATCAAATCATGATTAAATAGAAAGTCTGAGAACAGACTTTTACCTCATATGGAGATGAATTAGCAATCATAAACTTTTCAACAAAATAGAATTCAGAGCCAGATGGTTTCAGAAAAAGGTTCTACCAAAAATTTTAAGAACAAATGCAAGTCCTTTCTTACCTCCGTTAAGATACTGAGGAGGAATGAGTACTTTCTAATTCATTTTAAAGGTCAGTATTAACCTAATAGCAAAACCTGAAAAAAACTGCAAGAGTAATAACTTAGGTCAATATCCTTGATGAATACACACACAAAAACTTTTCAACAAATACTACCAACGCAAAAAGCACATTAAAAAGATTATATATAATTACCAATTTTGGAATTGTTCCTGAGATACTAGGTTGGTTTAACATATGAAAATAATTTAATCATATTAATAGCACAAACCATAAAAATCATATTATCATCATAATAAATTATTCTAATTGCTTTATATTGTTATGATAAAAGCACCAAAAGTAACTGGAAGGGGAAAAGTGTTATTTCATAATACAGTTTAGAGTCCTTCATGAAAGGAAGTCAGAAGAGAAACTCAAGGCAGAAATCTGGAAGCAGGAACAGAAGCAGAATCCATGGAAAAACACTGCTTACTGTCTTTTTCCTTAGGCTTAAATTCAACTAGTTTTCTTATACCTCTCAGGATCACCTTCCCTGGGATGGGCCCATTTCTTATTGTAAAAATTTCCTACCCTAAATATTTATTCTTATACTCATTGAGAAGTGTAGCTCTCCATCCTCATTATAAAATAAATCTTTTTGCCATATATAGTGGCTATTACAGAGATCCACTACTGGTCAAAATGCAGAGGATAAGGAACTGTCAGACACAGAGATACATCTGCAACAACCCTACATTAAAGCTCAGGGGAAAAATCACACAAAAGAGGGTGAAAATGTTGACTCACAGGGTGCTCACTGCTACATTCTGCAACCCTAGACATGGCAGAAAGAAACATACTCATGAAATATGAACAATATGGTTGCCTGGACAAGACCATCATAATAAAAACACTAGTTGATATAGTCAATCTGATATAGGCACTCCCGAAATATCGCATCCCTAGATGAAGAGGGAGAATTAATACTCTGAGGGATGAGGTGTCACATAGGTTGCCCAATTTGAGGTGATCATCCTACTTGAGACACATGTATGAGGAATACAAAATGGAATCAGTAGATCGTGTGTGGGTTTGTATTTGTATGTGTTCACATGTGTGCATATGTAATTTTGCAATGAGTTTGTAAAGATAAAACCACAAACCATACAATGTTCATGGTATTATCATTTCTATGGTTATTTATTTTTCAGATTTTAATAACTAAAGAAACACCTAAAATTAAATTTTAATTTTTTTTTTAGTTAGGATGTCTATTGATGTGATAACACACTGTGAATATAGCAACTCTTATAAAGAAAAACATTTAATTGGGGGTGGCTTACTATTTCAGAGATTTAGTCCATTATCATCATGGTGGGATGTGGTGGCATACAAGCAGACATGGTGCTGGAGATGGAGCTGAGAATCCTACATCTTGACTTTAAGGCAACAGGAAATGGTCTTTCTCATTGGGTGTAACCTGAATATAGATGACCTCAAAGCCTACCCACACAGTGATGTATTTCCACCAACAAGGACACACCTACTGCAACAAGACCACACCCTCCTGTTAGTGCCATTCCCTTTAGGGGCCATTTTTTTCAAACCACCACAGTAGTGTTCAGTAAATGATCCATCTCTGCATGAATGGACTTTTTGTTGTAATTTGGACTCTACTGCCTACTAGATTTCTCTTTCTAGCAACCAGTGGACCTATTCTGTCTTCCATCCCTATCTCTTAATCTACTGTTCTGTACTCACACATCACCTCCCTTTCCTGAGTGTTTTTTAATGGAAGCATGATGCTAATGTGGTTCATATTAGGTGTTTATGTTCAGCTCTTACTAGTCAAAGCTTCTTTGTATAAATAAGATAAGTTAAATCAAAGACTTGACAATGTATTTCCAAATACACACATATATGGCTAATGTTAGATTCAACCCATTAACTACCCAATAGCTTTTTATTCTTTAGGGCTTTTAACATTCCTGTTTGAATCAACTACTGTGTCAGCCTTATACTAGGATACTTTCAAAAATGAGCAAACTCTCTCCATATTTATAAGTATATATTTTGCTTTCAAAATGATTTATCCATAGGATTTTAAAACAGAAATTTTTTCTGACTGTCCAGGTTACCCTTCCATAAAAATAGACAGAACACAGCTAGTCACCATGTTTCCTTACAGATGTTATTGACATATATGCAACTTTTATTATTTTATTGGAAGTATACAATCCATCTAATTTTAATAATTGACTCATACATTTATTGTTATGAATTCTCCAGAAAAATTACATGAAACATAAGTGACTGTCCTAGTTACTCACGATCTCATGTGTTTTAAGGATTCTAGTATGACAAAAGAGTCTGTATTTTCAAGGTAACCCATTGCTGATACGGTGGGTTCACCCTCATCACTAGAACTCAAGGCTGCGAGAGTGAAACAGTTGAATCTTGAAGTTAGTGCTGTCCCTTTAATAATGCTCTGGGCTTCTTGCCTTGATCTGGTCAAAAAAATGAATACATAATGTTTGCTCTTACACACCCTTTCCCTTTAAAATTTATGTTTATTAAAGCGGAAAGTTTTGCTAATACTGATTAGCGTTCCTTAGCAAACACAGGGAATGTACTTCTCAAAGTCCAACCACTGACAAAAGCCATAAAGTTATTCTTCCAATGAGATGAGAGTGGAAGTGACCAAAGTCGTTTCTTGCTCAGTAGAAAATTCCCAGAGGAAGCCCCACCCCTTCTTCCTGCTATGGGGAATGGATGACCATAACTGAGTAGATGAGGCCCCAGAGTGGAGCACATTAGATGACTGTGTCATTGTTCTCTAGGGCTCACTGATGGAGATACGGCGCTCAGCATGTGTGAGACCTGGGATTCAATTCCCTAGACTGCAAAAACAAAACAATAATAATAAAAAAAAAACTCCCAGTAGAAACCCTGAGATACACACTGAACTAACATAAAAAGCCATTTACTTTTGAATGAAGTTGTAACCAAACTAGAGCAGTTTCTCCTGAGGAATACATTAAATCATTTGTTTTATGGTGAAAAGAAACAATTCCTGTTTACAAAGTAATAGTTATCATGTAGTCATTATTTGAAAATAATATTTTAAAATATCACAGACTGAGAAAAAATTAAACATTCTTCTATTCAACAATTTTTGTGTAATTTTTGCCTTGTTTCAGTTGTGATCATTGTACATACAGAATTTTATATATGTATATTTGTATATGTGTGTGTGAAGCCATAAGAACCATGTCACACTAGTTAGGGTTAGCTAGTAAGGGTTAGCATTCAGAGTAGGACACAGGATTGCCTGATATTCAGAGCCAAATGCCCTTGGGCCCTGTGGTATCTTGTTTACAAGAGCCGGGATAAAATATCCTTTTAAGAAGCAAGTTTCAGATGAAAGAATAAATTATAGCAGTAGAAATTCAGAAGAGCTAGACTTGGGAGGACAATAGAATTTCAGGAGCTTAAGGGCCCTCCACAATGCCAGGCATAAAATAGAAATGATTTTCATATTTGTGGAAGAAGATTATTTTAAGGATGGATTTCAGAGAAAAACTGCAATCACATGAATCAGTCCTGCAGTGCTGATCTAATGACGGGTGATGCTGTAGATGTGGACTGCCCTATGCACCGCAGGATTCAATGGGAGCTGAGGCAGTTGATGGAGAAGGGTCCAGGAACATCTTGACATTTGGACAAGCTTTCTGTTTCTAAATAAAGGAATTTTATAGCATCATGTTGGAGTCTGATAATATGTCTTTGTAGTGTAGCTTGTGTGCCAGCCTTGTGAGAATTTTCTTATTATAAACAGCATTAATAAAAATCCAACTTCATAGCCATGCGATAATAATAATAATATTAAAACTTTTTGGTTTCCTTGTTGTAACCTGAATTTTCAGAAGGGCCTCTTCCATTGCACAAATTTTATAATTAAGAAAGACACAGGATAGGTAATACATTGAGGATTATTTTTAAAGCTTTATCCTGGTTTGAATAGAGCAGAGCTTCAGAGGAAGGTGGGGAATATGCAGAGTGTCTGTAGCTAGGCTGTGAGCTAACTGGAGAAATCCTGGAATTGAAGAGAAGCACGGAGGCCAGGATGAGAAGTTGATGTTGTAAATCTCTGGCTTCAAGACATAAGAACAAATCTAAATTAATAACTTTCAAAGCCTAGCACTTAATAGGACATTGTCGATTCTTGTATCGGGGGTTTAGGTTAAGTTTCTGTACTTAATAGTTTGGCTATCTATAATTGATAAGTCATATAAGACTACAACCAGTGCCTTCAAAACATTACCTTTGCCTACCCAGTGTGTTCATACAAACTATGTCAAAAATGAGAAGGGAAAAAAAAAGGAGCAGGCTTTTGTAGATTTTTTTTTTTTTTTTTTTTTTTTTTTTGGCATTAGCTTCATGAAGTTGAAGTTTGAGTGCCGCTGATGGAATCGTTGCTGCTGACCTAGATACAGGAACGCACAGGTAGATGTGGAAAGACGTCCAGCCTTCAGCCCTCTTGGGAATCCGTAGCTGGCAGTTAGTTCCTGGTGTAATGTTCTTACACTCAGCCACAGCCTCATCACAATGGATAGTATGAAGGCTTCATCATTTTCACTAACTCCTGGCGTCGATGCTGGAAGCCAAGGAAGAAAACAGGTAGAATAAATTTTTCTATAATACAACTGCAGCAGCTTAAACCAGGTAGGTCTACTGAAAAAAAAATTTTTAAGCACAGAGAATTTGAGGAATTGCTTTTGCTTTCGGGTCTATGTGACTATTTTTGTCATCCTTGTAACTGTTGACATTTTGCCTTGCCTCTTCTTTGTCATAGGGCATTTTCTGTACATTTCAGATATAGTTTAGGAGCATGCTGGACTCAACCTACTTGGAGAAAATATCACCAACATCTCTCCTTCTGCCCCAAGTTACTGTAGTAAAAATACAAGTAGATGATGGCAAAGGTGCACTACAGACAAAATAATACCACTCCTCCACCCTTAAAGAATCAGTCTCTATTCAGAGATTCAGCCCTGCCTGAAGTGTTTCAAATGAGTCTGTAGTTCACAGTATCAAACACAATGCAAATGTCATATTGAACAATGGATCTTTCTGTTCCTATAGGAACTTTGGAGTATGGGAAGCATAATTCTGACAGAATAAGAGAAATAGAAGACATATTTGAGGTTTGGAAGACAAACACGTGAGAGAAGAAATGTATAAATCCATTGCTTTTCTGCAAGTTGGCATGAAGTGATAGAAATAAGCTAGTATCTGGCACGGCTCAGTGCCTTTCTATGAGGATGTGCTGGAATATATACGTTTTTATTATACAGTTTAAGAAAAACTTCCCTTCAAGATATAGACAAGAAGCTTTAAGATCAGAAAAGCATCCGTAGAAGGGAATATAGAGGCAGATACAAAAAGTGAAACAGACGGGAAACAAGTCTATGGTGATGATGGTTAGTTATCTACAAGATGTCTGGTAAAGAGGCTGACATAGTGGAGAGAGTGGAGAGAGAGAGAGAGAGAGAGAGAGAGAGAGAGAGAGAGAGAGAGAGAGAGAGCTGATTATTTCTGCTTCCATAGAGATCCTTCCAAATACAATATTTTGCCTAGAGCTATACTTAGTATATATTCAATTTTCTCTCCGGTTAGAGTAAAACATTTTTGATATGGTGTAAACTGTGCTTTTTATACTCTTAGTCTTACAACACTTTATTTTTAGCGATGTAAACACTTGTAGAGGAAAAGCCAATTTGAAGGGAAGATCATGAAAAGCACATGACTTGATTTACTGTTTTATAAACGAGACTCCATGATCTCGTCTCAAGAATATCTGAGAAGACGATGTTTTCTTTAATTTTGGCTTTTTTATTCTGTTGGTGGACTAAATTACTACTCTACAAATTACAGATCAATACCTGGTTTGGGGAGTCATAGCATCCAACTGAAAAATGTTCAAGGATCTTGGCTTCACAAGTCTAATTTTTCTAGCTTTTTATTCTTTATGAAAGGATTGCAGATTATTCCTACTTAACAAACAAAAGACAAAAATCATCCAATTTGGGGGAAGCTCTGAAATCAACCTCCACAAAACAGATTCAAGGCCTGATTTCCCCAACAACTGTCTAAAGATCACTGCCTCCCACAATTTTGTTTTTTATAAAACACTGGACTTCAAATTGATTAAGAATTGAGTTTCCCCTTTACTCTAAGATTCATTTTTTCTAAATCAGTTGAGATAAACAACAATGAAAGACAATAATAATCAAGTAAATTTCAAGAAATGTTAAAAAGTTAGAGTTGTGATAACAATCATTTCATCAAGTATTTCTTTTGCATTTCCGCTGTTCCGATAGTCCCTACATCATAGCCTGCTCCTGGTCACTCCCTACCCCAAATCCCTGTGCCTTAATTCTGTGAATAACCTGTATGGGGGAAGATAGGTGAGTGAGTTAGAAGGAAAAAGAATGAATGAATGCCTGTTTATGGAAGAGAAGGGAGGCTGCAGGAGGAAGTTCTGCATGACTGAGAACGCTTTGGCTCCAGGTTTCCGTTGTCCATGAGCACTTTTACCGTTCTATAAGCTGTCAATCAGAGCAACTCAGACAGTTCTTACACAACTGCCAGGTCTTTGCATTGGCTTCCTTTTCTCAATCCCCTCTGCCTATGCCCTTCAAAAGCATACTCTATCTCCATCTACACTCACTTCAATGTTTGTAAATTTGTCTGATTTACATGCTTTTCACTCTAGTTATCTTCTCTAATTGTTAATCAACAAATAGTATATAGTCTTTAAGACCTTAATTTTAGTTTCCTTAAGACAGTTATGGTTTTGTCTTTTTCTGAAACATACTTATTTTGTGTTTAATGATGATCTTTCTTTCCTTTTTCTTTATTCTTCTCTTATCCTGATCAAAACCTTTCCTCCCTCCCTTCCTCTCACCCACCTCCACTTCTCCTCTCATCCAGATCTACTGCTTAGTCATTTCTCCTCAGAAAAGAGCAAGGCCTCACCATCGGCCCCAGTGATATCAGCCAATCACAACAACCTAGTGCAGTGGAAACTTCCTGGAACCTATGAGGGTGGCCCTAGAGGAATGCTAGCTATGGAGGATATCGAGCCTGAACCAGTCCGTCTTTTATACAAATTTATCTTCTAATCACATATGCTACCTGTGGAGTAAATAGACTAGGTTTCTATGGCAGAGCAATGGCATGGGATGTGAACTGATCACATTTCTTTCTGCATACCAGGAAAGGCTACCTGAAGGAAGTAAACCATTTCGCTGAGCCTACAGTGGTAGCAGGGGCCCTCTGGAGTGTGCTAGGGAGGGGCATCTCCAGAAAAGCAACAAGAGAGCAGGAGTCGTGAGGGGAGGATTCTCATGGTACAGGGGTTCAAGGCCAGTATGCACTGAGTACAGTGAAGAACCATGAAAATTATGGACAGAGACATCATCAAGTGCCAGGTTTGAGGGTCTCAAACGCACGAGAAGATGTGTGTCTTTTTCATTCTTCCTGTAACTAAGAATTTGGGAGAAAAGCCACCTAAGCTCTATTGTAAAAACTTTCGTGGGTTGCTTTTGGTAGAATTGCCATTTTTACTATGTTGATCCTCCCAATCCAAGAGCCAGAGCCAGAGCCACATTGGAGCACCGGACTGAAATCTCAAGGTCCAAATCAGGAGCAGAAGGAGAGAGAGCACGAGCAAGGAACTCAGGACCGAGAGGGGAGCACCCACACACTGAGACAATGGGGATGTTCTATCGGGAACTCACCAAGGCCAGCTGGCCTGGGTCTGAAAAAGCCTGGGATAAAACCGGTCTCGCTGAACATAGCGGACAATGAGGACTACTGAGACCCCAAGAACAATGGCAATGGGTTTTTGATCCTACTGCACCTATTGGTTTTGTGGGAGCCTAGGCAGTTTGGACTGCTCTTTGGGCTGACGAGGGAGGGGGACTTGATTGGGGGAGGGGGAGGGAAAGGGGAGGCGGTGGTGGGGAAGAGACAGAAATCTTTAATAAATAAATAAATTTTAAAAAAACCTTTCGTGGGCCAAGACTTTGATTTACTGGCTTATGTGTAATCATTCCACGACTCTTCACAATCGTCCTGTGGCATAACAACTTGGACACACACGGAAATGAGCACCAGTGGTCTCCCAGAGGTGCAGTGACTGTATTGTGTGGAGAATATCTCTGCTGGAGTCGCCTGAATCATCCGACTTGGCCTTGTCCCAATTTCCTTTCAGCAAAATGGAGAAAAAGAAGAAATTGGGATGGCTACTTAAACAAAACAACAGCTTAAAGATTAAAGAAGCACATGGAATATTTCCTGAAGGACAGTCAACCAGAAACCTGGAATCAAAAACAATCAACTTGGAATATCTAGAAGGTTAAGGAAGCATCACACTGGTGTGTGTGTGTGTGTGTGTGTGTGTGTGTGTGTGTATTTGTTGATATATACACCTTCATTCATTATGTAGTTTACCTTAATTTTACATAAATTTTCCAAGCAGATGATGTCGAACCTTTACACCCAAAGTGACAATGAGAAAGAAAAATAAAACAAAGAACATATTAAAATGCAGCAATATTTTCTCCTATTGACATTAGCTGGAAACCTTCTGTGTGACTTACCTGCAGCTCAGCTCAGGAGGTCTATTTCCATAGATTCTGCATTTTCATTCAGTCTGGGCAGAATGCCTCTGAGTGGAAGATGCTTAATCTCTTCAGACTCCTGGGTCATCCATGGAAGGAAGTGCTTTTCATTGCTTGTTCATGCGTAAAAGAAGCTGCTTGTTAAGCCTGAGAGATCAAAACACTGTCCTTAAAAAGCTCTCAAATAGGGCACCTTTTTCCACATGTGTTCTACTAATCTCATCTGGAAGAAGGAAAAAAAACCCCACAAAACTCAATGCTGTCTTCTCAAATAAAGAATAACTTTTTTAAAGGGAAAAATTAGTAACCGCTTTGCTGAACAAAATTAAAGACATACTCATTCCACATGTGAGTCATTAAAATATCTAAGTATCAGTGCACCATCAATAATTCCCTCCATCCCCAGGGTCGCTGAGACTTTTTATCTTGAATGATCCTCAGATTTTGTCAAATTCCTTTTCTACTTCTATTGAGATGATCATTTGACTTCTATCTTTAAATACATACATGGCTAATAAATCATTTATTTATTTGCATACATTGAACTATTGTTAAACCAGCAGACTACAGAATGGGAGAAAATCTTTGTCAGCTATACATCTGATGTAAAATTAATATCTGGAATATGCAAAAACTTAAGAAACAAATAGCATGTTGTTCATCTACATTTACTCTCTCTGTGTTTACAATAGCTAGGAAATGGAAACAATGTCTATCAACTGATGAATGGATGAGGAAAATGTGGCATATATACACAATGTATATATGAAATCCTTCTGTGAAGAAAAATGAAATAAAAAATAACAAGGAAAAGGATGGGGCTGGAAAAATTATACTGAGTGCGGTAAACACATCTCAGAAAGTTAAACAATGTATATTCTCTACTGTGTGAGAGCTAGCTTCAAATCTTTTTCTTTTAATTCAGAGTACCTTTAGAATCAACGACAGAGGAAAGGGAAGAAGGAAGGCAAGTTTTATGAGAGGAGGGAGAACAGAATGTAGATGGTGTGAAATTAGAGAGAATGAAGAATCTAGGCAGGAAGGTTTAAGCAAGGATGGGGTTGAAAACATTGGAGATAAATAGCAGGAGGAAGACAGTAAAAACTGGAAGGTTACATAAAAAAAACACACATGGAAACTTACTATTTTGTAACCAACCAAAGAATAAGTACAAAGGGAGTTTTATAGGAGTCAGCCTGTGTGGCTGGAGAATCTTGCTCCAGTAAGCTTTGGCTTAGTAAACAGAATCTTTGTGAGGGGTGTGTGAATACCTCCTTCTGAAATGTTGGTCAGATAGGACCCAGAGACCCTTAAAACAATTCAGGCTCTTGCCTCTTGGTTGTCCGCAAGAACTGGGTGATGAGACAGACAGCTGGTTCCAAAGACACCACATACCTTAATTGTAAAATGAAAAGATACCAAGCTATAACTGAGCCCCAAACTTCCTCCCTGATGTCTAGCTCTTAGTGTTGAAATGTACCATACAGGCTGCTGGCAAAGAGGGGCATCAGTATTCTTACCCAGCTGTGAAGCTTATGCATTACAATACCAACCTGTCAGCCAAGAAATGTCCATTTCTGTAATAACGGCACAACTGTTATGAGAATATCAGTTGCTCTCTGTTTATATTCTGTCCTACATAGGAAGGCTCTCATGCCTGGGAATAGAAACCCTGTTTAAAAAAAAAAAAGACAGTGCTGTCTTAAACTCTAGGAAGGGACTTAACTACTGTTGTTTCAGACATATAAACTACTAACCTTATCTTTGTATGTGGATGGGGAAATATTCTATGTGGTATAGAAGAATAGAAAGGATCATATTTTTGATGCTTGTTATAATAATGACTGTCATCTTGACAGAACCTTGAATGACCTAGGAAACAGATCTCTTGGCATATGTGAGGGAGTTTTTATATTTACTTAGTTGAGAAAACTCAACCTAAATATGGGCAATACAATCCCAAGGACTGGGCCCCATGAGTGAATGAGAAGGAAGTAAACCGAGCCCCAGCATTTTTTTTCATCTTCTTCTGTTCCCTGACTATGGGTGTAACATCACCAGCTCTTTGACACTCCTGATGCCAGGCCTTCCCCATATTGTGGACTGTACTCTCAAATTGTGAGCCAAAACACACGCTTTTTTCCATTTAAAAAAAGACATTTTATTTTATTGATTTTTTATTAAGATCTACATTTTTCTCTGCTCCCCTCCCTGCCTCTCCCCTCCCCATTTAAAAAAGACATTTTTAAGTGATAGGTATCAAACAGTTTGAAGGCATTATCAACTAAGTCATTATAAACTAAGAACAGTTACTCTAAGTAGATTTAGAAGCCCATTGCCTAGTCTTCTAACATTAGTTAGATCGATAATTACATTGATTATTTGCAAAGTAGCAGTACGAGTTACAGCTGTTAAAACCACTAATTAACAATGGTCCTTATAAAACATTGAATGCTCTTGTAAACTGTTAATAGACTTTATGCAGTTGCTTAAAGTGTAATGCACCTTTGTAAGGCCCTCACATTACACGAGATGAGCGTCCTATTATGTAACATCTTTCAAGGCTAGTGTAGCTGAAGGACAGAATGCAACTGTACGGAAAAGAACATAACGAAGGACGAAAAATGTTAACATTTCAGAAGCACATTTAGTAGAGGTGCTAGAGAGATGGCTCAGTGGTTAAGACCACTTGCTGATCTTTCTGAGAACCCAAGCTCAATCCCCAACACCCACATCAGACAACTCACAACCACCTGTAACTCTAGCTCCAGGAAATCTGGCACCTTCCAGCCTCACGAGCACTCATACATATGTCTAAACACATACACAAAAACAAGAACAAAATAAGGGGTTTTTTTGGGAAAAAGTTTTAGAGAAATATGAAGTTTTGTTGCTTGATATGTATTATGGTTGAAACTCAGTGTAATGATCATTGTGTTAAGTTTACATGTTCTAAGTCTACACGACGTTTGTCTATGTGTGTTTTCTTAGAACTGTGGTCCTGCAATTCACCTAAAAGCTTTTCACTGCAAACCCTAACAACGGTTAATTAGGACCTCACTTCCCCATTGGGTAACCAAGCAGGGACAAGAAGGCAATGTGCTGGAACATAAAGACACATGAAGTTCAAATTGACTTAGGCTCTTGGCCAGGCTAGCAAAGGTGCTCTTTTCCTCTCACTCCACTAATCATGAATTCCTGGCATGGAAAACCAGAGTTTAGCCTAATCCTAAAGCACTCTACCATCCGCCAGTGCTTTGTTCTCCATCTCCGTGACAGTCTCCCTGTGCTGAAGGAAGCTGCCTGTGTAGCCTTACAGATAACTTTCTTCATTCCTGTGACAAAATACAAGACAAGCGCAAGTTAAGGAAGGGGATTTGTTTCTGTTCACCACGAGAGTGCTCATTTCATTGTAGCAAGGAAGCCACAGCTGCTGAAGTGTGAGGCTGCTAATCACATTGATTCCTTGGTTACGAAGGAGAGATGCAGATGCTGCTGTTCAGTAGACTTTCTCTTTCTTATTCAGCTTGGGACCCATCGTTTAGCCTTTATGGAAACACTGTATCGACACACCCTCTGATTCTAAATCATACCAAGTCCACAATTAAAATTAATGAAACCAGTAGCTAAAAGAATTCTCTCTTTATTGATAAATGTATCAGGAAATGCTTACTGTTTGATAAATATAACTAACCAGATTGAACTTACAACTCAAATTGGTTTCAATCAACCAAACAAATGCAGAACAAGAATTAACTATAAAAGGCATTCTTCTTGGGATCCAGAATAATATTCTTATGTCCTCAAAGTTTTTCCAAGCAAATTTACATTGAACTCTTTCTGCTTACCACATCATTCAGAAAAATGATACAACTTATTATAAGGACAAACCACTATCAAACACCATTGGCTCAATGTACAAGAGCCGTGTTGCTTATTCCTTTGGGGTTCTCTGGTAAGGGGACCTTGCTTTCTGTTGTACTCTTAGGGATGCAGGCTAGGGGAGCTTGCTTTCTGCACTTCTGTGGTGACAAAGGTGAGGGAAAGGAGCATGCTGAGTGAGGCTCTCTTAAACATTTTATGATGTCTTATGATACTTTGTTTTTTTTTTTGTAAGACAAAGAGACTCAACTTGATCCTTCATCACTGCAGTGAGAGTTATAATGTTTTATGTTGCTCTATGCCTACAAAAAATAACTTTAATGTTTAAATGAGACCAGTGACTTCTATAATTGTCATCATCAACAGTGCATAACATCAGTGAGGTAAGTCATGAAACCCAGGCAGATTTCCTAAAGTTAAATTTAAAGAAGGAATGGACAGGTACAAACATGGGTCAATCTTTCCCCCTTGATCCTCTGATCTTGTCCTGATGCCTAAAATTCCATTGTGGATTTCTTTACACTGAATCCTGTTTTAAAAGACAACAATACCAAACTGGCCTCAAACTCATGATCCTCCTGCCTCTGCCTCCTTCAGCAAATCCTACTGGTGTACACCACCACAAGGAAGGCCTT
Source organism: Alexandromys fortis (assembly GCF_014885135.2). Classification (NCBI taxonomy): domain Eukaryota; kingdom Metazoa; phylum Chordata; class Mammalia; order Rodentia; family Cricetidae; genus Alexandromys; species Alexandromys fortis. The sequence goes on from NW_026067963.1 coordinate 6,254,210, forward strand.
ATCCCCTTTGAGGAATTGATGGAGGTTGGGAAGGGGGAAGGTAAAAAGGCAGGAGAAGGGGAGGGAGTAACTGGGGTTGGTATGTAAAATGAAAGGTAAATTTTTTAAATAAAAATATTAAAAAAGACAATAATACCTTTCCTAACACTTGGCAAGAATGAGTAAGAGATGATGAATATGCTCACAATATAGAGATCCTCATACCGAGTCTTCATGAGCAGTAATGAGGTCTCTGTGACTCATGTAATATGGGCCTGATTGATTCTATTTCTGTTGCTGAGATGAAAGACTCGGACAAAGAAATCAACTTAGTGGAGGATGGATTTGGTTTAGCTTACAGTTCCAGGTTAAAGCCCACTAGTGCAAGGGAATCCTTGTAAGAGTAATAAGAATCCAAGATAATGTTTAGATAAGATTCAAACTCAAGATCTGAGAGAGAAGAAATGCATATCCTTAGTATTAAGCTAGCTTTCTCTACTATTATAGAAACAAAGTACCTAAAAGGAGAGAGCCACTTTCGTGTTGGGTCTTCCCACATCAATGAAGATAACCAGAATAGCTTCCTAAGACATGCCCATATGTCAACCTGATTCAAACAACCCCCCATTGAGACTCCCTTCTCAAGTGGTTCTGGACAGAGATAAGTTGCCCAAACTAGAGCATCACAGAACCCATTTTACCAAAGCAAGGTAGTTTCGGGAAAAAACCTTTGAAGACATCTTTGTAGATAAACCATGAAGGAGTTAAGTCATGTATCTTCCTTAAGGTATCACTTTCCATAACTGCATAGAACAAGCTAAAAACAAGAAAGGAATTCAAGATGATGCATTTAAAGAGCTTTGCTTTTGATGTGGCAGTGATGGGGATCAAATGCAGATCCTCTCACCTATCAGGCAAAGATTCTACCGATGAACTACATCCCCAACCTAAGCAATGTTTCATGGACACGTGAAGAAAGACCAAATTCTGTTGAAATTGCTAATCTACCACAAATTGAGTATGTCAGTCGAGGTCAATATGGGACCCAGCAACTTGAAATAAGAAAAGTCAAATGATGGAGAATAAACTACCAGCTTCATAGAACTGTGATGCCCAGACTAAAACACAAAAGCGAAACAGGAAATTGATGGCAAAATCATGCTGCATTTTATTTTATAGCCCAGATAGGTAGCTCTTTACATTGGCAAGGTGGGTTTGACCGTGGATATTTTTTTAAAGGGTGCTTCACTTAGTCTCACACCAATGTTTGGTTTTTCCCTGCCAACATAGTCATAAAATATTACTACACTTTAATCCATAATCTGTAGCCAATGTTTCAGCTTAAAAGCTCAATTAGAAAGATACAAGTAGCTTTAGGGAGAGCATCTATCATGATAAATTTTTTTTTGCTTAAGATGTAGTAAAATATATAATAATTTTAAAATATGAAGGCATTTGTTCTAGCTGTTTTATTAATTGCTGACTTCAGGCTGAATTCAAGTGTAGGGTATTTCAAATTACTAAAACTTTAAATTGTATGAAATCTAAAGAAGCTATAAGTTATTTTTAGGTTAGCTGCAGTGTTTGCTACTAGGATAAAAAGGACTATTTTCTTTCTTGCTTATCTTAATTTTTTTTCTCTTTAAGAATTGCTATGACTGTCTATAATATTATAATTTGTTATCAAAGTCTTAATAATTTATTATGTATGTGGACATAACTAAGTTTTTAATCCTCATTTTCAGTTTTTAAATTTTCGAAGCATTTTAAAAATAAATCTGATAAAATGAATAACCTGACAAGTGTTTTACTGTTGGCTAATAACAATGTTTAAATGTTGATTCTGCCATCAATAAAACATTTGTAATGGAAGGGCACAGGCTAACTTTCTACATATAACAAAAGGTAATAGCTTTAAACAATCAATTATAACTAGAAATTATCACAAAGAAGACTCAGGTAGGCACAAACCCCAAACTACAGCAGAAACACAAGTGAGGGTAAGAAAACCGAGCTTTGAGCTAGAGGAAATTACCAAGTAACAAAGTGAACAAGAAATAAATTACAAAACATAAACTAATAAAGCAGTCGTAGACAGTGTGATATCAATAACTCTGAGGTAAAAGAAAGTGAATTTCCCAATCAAAAGACATGAAGTAATTAAATGAAGATAAAAACTGAACAGACTATGTGCTTTCTAAATGAACCCCATTTAATATGTAAGAAAGCACACACTAAAACTGAGTGGTACAAAAAGTGGTATGCAAATTGAAACCCAAAGAGCAGAGGCAGCTCTACTTAGAATAGGCACCTAGGGAGGAAAAGAAAAAAAAAATAGTCACAGAAATAAAAATCATCATTATTTAATAATAATGGGGTCAATCTAATGAGAGAACACGGTGGATGGAACATGTAGGTACACCAACATTGGAGCACCTAAACATACAAAGCAAATGTTGGCAGGTATAAAGGAACAATATAAAGCAGAGCAGAAACAGTAGGCAGTTGACTGCCATCTTTTCAGCAAACCATACTGTAGTAGGAGACTGCTTGTTCATTTCCGGGCCACCCAGACTCCTGAAATAACCATACAGAAACTGTATTAATTAAATCACTACTTGGCCTATTTGCTTTAATTCCTTATTGGTTAGCTTTTACATCTTAATTTAACCCATTTCCATTATTTTATATATTACCACAAAGCTCGTGGCCTACTGGCAAGGTTCTACCATGTCTGTCTCCAGCAGAGGCTCCATGGCTCCATGGCTTCTCTCTCTGACTCTACCTCCTTTCTCCCAGCATTCAGTTTAGTTTTCCCTGCCTAGCTCTACCTTGCCCCATCACAGGCCCAAAGCAGCTTCTTTATTAACCAGTGGTATTCACAACAACATAAAGAGGGTGTATATAACAACAATTAATGGGAAAGAGTTCATAAATTTGTGAAAGAGCAAGTACAAGTGTGTGAAACACTCTGGAGTCAGGGGGAGAGAGGTAAATGATGTGATTATATTATAATCTCAAACAATACTAACTTCCCTAAGCCTAGCAAGCTTGTTTTATTTTACCACACGATGCCCTCCACCGTGGACGACATAGCATGGAGGTCCCTAACAAGAGAGTAATCCAATGATTTAAGACTGTCTAGCATCAAAAGGTTTGAGGTAACCAAAATCTCTTTTCTTTATAATCAGTGTGGTATTCAGCAACAGTAACAGAAAACAGAGTGGGACCACATTACATTGAACTGGGATACTGAAGTGTGAACCCACAAAGTCTACTTAGGGATATTGAAGTGTGAACCCACTTCACAAGTCAATAAATAATAATTTATTAAGGGGTGCAATGGAAAAACAAACTCACAAATACAGAACAAAGTAGACACCACTGCTGGTCCAGCTGCTGCTGTCCCAACCTTCTCCCAGGGGAAATGACTACCAACTACAAGGCTCCTACCACCCAACAGAATGCATGTGACCCTTCCCCTCCATTTCATCCAGTCATATATCCAGAGAAAACCTCGCCCAAGGCAAGTCACCCCAAAAGCCATTGGCTAAATAGGGCATGATTAAGCTTTATTTAGCCAATTTTCTCAGGGATCCTGTAAGCTGTGAAGATGTGTTGTTCTCATTGGTGGAGAAGGTCAAGAAAAGCATGGTCTGGGAGATGCTAGTAGCCACCCAAGGAACAAGATGCCACAGAACACCACCATTAAGCCTCGGGTAGTGATACACAGAATAATAGAAATGAGCCTGAATTCTGTATGTTATTGTGTTGATTTGAATTTTTTTTAAATGACTGATGGACAAGAGACAGCTGCTGGGAAACACGGGATTGAAAGAGAGACTGGTGAACTAGAGAGAGTGATAAAATACACCAACTTAAATATTTTAAAAATCTATTAGCTTTAAAACAGAAGTCAAAAAATATATTTGTAAAATTGAACTTAAAAGATGCACTGCTTTTAGCGAAGTGTGTTTTGCTTTTGTTTCCACAGGAAACAAGAGGCCAGGGATTTGTCCCAGGTTAAGGTGGATCAGCTTTGATCAAAGGAAACCTCATAAAACTCGACAGGTGTTATCTATCAACAAAGGTTACAATTGGTCCGCCAGGACTTGGTCATTATTTCAAAATTTTATCAGGGACCCTAAAGATATTTGATCCACAGACAGAAGGAAGCAGTTTGGAGAAAATGATATTCACATTTCCAAGAGTTGGAGAGTATGAATGGTCTTTGGCTATTTGGTGGGTTGTAGATTTATTTAGGGGACTATAGAAATACAGGAAGATAAGAAAACCATTATTCTCAGATATTTTGCATTGGCATGAATTTTGGTATAATGGTACAAATTTGAAGTTAATTTTGTTACACTGTATATATGTTTCTATTCTTGCTTAAAGGATTTCTATATATCAACACAAATTTGAGGTTGTAGTCCTTATACTGCACATCTATTTCTATATTTGCTTAAGGTACTACCTATATATTTCATACCTATATAGCCTGCTTAATTATGCAATATGAAGTTTTCATCCTTAAAAGCTATTCTGGATAATATAAAAAAACAGGCTAATAGTCACCCATATCTATCAAACTTATAGTCATGGTAGTTAGATTTTAAAGGTAATACAGAGGTTTATTTTAGATAGATAGGTAATCTGTAAATACTTCAAAGGCACAGAATATGGTATTTAAAATGTTTTAAGAGCTTAGCCTTTTCTTAACATGAGACTCATCTCCTCCTGGCAGCACTTACTTCAAAGAGGATGATGGTCACTGAAGAAACTCATGGAATTTGCTTTCAATGTGACAAAGCTAGCTATTTGGACAAGAAATTTCTTTTGCCCATGCTGCCTGAAAATATGCTGTATAAACTGGACATATGGGACCCACAGGAAAATGCCCACTAAACTTTGCCAAAGCAAAGCAGAATGGTTCTTTTGGTTTCTGCTTCACAGAAGAAACTGCAAGACATTCTACAGGACACAAAGGAAAGTGAGTAACAAACTGACAATTTAGGCAGGGCAGTCTTTCAGATTTCCTGCAGCATTAAAAAGTCTGCCAGAGATGGGAAAAGGCAATAATATAAACAAAGAGGAAAAGAAGGAAGAGGAGGGGGAGAAGGAGGAGGAGAAGGAGGGAGAGGAGGAGAAAGAGGAGAAGAAGGAGGAGAAGAAAAAGTGGTGTTCATGAAACTGGGATGGAAATATGGTTGAGAAATTTTGGAAGAGTTGGAGGGGAGAAATTGGTCAAAAGATATATATCTGTATGAAATTCTCAAATGATAAAATATATTTTAAAATATTTAAAAGTCCACAAATTACTGACATATGCCTAAAAATGTTATCAATATTACCAACAATCAGAAATTAAAACCAAAACAAGGGATAGCATCTAAGATGCTAGAGTAGTCATTATCTCCAAGGCAATAGATAAGTGTCAATGAGAAAGCAGAAACATGAGACCCTCGGATGCTGGCTGGAACACAAATTGGTACCACCACTACAGAAAATACAGACGTTCCTCCTAAAACTAAAATCAGCATATTCATCAACGTGACTCGTGGGTATAGAAGGACTTAAGATGAGTATGTCCCAGGGCCATGTGAACTTTCATGGTGGCTGCAGCACTATTTGCAGCAGTTGAGATGATATGGTAACAACTTACATGTCTATCAGTGAATGGATAGTAGAAATGTGTTATTTATGTATATGCACATATATATATATATACATTTATGTAATGGAATAGTATCTGATTCCAAGAAAAATACAATTTTCTGTTTTGTAGCAGTATGAATGAGCCTGGATACCATATTATATGATCTTTAAAATATGTTGAATCTTTTAAAAGATGCTGAACTTGGGGCTGCTGGAGCGAGATACCCTGGAGCTCTTCACTGGGGAGAGTCCGTTACATGTGTGAGTATCGCTCAAGTAGACACAATTGTCCTGAGAATTTTCTTCAGCTCTCTCACGTTGAGTTCATTATTGCTTTAGATGACTCATCTAATGGAAAGTTGGGTAGAGGATTGTGATGACCAAATTCTGAGTATTTGGGTCACAAGAAATAGAAGGCATTAGTGTAGAGCTCCGGTAGAAAAGGTCACCGGATAATGGGTCACTCAGAAGAAGAGAGAAGAGCGCTAAGAAGATCACAACCAGTGGGTGCTGGGGATAATGGGCGAAAAAGCAGGCTCTACTTGCAAATATGTATCTCTAATTTTGACTGGAATTTACTCTACTTTTTAAAGTCTGTTTTATTTTTTCATTTTTTTTTAAAAACTTACTTTTCTTTTTACATACCAACCCCAGGTCCCCCTTCTGCCTCTTCTCCCACCCCTCATATCCCCTTCTTAGCCCCCATCCACTCCTCAAAGTAGGTAAGGCATTCCTTTGGGAGTCAACAAGTTCTGTGACACCAACTTGAGGCAGGGCTAAAACCACCCCCTCCCCTGTATCAAGGTTGGGCAAGGTTAACTCTACTTTTAACAAGAATATTCACATATGTTTATGAGGAAACATTATCAGAGGCTTATACTTAGAGATGTTAAATATACTTCAGCATGTCCTTGGAGTGACTCTGGTACATGTGATCCAGGGCCCATCCTTGGACATAGTAGTAGAGACTATAAGGTTTTGCTTTCAAAACTTGCTCAGATCCTAATATCTTGTTAAGTTATATGTGAACCTGACCATGACTCATGTTTTCAGAGGCGGAAAATACTGGGATGCCTTCACACACACATGACACACAGTGCTTACTGCCTCCTGCAGTCCAATTGAAGACGGAGAAAGAATCTACAGCTTCAAAAGTATTCAAATCTTTCGACTTCACCTCTGCTCCACTTAGTGCTGCCTGTTTTCAGGTGAGAGGAATTGGTTTCTCTTTGGTATCATTTCAGGTTTTGATGAAGTGCAGCACCAAGCACAGTTTTCAGTAGGAAAGACACTGTAGATGCCGCAAAGATAATTCATGGAAATCCTCACAGAATCCAAACATGCAACTACAAACACAACTGTTCGGCTTCTCAACTCTCAACGTGCATACAAAGAGCACAATCGGGTCTCTGTACTGTAATTTTCTTATGAAAAAACGGTCAGCAAATGCTCCCCATAGATAATTCTTTTAGCGTTATTGATTTTTTCCCCCTTCTGAAAAGCTGTATAGAAACAACAGCCATTACGGCTTCTAGAGCTTTGTAACATCTGGTTATGATTGCTGACAATTGCTCTATTCCTTATTCTCAAGGCTGCAAATAATACCGCTGAGAACACCTTCATTAGCCGCCTGCTATTCTCCTTTCAGATGGCACCTGGGGAAAGGCATGTAAAAGAGATAGATAGTGAAAGGCAAAGCAATGCTTTATTGTCCATAAATTACTTGTGATGCTCACCCAGAGGCTGCTCCCTGGTTGGCTGATAGAAGAAAACATTGTTTCTATGTTGATCACTCAGAATAGAGGTGCTCCATGCCCTTAATGAAGAAACCGCATCCATTTTTAATTTAGGGATTATTAGCACATAATCTTGAAAACCTTTGTGTAAACACTAGTCCAAGTGGAACAAAGACCTCAACAGAAATCCCAATATACTGAACCTGATAGAAGAGAAAGTGGGAAATAATATCAAACACATTGGCACAGGAGACAACTTCCTAACAGAACACCAAGAGCACAGGCACTGAGACTGACCATTAATAAATGGGACCTCATGAAATTGTAAAGTTTCTGTAAGGCAAAGGACACCATCAATAGGACAAACTGGCAGCCTACAAAATGGGAAAAGATCTTCACCAACCCCACATCCAACAGAGGGTTGATTTTCAAAATATATAAAGAATTCAAGAAACTAGATACTAACAACCAAATAATTCAATTAAAAATGAGGTACAGATCTAAACAGAGAATTCTCAACTGAAGATTCTCAAATGGTTTAGAAATAGCATGTTACAATCCACAGACCCAGAGAGGTTAAGTAACAAGGAAGGTTCATGGGGGCAAACCCATATCTCCCTGGGAAGGGAAAATAGAAGAGATTTCATGAGTGCAGGTGTGGAAGGGAACATGAGTGATCAGGTTGGGAAGACAGAGTGGGGGCGGGGGAAGAGTACTGAAAGAGACTACTGGAAAAGCTGGGGGCATTTCAGGGTCATGTAAAAACCTGGCTCAAGGACCTCTCCCAGGAATCTACAACGATACCAGCTAAGACTCCTAGCAATAGCAGACTTGTAGCCTGAACTCTCCAACTCCTGTGATCAGATTGGTGCCTCACCCAGTTGTCATCAGAGAGGTGCCACCCAGCAGCTGATGGAAACAGATGCAAACCCACAGTCAAACATTAGGCAAAGTTCAGGAAATTTTGCAGAAGAGGCAGAGAAAGAATTATAGGAGCTAGAGGGGTCAAGAACACCACAAGAAAACTGAAGAATCAACTAACCTGACTCATAGGGGCTCACACTTAACCAACAACCAGGGAGCATGCAAAGGATTAACCTAGGCACTCTGCAAATATGTTACAGTTGTTCAGCTTGGTCCACTTGTGGGTCTCCTAACAACTGGAACAAGGGCTGTCGCTGACTCTTTTACATGCCTTTGGGACTTCTCATACTGGGTCATCTTAACCAGCTTTAATACATGGGAGGTGCTTGGTCTTAGTGAAACTTGACAAGCCATGTTTTGTTGATACTAACGGGAGACCCGCCAAATAGATACAGAGGAGGTGTGGACTGGAGGGGTGGAAATGGTGGTGGGGAGGAAAATGGGAGGGGTTGAGAGGAGAGGAGGGAGGGTAAACTGAGTTTGGGCTGTAAAATATATACATAAATAATTTTTAATAAAAAAGTAAATCTTTGTGTATATAAACAGCAATATTATTAAGCATTCTTGCTAACTAAAACTAAAAACAGTAATTCATTGACCAATGGAAGAGAAATTACATTATCATGGATGTTTAGGAAATAAGATGTGGAAATAAGTGAGCTGAATGTGGAAATCCCAGGTAGGTGGCTAGGCCACAGGAACTATGGCAGGAGAACAGGGCTCCCTCTGCTTCTGGAGATGAAGCAGGAGCAGCTGCACCACCCACCCTGGAAACAGGTAGGGCTGCTGTGAGAAGGAATGTGGTCCATGGTTGGGAGGATTTGGGTCTGGTTAGCTAAGCCTGGGTTTCATGGCTGGATCCTTGGCAACAGCAGGAAGGACAGAAACTGAACTTTAAACAGAAATGAAATGAGCTTCCCGGATCTTTGCTTAGGATTCAGGCTCTGCCTCCTCTTCAGATCAACAATAGTGTTGACCCCAAACACGGTCTTTACCTCAAAGAGGACAAACACAGATTATTCTGAAGCCACATATGAGTGATCATGGTTTCAGGACATTGATGTAGGTTACCCCAAATTCAATGTTCCAACATTAAAGTAGTTTCATAGTAACAGAGCAAAGTCATGAAGCAAGATGCTTTTCTGTCGGAGCCTGCTCCACCCAAGTCAGACGGGGTGTCTGGAAGGGGGTGCAAGCTTGAGAAAATGGCAGATTGAAAGAAACTGAGATGGAAAACACAGGATAAATCCAGGAGGTCTGTTGGTAAATACCAACCAGTCCAGAGTTTATTTCAGACCTGCTTATATACAGACCTAAGGCAGAACAAAGGGCAGTACAGTCAGCTAACCACTTTCCTGCACTGTCCGTGGAGAAAGCACATGCAGGCTCGTTATCTACCATGTGAGTCCTGCTAGCAGCAAGCAGTTTCTTATTCTATCTAGACTGTCTTCAGCTGGCGTTCACCAACCTGTGTCGTAGTAGATAATGTGGTCTTTTTCATGGGCAAAATGTTCCTTCTCACAGCTCTCAAGGAGACTGGAGCAAGCAGAGAGAAAGGACTCCAAATGGAAACTGAGTCACATGTGGACTACCACACTTTCCCAATGTATTGGTGGAAACATGAACCAACTACAGCAAAGCACGGAAGCCTCTGCTATGAGCCTCAGATGCTAACAAATGACATTCTTAGCTATTGATGAGCAGGAAATAGGGTTTTGTTAAGTTGGTAAATTCCCAATGGCTTTATCTGCTAGACACAGGATGTTAGGGTAGATACAATGGTGGCAAGGATGGCTATTTATGAAGCTAAATAGAGCTCGGTAAAGCTTAATAAAGGTAAGTTGTAATTAGGCTTAGAACCTGTATCATTTGGACCTCTCTTCAACCATTGATATTAGTCAATGAATCTGCCTTGCAGAGGGCAATATGGTGGATACAGCTTTTCTCAAGGAGTCCTCCTCCATGGAGAGACATAGAAAAGAGGATGCAAATGCTGGGGAATCTAAACACTCTAACTCAGACACTTAGTGCTAATATTCAACCTGAAGTTAGACTTTAGGCTCGTTTCAGGACCTGTTAATTCTAAATGTCTAGATTTTAACATGAGCTGTATCACATCTGAAAGGCTGGAACTAGTTACCAAATTTATGACAAAATACTAGGAGTGTCTTAGTTAGGGCTTAGTTAGGCTGTGATGAAATACCACAGCCAAAAGCAATTTGGGAAGGAAAGGATTTATTTCAACCACAGTTCATATTACAGTTCCTTATCAAAAGCAGTGAGCATAGGAAAGTCAAAAGAGGGCCCCAACCTGGAGACAGGAGCTGATGCAGAGGCCATGGAGGGATGCTGCGTATTGGTTTGCCCCCTATGCCTTGCTCGGCCTGCTTTCCCATAGAACCAAGGACCACCAGTCTTGGGGTGACCCCACCAACAATAGGTTGGACCCTTCTGCATCAACTACTAATTGAGAAAATGCCCTACACACTTACCTACAGCCCAGTCATATGGAAACATTTTCTCAGCTGAGGCTCCCTTCTCTGATGACTCTAGCTCGTGTCAAATTGACATAAATCTAGCTAGTACAAGGAGATTTAAGGAATTAAACCTGGTAGTTATTTTACCAAAATAAGAACCAAGTATTTGTGGCCACAGATACCAAGTTTGCAAATATAAGCAGGTAGGTGATTTGCATTCAATTCATGTCATTTTACATATCATCCCTTCGGTTACCACACACTCATTTTATATGTTCTGTGGATCAGGCATTGTTTTCCATACTGGCAACTCAGAGATGAATCTAATTCTGCTTTTGCTTTACAGTGAGTGTTCTAGTAGAATGTGGTATGTGTGCTGCAGGAACTGGTGAAGGTGCTTTGCGGAGTATGGGGAGTGCAGGGGAGGTACACACATGTACACAGGCAAGGGAAGACTAGGGAGAAAGGCCGTGTCTTAGCATGGAAAGATGTTGTCCAGGGAAAGGAGGAAAATGGATTTTTAGACCCGAGAAAAGCAGTTAAAAAAATTGTAAGTTTCAGGATGGATTACGTTGCAGGGTACAGGGACAGGTGAGTGAAGTACTAGATAAAATCAGGGAATCAAACTGCATAAATAGTGAAGATTCTGAGAGCTCGTCCTTAATAGAGAATTTAAGTTGATCTTATAGATAGTAGAGCGTCATTAGCAATTTTCATCAAGAGAATCTCATGTTTCTCATGTTTTCGTTCTGGATCCTATGTTTCATTGCGCAGTTTATAAGGACTGCTGGGGTGAAAAATTGGTTGGGAAGGGAAAACAAGGCAGAGACGTCTGATAATTTGGGGGAACATTTGCAGGAAGAGATGAGACAAAGCTGCCGAAATTGAAACGGTAATGGAAAAATGGAAGAAAGATTTGAGAAAGGACAAAGGGAAATGGTGCTAAAGCCTTGCACCTAGCAGCGTACAGAGAAGGAAGAGGGGGTGGGGGAAGGTTTGGGCCAATAGGCACACCATGACCTAGGAACCAGGTATGGATGGAAAAGGATTAACAGGTTTGATAAGAAAGCCGGGAGGCCCAGCAACGTTAAATATATAACCAGAATGGAAGGCAAGAGAGAGATTTCAGTCAGCAACAGTTCTACCAATCCTGTAGTAGAGTACAGATCACCCTGTGGAGTTATACAGCATGAAAGGATAAGAGAGGAGCGTATAGGAGTGTTGGAGCAAGAGATGAGCCCACAGAGGGAGCAAAGAGGGCACAGAAATGTCAGGACCCTGAGGACAGCATAACAGAAAGTAGGAGAGAAATTTGTTTTTAAAATGGCATGGCCTATACCCTAATAAATTGACATTTTCAATGTCCACATGACTATTTAGTGTGTGTGTGGGGGGGGAACAGTACCTTTTTTAATATTTGTTTATTTTGTTTGTATGAGGGTTTTGCCTCCATGTGTGCCTGTGCCTTGTGTGTGCCTGCTGCCACAGAGGTCAGAAGAGTAAATTAGTTCCCCTGGAATTGTAGCTACTGCTGGTTCTGAGCCATGCAGTTCTGAGAAGTGAACCTGGGTTTTCTGAAAGAGCAGGGCTCTGAAATCCTGAGCCATCTCTTCAGCCCCAGGGACAAGGCTTCTTCAAGTCCCATGTGTCCTAGCATCTGATATGCTATCTGGAACACACTATGTTCTCATAAATATTTCTTGCTTTTCTTTCAGTTGTTCCTGATTTTTTTTTTCCTAAACCAAATAAAGTCTTGAGCTTGCTAGGCAAGCTCTCTACCACCGAGTTAAATCCCCAGCCCCTCATAAATGTTCTTTGAATTGAAGGATAGGCCCATCTTGATGCGGGAGGAGTCTTTGGTGACATAATACCATAATAATACCATCTGAAATCTCCCCTAGGGGGAGCCTGCGTACCCTAGATTCCCTGAGCTATCGTATTTACGAGAGTCATAGCATTAGTACCTTCAGGCAAGTTTCTGGAACTGTTGAAATAAAAATCAAGAAACTACTTATTTAATCTAAAGGAGGCACATTGGCCTGCCAACCAGAAGTGAAAGCAAAGTTGCAAAAAAACAGAAAGGGTAATGAAGAGACCTCCAGTGACAGTGACAGTTGTTTCCAGAGTCATGAGTAACCCATGCGAGCAGTTCGTTGAGTTTTCTGCAGGGATGTGAAGGTTCCTCAGCATTAAGGATACCAGGAATATGCAAACAAGTGAGACTGGGCTATTTTTGCTGTGTGCATATTACAGGTATCTTAAACATAGCAAGGTCCTGGGCCAGACCACCGTGCATCGTATACATGTGTGACCAATGCAGCATGGAACATTCAGAGACATCTAGAGAATGTATAACATGGAAGAGGACAGGTAGTGGGATATTGCCCAACTGCGTTTTAGCATTTTTAGGATTTTAAAGAGTTTTTTTTTTTTTTTTTGCATTGCTCCATTGGAGAAATATTTTGTTTCTTTATTAAGGACTATGAGAACCCTCTTGTAGAAGAGATGCCATCCATAGTGTGTTATTAGCTAGATGGACAGTAAGATGTGAAGTCTTCTCATTCTATAATGTAGGTATGATTTGTTCACCGATATTTTGGTTTTGAAACTCTTTTCTATACAGGAAGTTTATGTAAACACATGGTGAAGAATGGACATGCTGTTATAGATGCACAGAGGCATAGATCAATATGGCTGTCTATCAGACTTCTCAGGCAAATGATTCCAAGACACTTCCAATACTACAGTCTGATGCAGCCCTACCTAATGGGAACAGCAAAAGTCACAAAGCCAGCTCAGCTACTTGACAAAGACCCAGCAAACCTGAACAACAAGATAGCCACTGTGCCACGTTTGGTTTTCTTCTCGGTCTGTTGCATACTTGGGGGACTTTTAATATTTGTACAATTTGGGGTTATTGGGTTGATGGAAAAATCTCTTAAGAATCTTTTATGTTTTCTCCTAGGAGTCCTGCTTCTAAGCTTCCCCCAGGAAAGTCCTGAGCATACTACCCCTCCCGCTTTTAGGGAGATATCCTTATCTTCTTGAAGGTCTTCCTTATGCCTTGGAGGCTGTGACACACATAAAATAGCCAGAGGTCTCCTAATGAGGGCATGAGATATTCATGAAACATGGGCCCCTATAACTACTCAGGAACAAGATAATCAAAACATTAAAAGGTCAACACAATTTGGTGGGCTAGAGGGATTGGCTGCATGCAGATCAAAGTACAAGGCTCTTCCCACTATATGCTCGGGTGAATGCTTGTCATATATAGCAACAAAGTTAGGTTAGCTGAAGTTACCTCTGCTTTACACAGGGATTATTTATAAGGATGGACAAAGAATGGCATGGAAAGATGATAAAGAAATGAGGTGTCAGGACCTCCATTTGGCAGAAAGTTTAGCTCCTGACTCCAAGCAATATTAGAGAGAGTGCCTGAGCTGGCCTTCCCCTGTAATCAGATTGATGATCACCCTAATTGTTATCATAGAACCTTCATCCAGTAACTGATGGAGGCAGATGCAGAGATCCACAACTAAGCACTGGGCTGAGCTCCCAGAGTCCAGTAGAAGAGAGGGAGGAGCAATAATATGAGCAATGGGGTCAAGGTCATGATGGCAAACCCACAGAGGCAGCTGACCGAGCTAATGGAAGCTCACTGACTCTGGTCTGACATCTGGGGACCCTGCATAGGACTGAACTAGGCATTCTGAATGTGGATGACAGTTGTGTTGTTAGGGTATTGCCACTGGCAATGGAACCAGGATTTATTCTTAATGCATGAACTGGATTTTTGAAATCCATTCCCTGTGGAGGGATACCTTGCTCAGCCTCGATACAGGATGGAGGTTTTTGATCCTGCCTCAACTTGATGAGCCAGACTTTGTTGACTCCCTATGGGAGATCTAACCATCTCTGAGGAGCGATGGGTGTGGCATGGGGCGAAGGTGAGGGGAGTGGGAGGAGGGGAGGAAGGGGGACTGGGTTTGGTATGTAAAATGAAAAAAAAAAGATTTTTTAAATGAAAAAAGGTAAATTAAAAAAACACTAAAGTCACTACAAGAAAAAAATTAGCTCATATAGAGCCACTGTGGTGACTTATTAACAAGGAGGAAAAGAATACCAGGATTAGATATATAAATAAATTTTATAAAGATATTAAATGTAAACATTGTATTATACCTATTTCCCTACTTAGTCCTTATCCCAGCATCTCAATAAAAATAAATTCTACTACCAAGCTCAAAACTTTGCTTATGTGATTTTCTATAAAACACAATATGAGAGATGTGCTCTTTCTGTTCTTAACCTTAAATTTATATATTATCTAACTCTGTGACTCCATTGCAACTTAAGAATTTTTAGAAAAGTGAATGCTTTTTTGATTACAAAAATTTTTATAAAACATTGTATTATAGCAGAAATTGAATAATAATTACAGCAGCTTGGCCTGAGGACTTTCCTTGGGCACTGTGACCAATGTATTAAGAGTTAATAATACATTGCTTGAGACTTGACAATCTGCCTGGGCTGACTTGGAGAATTTTTTTCTGTCTAATGTCCTTGAAGCCACAAGAACTGCCAGCCTGAGAACTGGCTATCATATACCTCTAAATTATTAAAAATTGGGATATGATGTTGATGAGTAAAAATGACTATAAAAGGTAATTGTTATCAATAATGACCTAACTTGAGGGAAAGTGATTATAAAGATAACTCGGTTCTGTCATGGTTTATCAATGGTGACTAAACTTGTGACCCCAGATGTGCAAGAGAAAAAGTTAAGCACGTGTCCAGAAACAAAAATGATATGATCTATGTTTGGAAACATGAATCTATCTCCGCTTACTGATGTCTATATAAATGAAGAAGCACTCTGACTGCTAGTCGGTCAGTCTACAGGACTGCTACCACCACCATGGTTTGGCTCACCCCTTCCCTGGCCTACTCCTTGACTCCTGTCAACTGCCAGGGCATGTCCCTGGAAAAATCCACAGATACCCAGATACTTCTGTTAAGTTGGAATAAGATTTACATATGAACTTCACACATCCTCCCATGTATTTCACTCAAATTGTCTCTGGGTTGCTTATAGCACTTCGTGCAAGTGAGTGCTACACACATAAATATTATGCTATATTTTCAGAGAATTACAACAGGGAAAAAGTATGGATTATAGAACCAATTCCCCTGTGGATTCAGAGGAAAAGCAATATCAATTCATATCTATTTTCATCCACAAAAAAAATCTTCTCTTAAATACTTTTATTCTGTATCTGGTTAAATTCTCGGATGTTGAACCTACAGATATAAAGAGGTGATTTGTATTTGCAGAGGTGATTTATATATAGGAACAAAGACATATATAAGTAAATATATAAAAATACTTGCGTATAAATAGATATAGCTATGGCACAAATGCAGAGATAGATATTTTTACTGAGTGGATGATCTTCGCCACTGCAAGATGGATTCATGGACACAGAGCAATTATAAACAAGTAAGTACTGTTGCCAAATTTATTTCACATTGTGTAAATTTGCAAGATAATTGACAAGATGCCTGAGGTTTGCTTGGCTATTTTTATGGAAGGAAAAATAGGCAGGGCCTCAAACAAATGAAACTGGCTAAGTTGATAAATGTTAATGCAAAATGACAGGTACAAAAATGCTCCTTAAATAAAAATCATCTACTTTTGCATTTGTTTAAATGTGTTGTTTCCCCAGAACTAACAGGTTTTGGCCTGGCAAGATGGCTGATCAGGTAAAGGTGCTTGTCATCAAGCCTGACAACCTGAATTCAATTCCCAGGACTGACTTGGTAGGAGAGAACCAATTCCCTCAACATATCCTCTGAGCTCTATAGATACATTGTGTGGACATGGACACACACACACATAAAAACACACACACACTATATATATATTCAACAATCCCCTGTCTGTTCAGAGGTGGTACTGGGGACTAACCATTCCAACTTAGTAAAAGGGCACTAAAAATAAATAAAAGTAATTGAATATATATGTATATATACACATGTATTGTATGTATATATAATATCTTTCATAAGTAAATCTTATTTATGTTTTAAAACATTTTATTAAAGTTTTTCATGTAATATTTTTGATCATGTTCCTTCCGCTTCCCCAAATCATCCCAGATCCTCTCCACCTATTGACCTACCCAACTTCATCTTCTTTCTCTCAAAGAATTAAAAATTAAAAATAAAAAACAGAAAAACAAAGCAAAAAAAACCCAAAAAGTCAAAACAGAAAAAGTTAAAAAAAATACTAAAACAAAAAGTGTATATGGAAAAATATGGAATCCTTTTTTCCCCAAAACTTTAAAGTTTATTTCTACCTTAGACATTTTTAAATGCAAACTACAAGCATTAAGCCAGAGACCACAGCCAAGAAGGTCAAGGCAAGAATGGGATGGGAAACAGGAGACTGGTGATACCTACACTTTGGATAGATAGGAGAGTATTGTAAACAAGGGGGGACACAATAGGGAAAGGGGAGGGAGCTGACCCCTGAGCAGGAAAGAAACTAGCCTGATAACAAGGGAGTCACCATTTGACACTGAATCAGAAAGGTAATTTGACCAACAGAATCCTTCAAGGCTAACAGGTTCAATTTCATATCTATTGAATAAGAAATCGGAGCCTACTGATGATTTTCAAAAGGGGGACTCATAGGAAGAAATTCATCTTAGAGAAAAATTAACTGGATTTAAAAAGACAAAAGAGTGGGTTGAGCAATAAAATGAACCTTTGATATGATTTGATGGGACTGAATTGATGGGAATTAAGAGTAGGCATGAGAAAACTCTTAAATCATGAATTCAACAATCCCCTGTCTGTTCAGGGGTGACCCCGAGGACTAATCATTCCATCTTAGTAAACTGGAACTAAATATAAACAATCGTAATTGATTAATTTAAAATACAGTGACTGGCGAGAGCTGGGACATTGATTTAAGGTTTTAAAACATGACATATCAAGAAGTTTTCAAAGGCAGGGTTCCATCTAATTTTCTAAATTGATGCCTCAGAGATGTCTATTTTCTTGCTTATCTAAATTTTATCTAAATGGAAAGACAGATTACCACATTTACAACAAATAATCATTTTTTTCTAGTGTGGGGGATCAAACTCAGGGCCTTGCATGTGACAGCAAGCGCTCTACCATTGAACCATTCTATATGGAATGTTGTGCAACATACATTCTTAATAAATGTGGGTAGATAGTCTGAATACACTGAAGTATACAAGGGCAGGGGTAACTGCAAAAGTTATAGTTTGCAGACATAAAAAACATTTTAAAGCACCGTATATTTTAAAGCATCCGGGGAAGAAGCCACAGCCATGAAACCCCATTCTCTATCCACTGCATAGGAATGCAAAGAGCATCTCACTTGTCAGGTAGTGAGTGCGTCGGGACTGGTTCTGATTGACCATAAAAATCAAGAGTCCAGATTAAACACCAACTTTAAAATACCCCAAGTAAAATTTGTTCAGTACTTATAGAACTGAGAATACTGTACCTTATGAGGAGTACTGAATGCGATTCCGAGTCTAAATAAGCACAGTCCTAGCGCAGAGGATAAAGAGCGAGAGTGATAAGATGCTAAAACATTATGACAGCTCCCGCGCCGCCTGAACCGCAACTTTTATGCAGTTTCTAAAAGTGCCAAGAAGCAAATTTTAGCATCGCATCCAGGACATTAACCTTATATTTTGAGGTATTCATTACCCACAGTCCCATGGGCTCTGGGAAGAAATCAAGCTGGAATTCATTAGTTAACATTTTAAAAGGACACGATTTGAAGATGCTCCCTCAGGTGCCCTCATTCCAGCAGTTTTGCTTCATATGCCAAGTGCTGAAAACAGCTAACACCACTTTTACTATCCACAAGGAAATCCACCCACGACGCGGACCAGAGCCAAGCAACCACTGTGAAATGCTGACAGCGTCCCAGGGCTTTCCAACTGCAGGGACGCAGAAGCAGCTGCGATTCTCCTCACCAATGCAGATGGTGAAGAGGGAGCATTTGTATAGGTACTCGGGAGGGTGGCTATGGACTGGAAAAGCCCGATGGAACTTCCGCAGAAGTCCCCAGCCGTGCAGCAGTTAGTTCCAAATGTTGGGTTACTCATTGCTCCCGTCTCCCACCTGCTCCTCTGATTTCTCCTTTTCAGATTCCTCAGTTACCATCTACCCAGTGATCCACGCTAGAAACTGTGAAATTGAATTTCTCTGTCCTCTGCCCCACCAACACTGTCCGCCAAAGTGAGAAAACCTCCGCTTCATCCCTCTTCCCCAGACCACGCCTACCCTCCCTTGCCCTCTCATTTCTCTAGACTGTTGCTGGAGGGGGCCCCAGGTTTTTCTTTGACCATAGTGAATTACTAAGACAGTTCTTCTATCTTTAATAGTGATTTGATGATATGTTAGGGACTTGATATTGGAAAATCCAAACTGTTAATTCAGAACATAGAAATAAAATGAGCAGTTGGAATCATTTCTGGGTGGTGCTCAAATCCAGAATTAATATTGAGCTTGACAGAATATTGGCAAACAGATAAATTATTTAATTAGATATTCCAAATATGAAAAATTGCTAGAGGCTGGGGAGATGGCTGTCAGCAAAGTGCTTGTAGCAAACAACGAAGAGCCGAGGTCCAACCCCCAATATCCACACAAAAAGCTGGGTGCAGCTGTATCTTGCTGCAAACTCAACACTGGGGAGCTGGAGACAGGAGGATCTGGGGGTCTTTCTGGCTAACCAGTCTAGCCAAATCATCTACCTCCAGATTCAACCAGCTACATTGCCCCAAAATGAAAGGAAGAAATCAATTGAGGAAGACAGCTGATGTCAACTTCTGGCCTCTAAACACATGGGTGCACACATGCATACACACACACACACACACACACACACACTGCTAAATTATTTCAGAGTTGATACCAAAGTGGCAGAGGTAGTGTTGAACTTCTGGCCTCCAAACACATGGGTGAGCACACATACATACACACACACACACACACACACACACACACACACTCACTCACTGCTAAATTATTTCAGAGCCGATACTGAAATGGCAGAAGTAGTGTTGAAGAATGATGCTACCTTCCTGCTCCTGATAATACATTTGTCAAGGATATGCCTATCATATTCTTCTGTCTTCCGCATTTGGACACCCAGCAAGCTTAAGATCTCAGAGGATTCATCTTCAGAAAATTAAGATGCCATCTTTGCTTTGTAATTTTGGAGGCGAATATAAGCAGTGGTCTCTACTTCAATGACAAAAAAAAAAAAAATTGTTTTCCCTGAAAGTGAAGTCTCTTCTGAGGAATTCTATGGAGCAGTCTATGGAGTGACAGCTTAGAAGGGGCATCTATTGACGGCTCCATACCTCTCCAGCAAGACCACTGTTTCCAGCCCTGTCAGGAGGCAAGCCTATTGCTATGTGACAGTCACCTTGGAGACACAGCAAGAGCGGCTTCCTCTGGTGGCCTTTTCTTTAGTTCCTCGCTTTGAAAGCCACTTACACTTGAATGTATTATTTAATCTGGTGAAAAATGCATCACTCTCCCAGACCTTCAGAGTGCACACGGGTTTTAAAAGGTCTGGAAATCTTTCTAAAGCTCAAATAGCCCTGTCCTTGACAGGACGATGCGTGGCGTTCTTATCAGGACTATCAGCAGAGAGCCTGCGTGAGTAAAACAAATGACCAGTTTTGTGAATTTAAGTTTTGTGATGTTCATCTCCCCCAGGAAGCTTAAAGGGGGCTGGAATTCCGTAAACCAATTATCCTCCCACCCTACTCAGAAGAAATACAAAATTGCTATAGTCATAGCTTCAAAGATGGTGTTAAATCCTAGACAAAAAGTAACTAGCAAACAAAAGGAAAAATAGCCTGACCCAGCTTAAAGAGCAAAGACTGAGGAAATGCTAAACTGACTTTGCCAATTCAATTAGTACATTTAAACAAGATTTTCAGAATCTATATGTATGTTTTCAAGACCTTTAAGATACAGAATCAAACCACAGACAGGCAGAGAGACAAAAGCACAAGGTTACTCCGTGCCAAGCCACCTTATCTAGGTTTCAACTACATTTCCCAGAATTCTCTTCTCTGCATTAAATGGAATCCAGGAGATATTTAGAGTCTTTTTTTTAGATTGGGAGGTGAATGTGGTTACAGACTACAATGCAATTCATGTATATGAATAACCCACCATATTGACCAGTCTTGTCACTAACTATCTCAGGCTTCAATATTTTTTTAAGATTTATTTTTATTTACATATTTGGTAACTTAGATGAAAAGGGTCCCCATAGACTCATATATTAATTCTTGGTCTCCAGTTGGTTGAACTTTTAGGGATGGATTAAGAGGTGTGGCCTTGTTGGGGATGTGTCGCTGGGGTTGGGCTTTAAGGTTTCAAAAGATCCTCAAGCCAATCCAAGTCTCCTCCTCTCTCTACTTCCTACTTGCAGACCAAGATGTAAGTAAGCTCTCACCATGTCTTTGATCTGCTATCACGGACGCCAACCCTCTAAAATGGTTAGTTCTAAACTCTCTCTTCTATGAGTTGCTTTGTCTTGAGATCTTATCACAGCAAGAGATGAAGCAACTAAGACAATGTGTGGGTGTCTGTATCTATACACTGCTTTTTGTGGGTTCCCTCAGAGGCCAGAAGAACATGTGGGTTCCTCTAGAGCTGTAGCTATAAGCAGTTGTGAGCTGCCCATTGTGGGTGCTAAGAACCAAACTGTAGCCCCCCCCTGGAAGAGCAGCAAGTGCTCTTAACTGCTGTGCCATGTCTCCAGCACTGACTTCTATTTTTGAAGTTAATATGCTCTAAGGACCCTGACTCACAGTATCAGCTTGTCTTCCAAGTCTCCTAGTCATCGAAATCACAGCCTCGAAGGCAATAGCATCACCTCAGCTCCCACTACATCCTGCATGCTCCGGTTCCCTCCCCTGCATCCATTTGCTCTCGCTCTGCCTCATTTCACCTTCTCTCCTCTCTAGCTTCCTGAGCACTTCAAGCATGTCACCAGATGCAAACGCAAATGACCGTGCAGAAACTGCTCAAGCAACTTGTCCAATGGAAAGAAGTCCAGAATCGCTGCAGACAGAGCCTCAAAGGTTGTATTACAACTAGATGCAACGGTCGTGATGTGATAATCAGTTCCAGAAATTAGAGACAAGCTGATCTCATCACCTGCCTGCTCAGTTGCAATGTTCACTCCCTATCACAAGTTCCTTATTGTGCCTGACTTCTGATGACTTGCTTCTCTGACCAAATTTTACTGCCACAGGGGCATGCCAGACTCTGAAGCAGGCATATTTTTTATTTGCTGTCCAATTAAAACTGCTCAAAAACTTCATGTTTAACTAAGTTGGAAGGAAAATTCTGCAAGTGTCTATAGTCCCACAAATCCATGGCACCAGATTCAAACTTTATGTCATTACCTCTGTGTCACACAGTTTGATGAAGGTCCCTATCCCTGAGGCAGATTAAACACTGTTTTGATAAATCTAGGTGACAAGTTAAATAATTCAGAGCCAAGAGCCAGGTTTTAATGATAGGCTAGAGGGACATGTGTTGATTAGACCAGAGACAGAGCTAAGACACTCATGACAAGCACAAAATTAAGGTTCTGGAAGTAAGCATAATCGTCATGGACCGAAGACCCTCAGCATGGTTCTCTAGGATGGAGAAAATAGTAGATGGAACATGTAATAACCCAGAGAGCAATCGGATATTGGAAAGTCCAAGGGAAACCAGGGTGAATAAAATAAAATTTTGGAAACAATACATCACTTTTTGAATGAATACTACATCTTTAAAAGATACACTAGAGACCCATATTGGAGCACCGGACTGAAATCTCAAGGTCCAAATCAGAAGCAGAAGGAGAGAGAGCACAAGCAAGGAACTCAGGACCGCGAGGGGTGCACCCACACACTGAGACAATGGGGATGTTCTATCGGGAACTCACCAAGGCCAGCTGGCCAGGGTCTGAAAAAGCCTGGGTTAAAACCAGTCTCGCTGAACATTGCGGACAATGAGGACTACTGAGACCTCAAGAACAATGGCAATGGGTTTTTGATCCTACTGCACGTATTGGCTTTGTGGGAGCCTAGGCAGTTTGGATGCTCACCTTACGAGACCTGGACGGAGGAGGGTTTTCCTGGGCTGCCCCAGGGGGCGGGGGGGGGGGGGGGGACTTGATTGGGGGAGGGGGAGGGAAAAGGGGAGGCGGTGGTGGGGAAGAGACAGAAATCTTTAATAAATAAACAAAAAAAGATACACTAGATGCTGTCAGAAATAAATAATTAGGAAAAAACACAGGGGAAAGGTAAACTCATCATTGAGAATATGACTACAAGTACGGAAAGGGGCAGGGAAATGTTCAGGGAGTATTAGGCTGCCTTTACCACAGTGACAAAATGCCTGAACTGATTTTAAAAGTAAAGTGTTTATTTGGGCTCATAGTTTTGGTCTGTGGTCTCTTGGCTCCAGGGCTCCTCGCTGTGATGAAGCAAACATCATGTTAATGAGCGTATGGTGGAACAAAGTGCCTGAACCCATGGATACAGGAAGCAGAGAAGACAAAGGAGCAGGGTGCAAGGTGCTCCATCCCAGTGTGCACACTCCTTTCTAATTTCCACCAATCCCCAATAAAATCATCAAGTTATAAACCCATGAGCAGATTAGCCCATTCATGAAGAGCAATTGCCCAGATTCCAGTCACTTTCCCAATACCATCCACTAAAAAAGTTTTTAGCTCTCAGACTTTCAGTCAGGAGCCAATTTCAAACCATAAGAAATGAGATGGACTGCAGAAGGGTCATTTCTGTCTCCTTTTCTAGGTATTTTAAGTGACTCAAACACCCCTTTCAGTGGAATTGTACCAAAATTGGTCTTGAGATTTAGGACCAAGTAGAAAATCATCAGAACTCACTCAAACCCTGGTGAAGGGCAAGTCTGGAGTTCCTAAACCTTAAAGAATTATGTCTTGAGATTCTCTCTCCTTAATGGAGGTCAAGGTTGATCCCATGGGTGCTACACACTGAAGTCAAATGATTATAGAAGCTGGCAGACCTAGAAATGTGCGAGAAAAATAAGAGATAAATTTTGAAAAATAAGTTCTATCTGTATATATATATATATATATATATATATATAAAATATTCTATTCCCACACGGATGCTATTTACCTGAATTACATATATATTTCTATATCTAACCATAGACACATGTATATAATTGCTATAAGCTATTGTACACAGAATGTATATTTATAACAGAGGCCATATATGCTTGATATATATAAAGAAGCAAGGCTGAATTCATTTGGATAGTCATTGTATTTAGCAAGTTAAGGATGAATTAAAAATTCTGTTCAGTTGATTAGATATAGCTTTGAATCAAAACAACTATTTCCTAACCTTTGTACTAAGGAGTAAGTAATTCCATTGGAATTATTTCTACAAGTATTATCTTTCTCTTCTATTGCTTTATTACTACACATATGATATACTGTTCCAGTTTATTGAAATTTAATAATTTTATCCCAGTATACATACAATTATAATGACTGAATGCTGTAGAACAACTCTCTTGTACACTGTAAAGATTTGTTACTTGAATTAGTTTAATAAAACAGTTATTGGACAGTAGTGAGGCAGAAAGTAAAGGTAGGGTGACCAAACTAAGGATGATGGGAAGGAAAAGGGTGGAGTCAGGAGACACCAACCAGATGCAGAGAGAGCAAGATGGTCATGCTGAACTGAGAAAAGTTACCATGAAGTGGCAGAGTATAAACAAGGGATATGGGTTAACTTAAAATGTAAGAGCTAGTTAATAATAAGCCTGAGCTATTGACGGAGCATTTATAAGTAATATTAAGCCTTTGTGTGATAATTTGGTAAGTGGCTGCTGGGTATTTGGGACCAATGGCTCCAAGACAGGAAACTTCTGACTATAACTAAACTTTGCTTTGGGTTCTATTATGTCTGGGAGTTACACAACAGAACTTAAAAGTTTACAACTGCATATACTGCCATCATGCCACATTTCCTTTGAATTTTCTATCCTTTGAAATAAGTACAAAGGAGTTCTCAGAAACCTACCTGCTATTTATAGGCAGCAATGGCATGTTAAAAATAAATACATAAAACAAATACATTAATGACAGCATTCTCTTTTGTTTAGCCATATGATTTTCTATTAATACAGACCTTTGGGTCCCAGAAAACCAAAACACCCATGACCAACTTCTGATATAGTCCATAAATGGAATCCACTTCAACATTATAGCTTAGATCCATGCTTAGTAATGATCCATTTTAATATCCTGAGTCTTGTTGAGTTTTTAACCTCTCCTTTCTTGGCTCTCTGTATTCTAACCAACAAAATAGCTGTTAATAGTTGCCCACATGGGTTCCTTCCTATGGGAAATGTGCTCACGCTTCTTCTACAAAGGAGGGAAGAATTTTTAAATGAGTACTATCTGAAGGTAAATTTAATGCATTAAACCTGGACCAAAGGATTAATGTTACCTCTGATGTTCATCTCCTCTTTCATTCCCAGCTATATATAGTTTAATCTAGGAAAATATTGAAAAAATATTTTTCCTTTTCCTAAATGTTATAAGTTCTGAATGGGATTATAAAGGTTGCAAGGGCAGAGGGTGGATACAAAGATATGGAGGAATGAATGGGATTGACATGTATGATATAGAAGGCAAAGAATAAATAAAAAAAGGTTAAAATGCCAGGCACAACTGCCAAATAAATAAGGAAATAAAGATTTACCTGTGTAGTAAATGCAGGAATCAAGAGCTGATGTTTACTGTTGTCTTATTTAACAATAAGAAAGCTATTTAGTATTTGTTTATTCATAGACACGAACAGCTATGAGGGTAATAGGAAAGAATGTAATGGTATATAGTAAAAGTAATATAGTAATATAGTTATTTAGTAAAAGTTGGTGTACAGACCTTCAATAGAAGTCATGGCCATAGTTGACTAGGGCTGAGTTTACATGATTCTGTTCTTTTGTTGTTGTTGTTGTTTCATTATTCTTCTGGGCTCAAGTCTTTAGCAAAGGAAGCAGAGACATGAGAGAGGGTTTATGAAGTTGTGAGTCTCTCTTCCCAAATAAATGAGGTGATTCAAGTCTTACTTATTGATCTACATTTTAACAAATGTTGTTCTTATCCCTCATTTTAACAAAGCAATTGGAGGAGAATTAGTATGTCACAAGGGTGGAACAATGGTGGTTTCCATTCTATGAAGTCCACACCTACAGATATTAAAAACACAGAGGGGTGAGCCACTTTCTCCCAATGAGACAGCAGAACAGTCAGTATTTTTAGGGTAGTGTTTTCTCTTAATCTGTGTGAAAAGAGCTGTATCTGTCAGTCTACCTTAAAATCGAATTTAGGTAACCTTGTCACAGCCAGCCATCACATGACTGACAACAAAGGGAAGCCCATACCCTAAGAAGTTTAGAAGGGTATTTCCCAGTATATTCTCTTTCTTTTTTCTTCCCATTTCTTGACGGTAAGCTGACTTAATAGATGTATCCCATTAAATTGTATGTGATCCTGTTGCTAATGTTCGATTAATAGTGTCTCAAAGGACAAACTAACTCTTTACTTTGTTCATCTTTTCTGTTGTTTCTTTGTCTCTGACATAAATTACCTTTTATTAGCTTTCTAAAAATCAACATTTGCTATCAAGGCTGTCTGCTATTTCATATCGGTCTCTAATATTCCTAGCTCTCGTTTCCACTTAAAGATTCACCATGTAAAAGTATCTTCTAAATCTCTTTTGCAAAGGACCAAGATCTGTCCTAGATATCAGGAAGTATTCTAAGGTGCTTAAAGAAAGGGGAAGGAGAACTCAGAAAAAAAGGAGGAAGTTTGCCTCCTTGAAGTTCTGGCGAGGACGTAGACAGGTGCCAGATAGAAATAAGTTTTCTTATTTGGGCATCTTCTGGACCTGGTGTAGAAGAAGTTCAAGTAAAAAAAATAAGGGGAGAAGGAAAATAAAAATTGTGTTTTCAGAAAACATTAATAAAGCGTTTTAGGGGCAACCCAGAAAGGTCAGCAATGAAGAATTACCAATAAACCACAAAACACAACAGCTAAGAAGGGGTCAAATGGTACTTAGGTATCTAAGCACAGAGAAACAGCTAACAGTGCAGGTTCTGTCTGCTAAACACAGTTCTTCCAGTTTAAGAAGAAATTTAACACTTCCATGGCTTTGAGTAAAAGCATCAAATATTTAACAATGAGGATCTACAGCCTGCTCAAAATAAGGAAAATGTTGGCTTGGTCTTTAGAAGTACTAGAGGAGGCTTCCTGGTTAAAATCGTAGCCACTTCTGTATAACAACATGGATGTCTACACAGAAACTAAGTGTTGTAATATTTATGTTTAAAGGGTTATTTTTTCTAATTTGGTCTTTAGGTCCCTATCTAGAGTAGACAAAAGTTAAAATAGTTGTTAGCAAGAGAAAATCAGGGTTAAGTGCATCAGTTGGATATTGTGAGGAATTGATACCCAAATACATGAGGCAGAAAAATTATAGAAAATGTGTGTTTCAGATTTAAACAAGATTAGATATGATGACAGGTGACTGTCAAAGTCTACAGGCAGCAGGAAACTTAAGTAGCATTCAAGAAAGTGAGAAATCCTTCATTTTTGTACCAGCTTTGATTACACAAAGACTCAATATTTTTCATTAATAAAACATAACTGTGGAAACAGGACACTGTCGATAGTCTTCTACCTTTATGTTAAAAAGAAAGATTTGGCAGTGATCTTCTATTCAAACACATACAAAGATTACAAAGGCTTTCCAATGTAAACTGCCCAGGTACCTTTCATCAACATTCAACACAGTGAATAAATCCCTGCCTGGATTTGTTCACAAGAACTCTGTGTGAACCATGTTTCTTCCCATTCTCTTCCCAGATGTTTTCCTGGCACCTTGTAAGAAGCTCACACTACAGAAGAGGCTCCAAACAAGGTCCCCCAGCTTTTAGTGTCTCCGCGAGGGTACTGGTCACTCTCTGGGTCATTTGATTTTTCAAACAATCTTTCCTCTATTGTAATGTATTCTTTTTCAAACTGGCCTCCTCTTTACCTCCTCTTCACTTCAAAACCTGTAAACAGAGGCTGCTTGTTTGTTTCCTGACGACCCAAACCAGAATAAACACACAGAAATTTTGTTAATTCCAACACTGTTTGGCCAATGGTTCATTCATATTTCTAGCTAGTTCTTATATCTTAAATTAACCCATTCTATTAATCTGTGTATCACTACAAGGCTGTGACTTACCAGCAAGGTTCCTGCGGCAACATCGTTCTCCTTTGGCAGCTACATGGTGTCTCCTTGACTCTTCCTACTCTCTCTGTTTGGATTTCCCACCTGACTTTACTCTGCTAAGCCGTTGACGAAAACAGCTTTTTTCACTAACTAATAAAAGCATCACATATACAGAAGAACATTCCACATCAAAAACTGATCCTCCTGTTGGTCATGGGAAGTGACTGTGAGAAGCAAAATTTGTACCAACTTTCAGGAAAACAACTAGTTAGATGGAGTGAGACCAATGGCCTTGTATTCTTTGACTATGCTATTTTATTCATAAGAATACATTATAAGGAACTATATCCGAGTTGCAGGTTTACTGTATAAAGATGGTCACTGAAGCACTAATAGTGCAGTAAGGCCATGTAAATAAATGAAATGCCTAAAATGCTAATTAATTCCATTTTCTGTCAGGACTCTATAACACGGAAGAGTGTTTTCACAGAAAAGACTCTTTCAAATAGGATGTGCATGATATAAAAGTGGAATCCAAAGCTTGAAATCAAGGTACTAATGTATATATTAAAATTTTAACCCTTATCTTTGGCAGGATTATGAGCTGTTTTAAATGAATAGTTCATAGTTCCCTGCACTTTTTTCTAAGGAACATTAATTCCTTTATTATAAAGAAGAGCATTCTAAAATGTACTTCTGTATGAATGCTTTTCTCTTTTCTTTATTCTTTCTTTTAATAGACTAATGCCCCTATCTCCCCATATAAAGTTCCTCTTTCCTTTTCATTTCTTCCACCTCAGCTGTCCTCTCTTCATTATAACAATAGTTTCACATTCTGTAAGACATAAAACCAAATAAGCCAATCTCATACATGTCTCCTCTCTGTTGTTTAACATACTTATATTATTCATTTCCTTCTTTGGTACAGACTTTTTAAATTATTTTGAGCAAAAGAAATAAATGAATTTACATCCTAGCAGTCTCCTTAGCTGGAAGGGAATTCTCTTTTGAATGAATTCTGCTACTGTTTCTTGCCTGAATGTGTTTCTCGCTCATTTTGCTTTTCAGCTGTTGTCATATTCTGTTTTCCTCTAAGGAGGTATAATTCTACACATAAAGCTATTGTCTTGAAATGGCTAGTAGATTCCAGGCCATTTTATGATCTTGTCTGTGCTTCCTCCAACTTCCCCTATGGGCCAGACCCTCATTTTTCTCCTGGTCCCTACAACAGCTGTGAGAATGAATATCAGGCAATGATGATCATTATAACAATTACTAGCAAATGATTTCAGCTATCAATTGTTATTAAGCGATTTCACAGAAAGTTACTGAGCAGGTGCTGCACTGTCAAAGTCCCACATTGGGGCAACATCTGTCAGGGTCCAGCCTCAAGGGGTTCACACATTCCAGGGCAGGGGCATGTGGATTAGAAACACTAGGGAGGCAGAACAGAGATACAAAAGAAACAGGCAAAGACACAGAATAGAGTCAGGAGGGCAACTCAGTGAACTCTGAATTTTTCCATATGCTTATATACCCCAATCCAAAAAGGGGGAAACAACGTAAAAGACTTATTTACACAATACAAAGAACAATCAGAGCAATTACCTCCTCAATACCTGAGACATCAAGCAGCTATATCCTGAGTTAAGTATTTTGATGTTTTGGCAGGCTGTGCAACAACCACACCTTAGGTCAAGCATCCTGTAGGCAGCCACTCCCTGGCAAACCTCCTGTCACAACCTTGAAGGAACAAGAATAGGCCTGAACTCTCTGGCCATTGCAATAAATATGGGGGAGTATCTCATTCATTTTTTTTTTTTAGCTCTAGCAAACTCGGGCTTAGTACTTTACTAGTAATGGGTTCTTAAATATTTTTAGGTTCAGTGATAACTTTAAGAGGGCATAGTGTCAAAAACTGTCTTGCAACTGAGAGTTAATGTAGTAAGGAGTTTCTTTTCTTTAGCACTTCTGTATCAATGTATTTACTCAGCAAGAAGGTTTACATAAAGGGATAGTATCACTGTTATCAAGTCCTTTCCTATTGATACATTTGCTTCTTTCACAAGCTACTTTGAAATACTAAGTGTAAGACATGTTATCCACATTCTTCAAGAATAGGTGTTGGAAGCTGTAAGCCAACTCTCATCTCTATTCTGCTGTTCCTACTGAGCAACAGTAGCCCATTACTTGGGCAGCCTCATTACCTACCCTGCTAAAGCTCAGTGTGTTCACAGTCATTTTTGCCTCTTTCTGGTGCAGCATAGATAAGCCTTTATTAAGAAATTATGAGCAGAAATATTGGCTAGCACTTCCACATGAAATCTTGTTAAAATATCAGGAACATTATTTCCCTTGTTCAATTTTTTTCCCCAGACTTTCCCTATGTGGACATGCTTGTCTCAAACTCACAGGGAACCTTCAGCCTCTGCCTCCCCATTGCTGGGGTTTGCAGGTCTAAGTCATATTGCCAAGCTTCTTTTTCTCGTTGTTTTCTTCCACATCTGCAAACAATGTAGGTGGAAATTTCATGAGAATCTTTGCGATGAAAATTAAGGGTTCCAACTTGGAATAGTACCTTAGAAACCTGAAAGGATCAGGAGTCCCCACAACTTCCTTTGTAGTTACATAGGTGGAGAAAATATCTACAGTTACATTCTACAAGCAGTAGAAGGTAGATACAACCCAGGGTTTCTTATCCCCAAAATGAGTTTTCTTAGTGTCTGTGTTGTGCCATCTCCCCATATTCTACATCAAATGAATCATTTTAGAATATGATTCTTCATAGTAAAATTAGAATGGTATCTTTGGTCTTGGCATCAGAAAGCATTCTCAAAGAGAAGAAATAAAAAAAAATTTGGGGTCTAGCTAAATACTATGATAAATATACACTATGGGTTCAAACAATGTTTCTTAAATCTTTTTGTTGTTTTTGTTGTTGGTGGTGGTGGTTAAATCTTTAAGAAGCTTGGATACTGAATTCTCTAAAAATAGCAAATAATTATCACTCTACTCAGGAATAAAACAATGACTATTCTGAATACAAATTTATATGCTGATTATTCTGAAGATTATTATGTATAAAGTATAGTTGAAAAAATACTATAGGTCACCAGAAATAGAAATCAACACAAGAAGAAGCATTTTCATTTTCCTTGAAGTTCTTTGTGAAAGGAAATTGGATAGTTCTGCTTTTTCGTTTTTCGGGAATTTGTTGTTGTTTTTGCATTTTTATACTAATGATGTTTTCAATAACATCAAGTAAAATATAAAGAATATGCAATTCATCATCATACCCTTAACAATGTTTTCATATTCATTCTATACTTTCAACCATATTTGGTTCAATAGTATTCATGAAAATTCTTTCCTAAGCAAAGGGATGTGATTTTAAAGTCTTCTGATGTCACTGTGGCTTTTTCATCAGTTCCTTTTCAACCTAACAATACTGAAACTGAGTAAAGATTTATGTGTTTCTGATTCATTTTCCTGGGAAGTAAAAACATTATTTTTGCAAATAGAAGATGTGTTGAATATTCAATTTTTATGAATATGACTATAATAAAACAGGCAGACCTTAGCCCAATACAATAACAAAGCCCACCTCACTCATTGTATCAAATTCTTTTTTCATTATTCTAACTGTGGAAGCCGAAACTGCCGCTGCAAAACTTGTTGTCATGACAACAAAATCCCCTCAGAAATGATGCAAGTTTCCATATGAAGGAAGTATTCATGATGATTTAACAGAAAGATGCTGCAGCTACCCACAACAAACCCATTTTTCCAGTTTGTCTATTGTTTGCTTGAATGTTTTAACAGCTAGCATAATCTCTTTCCTACATAGCTCTTCAATATACTATAATTAATAATTATCTGAGATTTCCTATATCAGCTCTTGTGTACAACAAAGGAAAAAAGACAGTTGCTAATATCCACCAATATTTACAAGTTAAATTAGATACATTTTATTTGTCCTTGATATCCTTAAACATCGTTCATCACTGTAAGGAAAGATTTGCTAATGCCGCACAAGGATAACTTGTAAAATAGTCTATGTCTATTAACAAAGAGGGGAAAATAAAACGTGACAGGGTAAAAGCCATCATTTAAAATAATAAAGCATTATATATATGTGTGTATATATATGTATATATATGCAGTCATACATACATTCAAAGTCCACCACCTCACACAAAAAGCTTTAACCATGTTTCCTCCTTAAGACTTCACTCTCTGGATTCTAAACTGAGACTACAAATCTGCAAAGCATCAGAATGCAAAATACTGGTGACTTCCAATCTTTCCACTTGGAAGTTTGAGAATGTTTCTTGTTGTAATCGATGCTTTCTTTATATATATTCCACATTCCACTAGCTACATGTGTTCTAAGCCATCACAGCATTTGTATACACTTAGCCTAAACCCTAACTACTCTGAAGGAAAAAGCACTTTATTTACCTTTTAAAAAAATATTTATTTATTTATTATGTACACAATGTTCTGTCTATGTGTATGCCTGCTGGCTAGAAGAGGGCACCAGACTGAATTACAGATGGTTGTGAGCCACTATGTGGTTGCTGGGAATTGAACTCAGGACCTTTGGAAGAGCAGGCAATAGTCTTAACCACTGAGCCATCTCTCCAGCCCTTTATCTACCTTTTGAAGTTTGCTTCTGTGACTCTTCTTTCAAACCATAGTGGTTCTATAGAAAAAAAATCTAATAAAGCATGTTAATAAAATAAGACATTTCGGGAATTATAGGGGATTAAAGATCATATATTTATACATTCAAAAGTTTGCATACTGTATAATGTTATCACCATATAAAATTATCACATAAAATGCTGGTTTCTTCATTTTAAGCACATTGATTAAAAAAAAAAAAAAAGAAGAAGAAGCAAAAAACAAGAAAGTAAATTCCTGAAAATACTGAGGGGAAGACAGTGGCTCCGGTAGCAAACCAATTGGATACTAAGATAATCATTCAATACAATGTTGACATTTTAAATGTTAAGCTAATATTGAACACCTTCTCTTCACAAATACTTGCTGAGTTTATTTCAGAAGCAGGGCTCACAGGCATGTGCTAGAATGAAACAAGTATCCAGGAGACATGGTCTCTGCCTACTCACAGTCAGGTTGCAGAAACAGCCAAATGAGAATGAGATTTCTTTTCACCAATTTGAGAGAATGTGGTAAAGAGTTCACAAGCTCAGAACGGACATATTTGGAAGTAATATCATCTGAGGACCCAGGCTGAAGGACCTCTCTGGCTTCTTCTTCCTAATAGTTGCTGTTGCTCAAGCTATTATAGAAACAAAGAAACCCAGAGCCTTAGACTGGAGTAACAGCGAATCTGCCTAAATGTGAAGAAGTTGAATCTTTAAAACAATTCAAGTTCCTTCCTACAAGCTACTTCTGAAAGGTGATTTCTTGCCAAGATATCAAAAGATAGTGCTATTTTCTTCCAAATTTTGTAAGAACTTCATGATGCAGACCAACAAACATTGATTAAAAATAAAATAGTAGGTATATGTTAAGCCTGATAATTAAAGCACAATTTCTCTGTAGAGAATGCTGTAGCACAGCCATGTCTTCTTTCTTAGCAAAGCAGAAGGATCTTTTTATTTTAGTTTGACTTAAAAAAAATCTACCAGAGAAAGCACAGCCTGCTGGAGAAAGTAACTTTCCCAAAGAACAGAGGAGCAGACTGAAGGACTGAAAAGCCACTGAGGTCCCAGCACTGACTTCTTAAGTGGCAAGGAATGGGTCTGTTCTGGATGTTCATCTCTGATTTTTAAGATCTTCGTATCTGGGGTTGAAGAGATGGCTCAGCAATTAAGGGCACTGATTGCTCTTGCAGAGGACCAGGGTTTGGTTCTCAACACCCCGTGGGAACACACAACCATCTGTTAACTACAGTTTCCAAAAAGTACAGTGCTCTCTGTGGCTTCTACAGGCACCAGGCACACATGTGGTGCACAACATATATGCAGATAAACACTCATCAAAGTAAATCTTGTTCAAAAGGATGCCTAAATTTGAAGTTTCTTGGGATTTAACTTAGTATTCATTCAAGTAAGGCCGCTCCATATTTCGTTTCCTTTTCTGACTAATGAAGTCTCTGAGGTGAAAATTTTTGGAACTGCCATTATTTTTAACACCAGGCACCCATATTTAGTGAGTAACTGAAATGAGATCCTAGGAAGAGCCCATCGTCTTAAACACCAAAGGGAGCACTTCCCAAAGTGATATGTCAATTGAACGCTTTTTCCAAAAACTTACTAAAGTGTATAAAATCGTCATACTTGAATAGCTTGTAAATCAATTGGTTGTCAATACAGGGCTAAAAAAATACGTGGAGGCAAGAGGGGACAAGAGGTTTACTATCTTTTTAAAGAGTTGTATTCCAGTGCAAAGTTCCCCCCAAAAAAGGGACAGGTAGGGGCATTAACTATTCCTAAGTCATTAGAGAAACACACTATTAAGCAACAAGATACTATTATAGACTTACTAGAATGTATAACAATAAAAAGTGCTGGTAATATTAGGTGTTTACCAGAATGTGGGTAAACTTGATTCATTGCATGTTGCCAGTGCTAATGTGAAATGCACAATCACTTGGAAACCAATTCAGTATTCTTGTAACAAAGTCCACACATGCTACCAAAGGCAAACTACCATACAGTGGTTCCAACCCTACATATCTAGCTGGGGCAAATGAAAATGTACATCCACACAAATGTTCAGAAAAGCATTATGCATTACTGGCTAAACAAAACCTGGACCCAATAACAATGTGCAGTAATTGGCAAAGAAAATGGAGTATTGCTTTGTATTAGAATGTTACACAGTGGTATAAACAAGATCTATGTGTGCATCCAACATTAATTAACCTCTAAAATATTTTAAGTAAAAGGTTAGATATAAATGCTTATAGTTTAGTTATATCGTCCTTATTTATTCGGACAGGGTCTTATGTTGTCCCAGATGACCTGGAACTCACTATGTAGGGGTCACAGAGATCCTCCTGACTCTGCCTTATGAGTGCTGGACTGGGATTAAAGCATATGTCACCATGTCCACTGTATTAGCATGTTTAAGGAAAATTTTTAATAAGTACAAATCTGTAGAAACAGAGAGCAAACCAACAATATCTCAGTGCATGAACATGATGATTGACAACAGGTTGATGCAAAAACACATTTTGAATTAACTGAAAATAGAACCATGATGGCTATGCATGATATATTTTCACTACACTGAAAAGAATAAAATCCTTTACTTATAGTGAGATATTCATGCTATTTAAAAGTGATTTCTTGAGAATCATTGTTAAAAGGTAATAAAGCCTTTGCAATGAAAGTATCTCCAGTAGATATGTGCACCTGGCTTTGATGCTGCAAACTGATTTGTAAACAAACTGCCCATCACTGTCAGGACTAGGGGAGGCAGATCCCTGGCGTCACCCTCTTCATGAAGAAATGAGAGTGGGAACGCTTCAGTGGGGCTTGTAAGCTGCCACATGCATTCTTGTTTAGTTTTCAATGCTGTGAGATACACTCACATGTAGTTATGTATTGGCCATCACTTTCAAGCAGGCAGAGATAGAAAGAAAGAAAGAAACATGCAGGATTATGCATGACGTTTTGCACTGACCTGCACAGTCACATCCTTCACTGCCTGTTGTGCGCATCCTCTTCCCAGTGGCTTTTAACTCATCACTCGAAGCTGTGTATAAGTAAGGGGAGACACAGGAACAGGAAGGGCAGGCTCTTGGCGCAATTCAACCATGGAATCCCACTTCGAAAATAATTATACTGCATCTACTGAAGGCATTTTTGCTGACATTTATTGGATCCCTTGCAGTTCCAGCTATAATGGATTGGGAGCTATCATTTACAATGTGAGGAATAATTAAGAGTCATTTTATGGCTGAAAAAAAATATTCTCCCAAAGTAAAAGTTCACTCTTCCATTTTTTACCACACAAAAGATGTCAGTGAAACAAGGGGAGCTCTACTATTAAATGTAAGTATAAAATTATTCTTTAAGGGCTCTCACTGAGCCAGAGGCTATAACATTGCGGTGAGGGCTATTGCTTCATCATAACTGACTGCTGGTGTGCTCTGCTCAGACAGGTGGGAAAAGACCGTGACTGTGGGGTGTGTACATTAGCCACAAGCTGAAAATGATGGACAATTTGACCTGCTGTGCTGTTGCCCCAGCTGCTATTGATAATTCTTGGTACTATTTCTAGAAACATTCTCAGGAACTGTCTTCAGAATACGCCAGCTGACTCTACTAAGGGCAGATCACTCACCACACAGTTTGTAGCGTTTGACTAGGGAAAGTAGCCTACATGTGGTCTAAATTAAGGTTCTCAGCCTCAGTCGTTTAGACACATAGCACTGGATATTCCCGGGGATTAAGGCCGTCCTACATACTGCAGGATACTCAGTGACTCCCAACAGATGTCAGTAACACTCCAGCCCCCACTGTCACCAAAATATGCTTCAAGAAAATGCAAAATATCTCTGAGGAAAAAAAAATCATATGAGTATTGATGACAAACTCAAAATCTTTGAAATATTCAAAAGAATGCGTAGAGTTTGAAGAATTACCATGTTTTTCACTGTCGGGTTGTTCAGTCAGACATGTTGGTACGCAGGACATTCAAAGTGAAAAATCTTCGAGGAAACATTTGTAAGAAGGAAAAGGCACACTATTCTGGTAGCAAACTCCAACACCAAATACAACGAACGGTGGCGATGGCAACTGGATAAGAGCCTAGGTCTCACTCTGTGCCTGATACTCAACAGAGCTGAACAAACAGCCTTGAGTTTGTTCAAACTTGGGATAAGTTAAAGAAACATATCCCAAAACAGAATCTAAACTTTACACCCAAAATCTATTACTTTACATGATGTCAGGTCTTAATGTGTGTGTGTGTGTGTGTGTGTGTGTGTGTGTGTGTTGGGGTTTCTGTCCTGCCTGGTTTCTGCAGCCATTTAATCCCAAAGAAAATCACACAGAGAGTCTACATTAGTTATAAATTGATTGGCCCATTAGCTCAGGCTTTTTATTAACTCTTATAACTTATATTAGTTAGTCCATTATCCTAGTATATGTTAGCCATATGGCTCAGTACCTTTTTCAGCGGGGCAGGTCATATCTTGCTTCTTCAGTGTCTGGGCAGGACTCGGGAGGAATGGGCTTCCTCCTTCCCAGAATTCTCCTGTTCCATTGACCAGCCTCTGCTTTCTGTCTGGTTGTCCCACCTATACTTCCTGCCTGGCTACTGGCCAGTCAGCGTTTATTTAAAACCTAATTGACAGAATATAGACAATTGTCCCGCACCATGTGTGTGTGTCTGTGTGTGTGCATGCATGCACTGCATGTACACATATGCATATTTATATGTGTTATATGTATTTGTATGTATAATGTATGTGTATATATGCAAGTCACACATATATGTGTGTGTGTGCACTTGTCTGTGTATATACCAAAGTAATTATGCAGTACATAAAAGTGAAAAGGCATGTATTTGGTAATTGCCTGCTATATATCATAATTCCTTGAACAAAGTGAATTAACGTTGTGCTCTAATAGCTTGCTAATCACACCATTGATGAGGGTACGACAAATAACCAAATCTCAAATAAAATGCTGGACAGATTAAGTCAACAACAGTCTTTTGGTCATGTATACTCACAGCCTGGAGAATGGAGGACACTCAACAAGGAGGCCTGCAATAGGGTTGCTCTGAGGACAGAATCAAGGCATTTGAGAGGCTGGCTTTGTAGCAACAAAAAGATGGAGAGAGTCTTGGGTTTCAGGGAAGAACGTGATAGGCTTGAATATGTTTATGGATAATGTTAACAATCTGTTAAGAGGAGAACTGGTGAGGTGTTTTCCCCGGAGGGGTGAGGCAGAGTGGAACATGTGTATCAGGAACAAGAGAGCCTATACTGAATTTCAGTTCCTATGTGGTACAAAGCTATCAACTCAGAGCACGAAAGGCATCATGATGCATGTTCTTAGACAGTTGTGATTTATGATATCTCATTCATCCTGAATACAAAGAAAAGACCAAGCAGTCGACGCCTTCCCCAAAAACTTAGTGGTACTAATGCTTTGCAAATTAAAGTCTTCCTTCAAAACTTTTAATTTCAACAACAGGAATTAAAAACTTCTAAACATCCCCATTCTCTCAGTGTGTGGGTGCAGGGAACCCTGATTGCTCCTTGGGCTGACGAGGGAGGGGGGACTTGATTAGGGGAGGGGGAGGGAAATGGGAGGCGGTGGCAGGGAAAAGACAGAAATCTTTAATAAATAAATAAATTTAAAAAAACAAACAAAAAATGTCTAAACACTGGAGACAACTGGAGAAGAAGAAAAACATAGCCCTTTCTTTTCAGTTCATGTCTACATCATCTGAGAGCCTAGTTCTGAGTTTGGTGCTTCTGTGTGGTATCTCAACACAGATATCATGAAGAAGGAGGTGGTACTGGGGACTGAAATGCTCCCTGTTTGTAAACAGGCAGACCACATGCTGGGGTCTACCTTAGCATACTCTTCTGCCTCAGGAACTTCCGAAAACTGCAACACCCTTAAGTTCTATAATCAGATTGTTTTCTAAAGGTGCCCTCAACTCCCAGAGATCTTCCCCAAGTAATTTTAGTATGTATTTAATTGTATTTTATTTCTATAATTGCTGATACAGTAGGTAAGTTTCAGAACTAGATCTGAAAATCATTTGGAGTATTAAAACAATAAATAAATAAAGAGTAAAAGCTTGATCCAGCATCAGAGATCTAAGTTTGAAAACTTTTCTGACAATTTCAGTCTATGAAAGAGTTCAGAAAGGCTGTTCATTACCCCTAGCCTAAAGCCGTATTTCTCCAATGGGGTTGATGAGAGAATTACATATAAAAGGAGCTAGAATTTATTTGACTGCTCTACTTGTCCATCCATCCACTCATCCATCTACCCATCCACCCATCTATCTTTCCATCCATCCATAGCATATAAAATAATGAGAGCCTCAGTTCCATACCAACAGTGAGTCAATGGAATAACAAAAATAACTATGAAAGCACAGCAGACAGAATCTTGACAGACAGACATCTTCATCTTCCTGATGTAGTATAGTGACCCTATGTCACATTAGAGATGACCCAACAAACTATCAGTCTTGTCTTTGTTCTATCTCATGTTTATATCATTTGCTTAAATAGTTTAGGTGTCAGACCAACAATAATTCAATATCTAGCTCTCTGTCTATCCGTCTATCTATCTGTCTCTCATGTTTCATCTTGAACTTTTGGATTTCATTGTGTGGCTATAAATTTTAAATCAGGACAAATTCTATAAGCATCAAAATACTAGAATAGGTGCCATCCAGAATCTCAGAAGATATTGCAACACTAAGAGTAAAAATAGTACCACCCTCTGGAAATTTTCTATTTAATTGAATAAAATCAGGGTTATTTTTTATGTAGCTGATATGTTAATACAATTTAATGCATTCCCTGAAGTATAAAAGGGAATGGTGGGGGAGGGGAGTACACATGCGCACACACTGACGCCCACACACTATAGGTGGGGCCTATTGATTGTGTCTGAGCAAACTTTGAACTAGTTCAGTTTTCTCCATGCATAGAGGGAGAAAAATTGGAGCTTTACTCAGGGCTGAGTGTCAGCGCAGGTTATTAATATTTATGGCTCCTTCTCAGTAAGTCTGAAATCTATTCTAGCCTGCTAAGAAAATCAATGGAAGCTCCATATAGCCCACTCTATCCTTTAAGACACTTTCACGCTATTTTCTCATTTGATCTATCCCCAACCTACTTTAGGCTACTCAATGAGATGGACACTCCAGCAAGCAAAGGAAAGAGACCTCTTAACCTGTCCACCAGTGCTGAAGTTTCTTATTTTCAAATGATGTCCCTAAAAGCCAGCATCTCCCAACCCCCATCACCTGGGCCTCCACTTTGTTGGGGATTTTCTGGTGATTGTGATTGTTGAACATGTTCCCTTACTCTACCTTTTTTTCCCTCATGCCAGGCAGGGGGCCTTGAAAGCTACCTCAGACTTTAGGTTACATACAGAGAGCCTCTTCTTCTAGGCCTGCTGGTAGCACAATGAAAAACTACAGGAAAGAGGAGGGCACAAGCATATGTATGCAGTGGGGAGAGAACACCTGCTCTGAGTCACTGCCTTCCACCTTTTGTCTACTTGGTAAAATTTGGGGCTAGCATGTAAAGACAGACAATGTAGAAACTTAAAGAAAGCAGACTTCCCTCTCCTGGCAGTAGTCACTTGTCAATAGCTCTTCAGGTGGGGGCTTCTCCATGCTGAGGTTTTGTCTGACTTGAGCTTGCACAGTCATGCTATCACACTTGCTGAGAGTCCCTATGTAGAGCTGCCCTGTTGTGTCTGGAAAACACTATTTCCTTGAAGTCTTGCACTCCCTTTTGTCTCTTACAATCTGTCTTTCTCTTCTTGCACATAGATCTCCTTGAACCTTGAGGGTAGGGATGTAAGATAGAAACCCCCATTAGGGCTGAGCATTCCATAGTCTCCTACTCTCTGCACACTAACCAGTAGCGGGTCTCTGTGTCAATGTCCATCTACTGCAAGAAGCAGCTTCTCTAATGAGGGTTGAGCTCTGTCTAGTTGTAAGTCCTCAGGGGTTGTTTCAATGCTATTCTTGGGGCAAGATGTAAGGAAATAAGGATGAAAATAGAGGGATCACTGTTTACTCATTTGTGTAGAGTGTTCCACCCCCTCTTGCTCAAGGATGTGGTATGCGTGATCATTATAGCCTTGACTCTTTGGATTACTGGGATTTAACTCAGAGTTTACCACCCATATCTTGCTGCTTCCACTGCAGAGGCAGCCCTTCACTAGCTCCCCTTCCAACGTGCTGCTGTATAAACTAAGTAGGTAATTCCAAAACACCATACTAAAAATTATTGTTACTATTGATACTAATAAACATTAAAGAGTTCCTGCATGACACTCCATGTATTATTGTGTCATGTGACCCTCTTCTTCTCACATGACACTGATGTGGGATTCCCCTCTGTATGCTGTGAATACCAATGGTTAATAAAGAAACTCTCTTGGGCCCATGAGAGCGTAGAATAGAGCTAGGCGGGGGAAAACTAAACTGAAGGCTAAGAGGAAGAAGGCGGAGTCCAGGGAAGCCATGGAGCCACCACCAGAGACAGACATGATGAAACCTTGCCAGTAGGCCATGAGACTCATGGTGAAACATAAAATAATGGAGATGGGTTAATTCTAGATGTAAGAGCTAGCTAGCAATATGCTTAAGTAATTGGCCAAGCAGTGATTTCATTAATACAGTTTCTATGTGGTTATATTAGGAGTCTGGGTGGCTGAGAAAACAAACAAGTGGCTTCTTACTACATGACACTCCATGTATTATTGTGTTATACGTCACACTTTCTCTTTTGTAATAAAGCATCATCATCATTTTGTCCCATTGTGTGTTTGAAATAATTCCACAATGTCCTAAAATAAACTTTATTTTCAAATTTAAAAAAATCTCACAAAGTCTACTTAGATCAGATAATTAGCTCTCATTCATAATACATGAGATCCAATTATTCAAAGTAATTTACTACTGGATCATGGCATTATAACTGAATATGATACAAATTTTATTACTTATACCTTGCCAGATACAAATATTGCACAAGATTAAGATGGCACTGGTAAAGTTAATATCAAAAGGCTTCTTGTGCTGGTTAATTTTTGTCAACTTGACATAAACTAGGACATCTTAGAAAAATGAAACCCGGTTGAGAAAATGCTTCCATCAGATTTCCCTGTTGTTAACTCTGCGAGGCATTTCCTAGATTAATGATTGATGTTGGAGGGTCCAGCTTACTGTGGGTGGTACCACCAATGAGAAGGTTTAAGAAAGCAATCTGAGCAATAAGGGAGGGAGCTTATAAATAGCACTTTCCCGTGCCTTCTGCTTCAGTTTCTGCCTCTAGGTTCCTGCCTTGGCTTCCTTTAGTGATAGCTGTTTACCTGGAAGTGTAAAAAGAAATAAGCCCTTTACTCCCTTAGTTGCTTGCTCATGATATTTATCACAGCAATACAAAGCATCAAGACACACCCCTGAACTATTCCCACGGATTTTTTTTGTAGGAATCTTTTCATATATGTAACCAATTTCAAAATTCCAAGAAAGACTCACTAATTCAAACAAGTTCCATAAAATGCACATTTTATTCTGTATCATGAAAAAATATCCACATTTAAATAAAGTGTGAAAAAAAAGCAAAGTTAATCCTCCCTGATGAAATACAGTTTATTGTGCTAAAACCCAGGATTATTTTGGGTTAGAAACTTCCACCTGCCAATTCATTTTTGGAAACAACAATTTCTTTAGAACAAACTTTCAATAAAGTGGAAATTGTGACAAACTTCCCAACTGCAATTTGATCACAGTATTTCAGAATTGACCTTAAAGTCTCCAATTTAAGATGTTTTCACATAACCTCTAAGCAGTTGAGCAATAAGTCAATAGTACATACAAAATTTCTATATTACACACTGCAATGTCTTGATTTAAGTAGAAAAACATGATCAGCCTAGCATGAAGCAAATTTTGAAAACTATAGACAAGTACTGTTTAACATATTGGTATTAAAAATATCTTCCATGAAGTGTTGACCTACGTCCTTAGTCAATAGATAAACCAAATTTCCTTATCCAATACATAAACCAAACATTTCCACTGAGTTAACCCTTAGGAAGCATTTTTAATATCCACAAATATGGTTACAGTGGCAGAAACATTTTTAAGAACTTGAAAAAATAAATCCCTGTAGCAAGATCAGTCAGGAGTTTACATTGTAAGATACAAAATGGTATCACTGGTGTACACAAAGTCAGTAGAACACAGAGTCAAAAGAAATAAATAATTTTCAATATATCTTAGATATGGGTAATTCAGTAGTATTGTCTGAGTACCAAGCATTTTCTGAAGTCACTGCCATCTCAATAAACAACAGAAAACAACTGCCAGTTGTAACAGAATTTTAACCACAACATGTAGGTGTGGAAATGATTCTAACCTACTGTCCACCTTACCCTAACCCTTACACCGGGGAGGGAAATATCCATCAACAATGAGAGTTTAAGTCAGTTTCTTAGGTAAAGCATGAATTTTTCCCTCCCTCTAACTATAGTGAGCTTTAGCACAGAAGGAGGCTGCTACAGAGAGAAGCCAGTGGATCCGATATAAAAACTGAGCCAACTTAACATCTCATGTCGCTGATGGAGATGCTGAGACTCACGGCATCAAACATTCCCCCCGCCCCGGGGGTCAAAAAGCAGTCCCTGCCACTAAGATTTCTGAAATGAAATATGTTAGATAACTGATTTTAAATAAAGTACATTGAGATTTCATTTACTAATCCACTCTTAGGAGATAAAATAGACCAATATTAAAGACTCAGTTCAGCCAAACTTGGACACAAAACTAAAAAATGTCAGTCATTCTAATTTGCATAGTTTACTGCCTAGCTCATCTTCCTACTTGATCAACTGGGCTACTATCAGGAATATTTTCATAGCATTTTGGTTGAAAAAGTCTGGAACCAACTCTTTCAAACACTTTTCAATTTCCTTTACTCAGTGAAGCACCTCACCATGGAAAGAGGTGGCTTGATTTTACATTGCCCAAGATCATTTAGCTGAGAATAAGGATACAATACCTGCCAATGTGTTTTTTTACATCAGTTATTAAATGTAAATATTCCATCTGCTTTATTCAGTCATTGAGCTAGATTTTATCCCCCTTGTCTGTGCTGGTTCTTCATCAACCAGTGATTCTGCATAAATGTTTCCTCTGGAAACCATCTAATCAAGAGGCAAACCTACCATCCAGGTACTTTAGGGACTTGGACTTCTGGATTGAAGCCAAACTGGTAAACTTGGAAGCGGGTAGAAAAGCATCCTCTCATGTTAAAAGCCCTAAATAACTGACAAGTTTTCAAACTAGTTCACAATGTTTCATTCAAATCAAAACCACGGTTGTAGCATGTGATTTCAAAATTAACCAAACAAAAACTATTAAAAAAGATATCTCACAAGGAAGAATCACTTAGGAGGCAACAGCATTCTCCCAATACCCTGTTGCTTTTCGGCAGTGTTCTTTAACACCAGCACAGGTTAGCAATGAACATGTAGCACCTCATTTACATGAAAATGCCAAAGATGAAGGTGACCTAACCATGAGAACTTTGGATAGAGTCCCAGGGATCCTCCCACTTAGACAAAATCTGTGTGCTAGTCATAGTTCCCTCTGCCTCCTGTCACGCACAGAGTAGCTTGGGTTGAGACCTCTGCACTGTGAGGTGGCCATGTCCTGTCTTTCGTTCTCTCAAGACACTTCCTTCAAACATCTCAAAAGATTGAAAAACAAAATCGATCACATTTTAGATCTTAACTTTTTCCATTAGAGAAAATTAATTTGTTTAAAGCAAATATCTATCTATCTGTCTATAGAGAGACAGATAGATAGGTAACAAGCGTGTTAAATTTGGGTGAGAACACAAGACTCCATTCTAAACAGAAATTATTCATTTGGAAGATGCATTTAGTAGTGGTTTGGCAAGAAACGGTCATCAGTATAATCAATAAAAAGGCTTGAAAACTCTATTTAAAACACAATGAGTCAAAAAAAAATTTAGAAGACTTCTGATGTCTCACCTAAACTACAGAAAGAAAAAACAATCTTGAACACATTGTTTTAACATATATATATATAT
The DNA here is from genome assembly GCF_014885135.2 of Alexandromys fortis. Taxonomy (NCBI): domain Eukaryota; kingdom Metazoa; phylum Chordata; class Mammalia; order Rodentia; family Cricetidae; genus Alexandromys; species Alexandromys fortis. Next base: position 6,299,172 of record NW_026067963.1, read on the forward strand.
ATATATATATATATATATATATACACTTAGGTGAAAATTCATCTGGGAAGGACAACATAAAGTACTCACACCTGTCATGTGTCACATTTGTCTCTTATTTTAACTACATTTCCCAGTTCCCCCATTGGTGCCTGTCAGCTGCTGGGAGAAGGGAAGGAAAATTCAGTTTTTAGATCATGGCTGATTTTATTCACAATAGTTCTCAACCTCTGCCATTTACTCTGGCCACTGGGAAAGTCAAGCATTGACATTACAGGCTACAGTTTTGTTTTGTTTTGTTTTAATTCTTTTTATTTAGAGAATCTTTAACTGTATATATCCTGAAAAAAAAATTGGAATTCATGCTGGAAGAGTCTGTCCTTACAGCCTTAGGATTATGCAGAAAGACATTTTCCTAAGGTCCAACTGCTTGTGTTTGAATACCAGCTTTACTGATCTGTTGTTTATTAATTAGGTACTACAATCCTACTTAAGTTTCTTAATTTACTTCTTCATAGGAATGCTGCAGAATTAAATATGATTGTTTAACTACCTTAATTAGTGCAGGGAATACTCAGTAACTATGAGCCTAACTAACATTCACTTACTTCTAGATCTAAGGGGAAAGAAGCACACAGAGTTGACTTCTCTCCGCTAGGCTGTGCTATTTCTGGTTCATTATCCAATCCCTGAGTGGTTTTGAATCCCACAAAGCACGCAAATCACCTGGCATGAAGAAGCAAGAGACAGAAAATTTTAAATTATAGAGCATACGAGAACTCTCAAGACAGATGACACACAGTAGGTACTTTAAAATTTCTGATTCATGGCTCTTCCTTACATAGCATGACTCAGCACTTTAATGATAATCTAGAACCAGCCACAACTTCTATTGCCATGTAAACAAGTTTGGGCTAACCTATTCTTTCTATATCCAAATTCACAAACATGCCCAACTTCATCATTGAGTTCAATCAATTTTAGTACTCTATAGATAACTTAAGCAAGGAAATGCTCTGGGTATGTTGGCCTTCCTGAGTGTTTTTGAGGTACAAGAGATAAAAGAATAGTGTGGGAGAATCCCATCTTGCTTCAGGACCTTTGGACATGACCTTTCTCAGATATCTAAGAAGCATCGATTGAGCATAAAATACTTTGAAAATTAAAGTTATTAATCACAATTTAAAGGGGCACAGCCTAACACATTGATGTATTGACTATAATTAGGTATCACTATTCAATTAATTAATGTGTTACTTAAAATATTTTAGCTTTAGAGAAAGCGTTTCCTTGTCTTAATTTTTAAAAGTCAACCGGCTTACCATCTGAGTGTTTCATTTTAGAAATCTCCTAAATGAGAAAAATTGAGTCAAGTCCAGGAGATACAAAGAGAACCTCTATAAATGTGGGGAAACTTAATTTATGTTTTAGCACAGAAAAACAGAGGTGAATAGAGACTAACAAAAGGACCACAACTCCTAGTTAATATTGAGCTATGGATGATAAATCTTTCAAATAAGTAAAATTTGAAAATACTTTAGTGACAATCTAAGCTTTAGAATGGAGAGACATGGAAATCAAGGACAGGTCATCAAAGAGTGGCAACTCTGGAACTTCACTGTCAAGACCACATTTCACCCAATTCTCCTCTGGGGACTTGAGTCAGCTTATGGGTGAGTCCTTTGCTTAGAGAAGAAAAACTCACAGTAAAGATGAATCTATTCAGCACAGGGGCATCTGACTTTATTTCTTGTTCAATTGCTAGAGTTGAGCCAAGTTTAGAAACTGATATCATCTCAGTGTTTAAAAACTCTTTAAGATTTGGAATATATATATATATATATATATATATATATAAAATATTCTATTCCCACACGGATGCTATTTACCTGAATTACATATATATTTCTATATCTAACCATAGACACATGTATNAAGGGGTAGTCATGTTTTCCTTTTGCTTGACTGTTTCTACTCAGAGGAAACTGGTGGAAAGTATGTGTATGCTAAAGCAACTGTTAGCTGTAATGCTGTCATACAGTGGATAAAAAATATAAATATTACTAATTGTTTAGCAAATAGAGGATACAGTAGATAGCAAAAAGTTGTGTGCAATAACATTTCTAGCCCCCTTTGACTCTAAGGTTTAATTTTTAAAGACTTTTAAAGCTAATAATTTTTTGATGCTTGCAACTATGCATACTTCAAAAAAAGTCCTAGTAAATTCTTAGTTGGAAACATATTTTTAAATTGCAGTTAGGTGAGAATCCTAACAAAACCCAGTGAGAAATCTAAACATAAATGTTCTTTCTGTTGAAAAAAAAAAGTCCCCTTTGTGTTAGTGTACTTGTTCTTTTCTTACCCTGAGCCATCACAGCAAATATAACAAAACGACTTTATGTGGAACCCTGAGGACAAAAGCTTCTTTGTGGAATGAGAAAACATTAACAAAATTGCGTTCCGTTCAAAAATCAAATGTCTATGTATTGAACATTGCTTCCTTGAATTCTAACAATAACAATCCCATCAATTTCTCAATTAAAGCACTGTCACTAAGGACACACAACACGAACAGATTTTAGTGCCCTTTCAAATAACTAATGTAGTTTTCCTGTTAAAAAAAAAAAAGTGACTTCCCCTTGGCCTAATAACGGCTTGATAGAACCTGGGAGTAGTTGGAGCCTTTGTTTTAGTACTCAGTGTTTGGAAAACTGAGACAGAAAAACAGCACGCTAGAGACAGTTATCCAAACTTTGCTAGATTGACAAAGCTGGAATCAGAATCAGAGACGGCACCCACTGATATTTAAATTTTAAGCATACTTTCTTCTCTCCCTTTCCAACAGAATCCCAGGAGCATACTCACATCTAAGAAAGATATCAAAGCACAGCACTCACCTAAGAAAATGCTCATTTTAGAGGTATCTATGTGTGGTAGATCCAGACAAATTTTCTCTTTCTCTACACGAAACACTGGGAGAGGGGGACTCAGAAAATAACTTTAAAAAGAAAAATGATACATGGTAGTAAAATTCAGTAACAACTAAGTTCGTGGAAAAAGAGGCCATGAATTGGAAGGAGAGAGAGCATGGAGGGGTATATGGAAGGGTTTGGAGGGAGGAAAGGGAAGGGAGAATATTGTAATTAAATTATAACCTCAAAACTTTTAAAAAGGAGAATTTCACAAGGACCAGCTGCTGCACAATTCCAGGCACTTCTTTGAAGATTAACCTAAACAATACCAAACAAAAGCAACAGGTTTTTCCGAAAGAATTCTGAAGTTTCCCGGGTTCTCACAGGTAAACAATATCTCCTTAAATCCCATGTGACTTGTATTTGGAGTCCAGTTAGACTAATTTTCAAACTTTCATTTTGGTTTGCTCTTATAATTGACATTCTTATTAAAGAACTGGGTACCACTGAGTAGGTCATTGTTCTAGGAGCCATTTAAAACCCCGCATTCTCACGCTCTCTGTCCTCTGACCAATGCAAAGTTGTAGGGAATTTTCTTCACTGCAACAAATGTGCAACCAGGTTTGTGATGAAAATTTAAATTCTTTAAAGAATGAAGTTTGGTTGGGAGCCTAGTCTTTGAGTCCACAAGAATGACTCCAGCTAAGAATCTAATAGTGGAAAGAGTACTAAAATACCCTTCCCCTGTATTCATATTCATGACTACCTTAATTGCAATCACAGAACCTTCATCCAGTAACTGATGGAAGCAGGCGCAGACATCCACAGCTAAGCACTGAGCTGTACTCCTGGAGTCCAGCCATAGAGAGGGGGGAGCACTATCATGAACAGAAGGGCCAAGACTACGATGGGGAAACCCACAGAAACATCTGACCCGAGTAGTGGGACTGGCAGCTGGGGAACCTGCTTAAGAACAAACTAGGCCCTCTAAGTGTGGGTGACAGTTGTGTGACTTAGGTAGTTTTGGGGGCCAGTATTTATCCCTACTGCATGAACTGGCTCTTTGGAGCCCACTCCCTCGGGAAGGATGCCTTGCTCAGCCTAGATACAGGGTGAGGCCCTTGGTCCTGCCTCAAGTGATGTGACAGCCTTTATATCTGTCACACGGGAGGCCTCACCCTCTCTGAGGAGTGGATGGGGGTATGGTGGGGAGATGTTGAGGGGAGCAGGAAGATGGGAGGGAGACGGTACTGTGATCGGCTGTAAAAAAAAAAAAAGATTGTTTTAAAAATTAAAAAAAAATCAGGAGACTATAATTTTAGATATTTTGAAATAATTATTAATTTTCAACTTTAAAAAAAAGAATGAAGTTTGAGTGTGAATTCGACCACTATTCCTGGACTATTTCAAAGTCACTGATGTAAATGGGAGGCACTATGAGCTTTGACGCTTTTTTCTACTGTTGGGGTTTCTATTCGTCCTTTATTACTAGCTCTTCTGTTGCCAAATCACATTTAGTGCAAGGCTCTCCTGATACTTGTCATAAAACCACCTGCCCAGAATACAGTGTCTCATCTTCCACCGTCATAGCATCATGACAGAGTTAAAGATGGGTAGATTGCTTTGCAAAATGTTTTCATTTCAAAGACATGTCCACTTAACCCTATTAGTACGTTGTTCAGAAGTATAATAATAAAAAAATATTCTGGATGCATCAAGAGCACCTATACAGTGTAGGACTAAAACATGCAGTCAGCTGGTCCCACAAAGAGCCCGCACTGTTTGTGTGCTGGCAGAGGCTACCCAGAGTCATGATACATGTGATGTATCATTTGCACATGTGTGCAAGCAAGCTCTCACCCTTCGGTTAAAGTCTGACTAAAGTCTACTGTGGAGAATTTTAAAATCTGGAAACCTAAGACTATATACAACGTTTGCCGAATATGTGCAGAGTGCATTCAGCACCACATCGTGTCATGCACACAGGGAACAGGGGTCTGGAAAAGAATACTGTGGAAACTGCACCAACAAAATAAGCAATTGATACTTTCTCTCCCTATTGAAGGTCCGGCGCAGTTCAAAAAACCATTATGTTTCTTTCCCACCTATGGGAACATGTGTTTAGATATAAATCTCATTACGGCCGAAGCTGTAAGTCGTTAGCTAAAACTGTCTGAGTCATTGTCAGATCCTGGCAAAGGTTTGTAAGCCTGATACGGAAAGGCACGCATTCCATTTCAAACCCGTTTCCTGCGCCAGTGACTCTTACAGCTTGAGACCAGCTGTTGGCTCCAAATGCAGCTAAAGTCAGAACAATGGTTTCTGCACTCATGGTTTTTCTAATCACCCATTCAGCTTTAAAGGTATTTGTCACACTTGACTTTAACAAAGAAGAAAACACTCTAGAACCCAGTAGTCTTTGAAGTCAAGGACAAGGTCTCTTCCAAGTGTAAAAGCTAAAACAATGCCCCCAAACCTCAATTTTAAGGCTAATTTTGTAATTTCGCTTCCTTTTGCCTGTGGCAGGTAGGTTATCTTAGCAGAACACAGAAATATCTGGCCCTGGAAATGTCCATTTTGAGTCATGGAAAGTAAAGGAACCATAACCCACTGTAGCTAATACACATTTCAGGAGTCCTAGAACAAAGGGGTACATCTTTTGTGAAGAACTTTAAATGTATTTCCTGTTTTATACTTCTCCAGTATGACTGTGGTAACTCTCCTTTCTATAACTTTAGAGAGACTGGAAGATAGGAAAGCACATAAAATTGGGTATAAAAGAACAAAATATTTTTTCCTTTGATTTTGTCACCACCTTTTGTATATTCACCTGTGTATATAGGCATATATAATGCACGTATATGCATAACCTAGCAATACACAAGTGACTGGCATTCATTTGTAGGTTAATGCAAACACCAGCTTCCTAACTCTTGATATTAAATTTTATGCCTCCACCAACTGAAAATGCACGTGCCCAGGAAGAACTCCAGGAACTCCTGGACTGATAAGAAACAGCCTCCAAGGGTTCTCAAAAGGGGTCTGCATTTCCTTTTGAGTGTTATTGTCTGAGGGCCTAAATATAGACAGTGCAACATTTGTGACGTCTCTTTTGGTTGACAATAGGCACTTTCTCAGAAGAGGAATTGTTCCTCAAAAGACTATGACATTCAGCCCCATAAGCCTTTTGTGAGTGGGTCTGCCTGAGCCATAGTGGTCTATTGTTATCAACCCAACAGAAGGCCAGCAATGCAACTGTGTGCAAAAGCTTAGGGACATTTGTACCCAGAATACGGTCAGAGAAAAGCAGTTATCCTTCTAGGTTGGTTATTTTGTAAGTTAACCACAACTCATCTATAACCTCTTCAAGCAACCAAAATCATGTGTCGGCATTTCTGTACCTATATTTCATTCTTTCTAAGCCACGGAGGTGCAATTAAAACAGGTCTAATTGCTTATGTTCTCTTTTTAAAAAGTTTATCATCAACAGTTAAAATTTTGATATGTTTCTTTGCTAAGAGCCTTTCAACACCCCCTTTTGAACGAGCTGTGGAAATATAAATGTAGACCATTCATCGCCTTTTGGACACTCAGCATATCTAACACACTGTTGAAAGGCTCTTATACCCTGTGGTGCAGTGTTTCCATAATAATGTACAGTATATTAACAATTGAGTATTTATGGTGTTGAGAATGTCAGCTCCCCAAATGACAGTTGTTCTCCAAGACGGAGGGAGCAGGGAATTCTTTACATAAGAGCTAATGGTTCCTATCTAATACAATGCTAAAAAGGAGAGGTATCACTGAGTGGAAATGCAATGCATGCACAAAACCCATAGCAGTAAGGTCTCGGTATCCGACACTGGCATCAGATGTAGGCAAAAACACAGTCATTTCAATGGAGCAAACAGTGCCTGTCGGGAAAAAGAACCTAACACTAAGTTACAGAAAATTACCCTATGGCATGAGATTGTAAAATGGTCTGACAGCTTCAGAAGCTGAACTCTCCCTTGACATTAATCTATAATTTTAAATAAACAGAATAGTGAAGAAATGACAGCTCGATATACTCAGCCTGAGATCAAGTTTGTCATGGCAACATTGGCAGGTTGGACCCTGATTCTTCAAAGATTACATTGCCTTAGTTAACAAAATTCATACTTTTTTTTATTCCAGAATAGAGATTATAAATAAATGTAAAGTGTGCATGCAGTCAACTGCATAATATACAAGCAATATCTATGTTTTGAATAATCTTCTTTGGCAGGCCAGAATCCAGCTGGACATGCAGTATGTACATATCAAAATCCATATTGTGTTCATCATATTGAAAGCAAGTGAAAATATATATGTATATACTATATATACACATTTATGTATATAGATGTATATACCATTTTAAATATATTGACAAATATATATGTATATATATTTATATATTAAAAGTTGATTTCATCTTTGTCAGATTCAGGTGACTCAGGCCTTGACACACTAAAAATATCCTGACACGGTATTTGGGGAGGTACTTGGAGTGGCATTTGGGGTTTTGGAGAGGAGGTCTGGGGTATACTTTTCTCTGAGAGTAGTTTTAAAATCTCTGCCACCTGCTTTTCCAGGGCAGTCATTCTGCAGCTCAGCATCTGGATGTCCTCTTTGAGTTCATGTTTTACTTCCTGCAGTGTGGTTTGTAAGGCCTGCTCAGGGATGGGGTAAAAAGGATGCTTGGCATCTGCCTGGATAGGACTGTGTTCGAGAGGACTTCGGGCCTCGCCAGCTTTATCCAAACGAAGGTCACTTTTTGTAATCCCACTGTCACAAGAATCTGTTTTCCTTAGCGGGTTCTTGGTCACACTGTTCTCTGAGTCACTGCTTTTGGGGTCCTCTGACAACAGCCCCATCGACTCAGCCTTGGTGACATTATTCCAGTCTTCCTTTTTCTCCTCGTGAGCCCCCATGTTGTTCTTCAATCTTAGCCACCCTTTCCCATTCCCATTTTTCATTCTGATGGGGCTGTTGACTTTGAGACATTTTTGCTCAGCACCGCCATTGGGCTTCAGTTCCATGGCGTCACGGTTGTTCTGCTTAAGGGACTCACTGGTTCTCACACAGGCCAGAGAAGTCTGGATGGGGGTGATCTGTGACACGGTGACCACACTGGTACCTGTGATGGAGGCTCCGTTCTGCAAAGGGCGGCTCTCTACCTGAAGCTGGCTCCTCTCAGGGTCACTTTGCACTGAGCCCTGGTTCCTCAGTTCCTTCTGCTGCTTGAACTTCTGGAAGAGCTTCCTGACTGGGTGGTCCACAGGGATGCTGAGAGTCACCTCATTTTTCTGCCGCAGCCGCTCCTCTTCCTCCTTCTTCACATCACTAATTTTACGGAAGATGATCTGGGGAATGGGAGAGATGATTAAACCATGGTTACAGAAGCAGACAACTTTATACTCGTGTGATACTGTGTTGGGTGTGCTTTGCTTAACAAAGAAAACATCTGCACACACCGCACACAGAAAACATCTGCATGTACCACACACAGAAAATATCTGCATGTATCACACACAGGAAACATCTGCATGTACCACACAGAGAAAACATCTGCACATACCACACACAGAAAATATCTGCAAACACCACACAGAGAAAACATCTGCACACACCACACACAGAAAACATCTGCATGTATCACACACAGAAAACATCTGCACACACCACACCGAGATAACATGTGTATACACCACACACAGAAAACATCTCTGCACACCACACTCACAAAAACATTTGTACACACCACACAGGGAACATCTGAACACACCACACACCCCTTTCTTAAGGAAGAAGCTATTATTCAGATACCATATAGCAATCCAATATACCTGAAATCTAACACAGGGACACTGACTACTCTCTTACATACAAGCAGAAGAAAAGCAGTTGACACACCCCGTAAAAGTACTTCATGGCCCCACATAAAAGCATATATATACTAGTATGTGTGCATTTGTGTATGTACAAATATAGAGTACTTAAATTTCCTCATTTTGGTATGGCTTCTCCTTTTCTAACTTTGTTTCAAAACCATCTTTAATATTATCCTCTGTTTATGGATAAGACACCAGGCTTTGTGAGTACTGAAAAGGTACCAAGTCCTCCAGTGACATAACCAGGTTCCATGGGAGGGGCTGGAGAGTAAGAACATTTATGTATGTGTCCACAAGTGAAGATCAAGAATCCATGAGGAAAAATTTCTAAGAAGCAAGTGTAAATGAACACACATCCTTAAAGTTGCTGCAAAGTGTACCATTAGAATCTCCCGAAAATGTCGAGAAGAAACTGTGGTGACCATATAAAAGACAATGAAAATGATCGGCTGTATGAGATACCACCGAGCTGTATGAGATATCACCGGGCGTATTTTCAGTTAGAAGTTAACTTAGTGAGGGTTTTTTTTCCCCCTCAGATTCCTGAAAAACAAAGTAACCGTAGGTGGAATCTGAGAGGAAAATTAAGAAGAGTTTCACCATATAAAGCACTTTCAGAATCAAACAATTTCACAACCCAAACAAAATGACTTCTCTCTTTCACCATCCCCACGTTTGCTGTCTGAGTAAAAACTCTTGTGAAGCCCTTAGTCCCAACACATAACAGACCTCACTATATGGTGGTTCTCTCCCCTTGGACTCAAAACACCTCCAAATCGTAAACAATTTTATCACCTTTTAAAGGTTCCTCAGCCCCCAGGTATAACATATAGAATCAGGTTTTATGTCAGAAAGAAACCTGAATGATGACCTGCGTCAGCGGGGAAGTCAAAAGTCAAGTTGGCAGCAATCCTCCGTTTGCGCCATACCACTTTTTCTAAATGGAGACTGGTGCACTAACGCCAGCCTATCAAGTGGTACTAACTTGTAATTTAACATAAATAAATATTATAAATTCAATAATTACGTGGAAAGGCTACCGTATGTTTTCCTCTCTGGTGGCACATGAAGTTGCGTCTTTTTTTAACAGATGTGACACTGATCGCAAAGTCTCACACCAAAGCTACAGAAGTTTAGCTGGAACTCTTCCCAGAGTCTGGCACACTTCTCGTCCTTCCTACAGAAACAGAGCACGCCACACGCCTGCAGGGCATCAACGCCCTTTGGGATCAGACAGCCACCAGCAGGGAAAGCGCCACACTATTTTTATCCACTCGTGTTGCTGCTGTGAGCTGACGGAGGAAGCCTGGTACAAATGGCTCTCCAGGTCCCTGTCTAACTGCCCCCCCCCCCAGGACACTGTTTTAAATAAGTAATGACCTAGCCTAGAGCAGGGAGAGCCTTAGTGTGATCCTCGACATGAGGGGAAAGAGAACTCACTTCAAACCTCGGTGGAGAGAGCAAGTACCTGACACACAGGCAGGGCAGGCATGTCACAGGACAACCACAAAACGTGTGGGTTACACTAAACAAGTACACATTGTTTCCTTGAGTAGAGCACACAGGGAAGTGTCTGGTTTCACATGACGTTTTACTTTAACATAGTCTTGTGTTTTTGTGAGTCCACCTGATATCCCTCTTGATAGATCATATACCTCACAGTTTATAGAATCTCCACACTTGGTAGCTCTGATGATTGAGAATTATGGGCATCTGAACTCAGAAACATTTTTTTTAAAAGATTGCCCATATCATAGCTAACTATTATGCACCGTTATTATTGTGTTTCTCAAATTCAAATTCAAGATGTTGAGTGATTTAGGCTTGAACATACCTATGAAAAATACCGATAAAAAGGGCTTTTCTAGACCAAAGCTGCTCGTACTCACCCACCGAAACAGACAAAGGTATTCAGATTGCTAATATTAAATTGAGAACAAAGGCTCCAAATACCAAAATACCTAGCACAAAGAGAGGCCTGGCAGAGGGCCAGACATCCTGTGTGCATCAGAAGACAAATGAAGTAGAATTGGATTAGCTTAGTATATGTAGCCATCGAGAAAGTAAAAGGAATTTGGAACGAGGAAGAAGTGGAGTTTGAGATGTTGGGTAGCAGAAATCTGCCCTGCACACCACCGCTGTTCTTTATTTCCCTACTGCAGAGGGTGAGGTAATAAGGCAGTAGATACATCTAGCTTCTTACATTTGGGAGAACTTGAACATCAAGACTGGCCCTGACTTCTTATCTGGACTTGATGGAGCAGCCGAACCCACATCCCTTCTCAAGGCTACAACGCATGTTGGGAAGAAAAGAAAAAAAAAATAACGGCATGTCTCCTGCGGAGGCTGAAGGTTCAAATCTTTGCTTCCTTTATAAGCTAGATAAGCATTGATGGGGATCAAATGGGCTCAGGACTTGGGACTTCAGCCTCTCAGAAGCCAGATATTGAGAAAGCAGTGTGAGGTAGGAAGAGACATTGCACTCTGTGGAATATCTGCTACAAAAATATTCAGACCTTTAAATAAGCCACACATAGAGGAGATGAGCGACCAAGTGAAAAGTTTCTACACCCCGATAAGCCTCTCCACCAACGCAGCAATCCAAATCAGACCAAATAAAACTGAATTAGAAAAGCCCAGGTTTAATGGGTAAAACGCCCAACAAAAAGACTGGGGAAAAAAAAGACCAGAAACTCATGCATCTGTTTTTGTTGAGGGGGAGCAGTTTCAGTACCTTGTGGGAGTGGTCTTGACAGTCTCTGGGGGAAAGGTCATCATTTGGTTGGCTTTCTGAAATGCAGCAGGGTTTGGAGGGAGATGGGAGAGGGGGCTTGGGGTGGAGTTTCTACCAGACTCTTTGGGTATATGGATGCCAGGGACTGGGGTGAAGCATCCACCTGAACACCAAGCACAGCCTATACCTTGAGTAGTAACCACAAGACTTCCAGACCTCAAACACAAGCCTGAGGTTCTGAAATAGGTGAGGCCACCTTCATCCCTTAACAGTTCAGTCTTGAGCCCTGTGAAAGCAGGCTGGGAAGAGAGGGTTATAAAATTTTACACCCCCAAAGCATACATTTTAAATTAAAACCTAGATACTAGCAAGGCCCATGCATTTGATCAACTGCCTAACATAATAATCTATGTACTTCAAGCCAGGACATAATTTTTTAAGTATTTAATTTGATGGCATTCACTAAATTATAAATAATTTACTATGGAACCAAAAATCAATTCAATGTAAAGGTCATCAAAAAAGTTTACCTATAGCAACATAGTCCCTCTCAAGCTTGTGTCTCCCCACTCAACTGCCATCCATTCTGTGTGAGACAGGTCCTATTAGTCTCATTGACAGAGGAGCAACTGCCAGCTCAGAGAATTTAAATGGTTTGTTTTAGGCCGCATAGCTAGCAAGTGGCTAGGGTTCAAATCTAAGGACTTGAACCTTATATCATCCTAACCATTCACTCTGCTGTCACTCAGAGCAACATAGTGCTGCCCCTTAGACCATGGGAGATCTTTGGATAATTGAATGGATGGGGCGTGGAGAGATGCAGGCACTTCCATACCCCAAAAGTACCCTTTACAGAAGACTGGCTGTGGAGAAACACCCTAAAAGAATGGGACTGAAACTCTTTGCTTACTGGATCAGAGGCAGCCTTCATATTACACACCTTCCCCCTTAAGTTCTCATTAACCCATAATTCTTGTCTGTGTCAGCCACGTGGCTTGGCACCTTTATCTGTGAGGCGTTCTCATCTTGCTTCCTCTGCATCTGAGTGATGACTGCAGACTGAGCCTTTCCTCTTCCCAGAATTTTCCTGTTCTGGTTGCCCTGTCCATACTTCCTGCCTGGCTCCTGGCTAATCAGCATTTTATTAAACCAATACAAGTGACAAATCTTTACAGAGTACAAGATCATTGTCCCACAGCAGTTTTAAAGATAACTTTATGAGCCTACATTTATATGGTAACTTTTTTATACAACCATTGCAACATTTAATTAGGTCTACTGAATGCTTCCTTTAATGGAAATATTTATCTTGACATTTTTATCAAGTAATGAAATGTTTCAAGTAAATACTACAATAGAAAGACTGATAGATTTTATTCAACAAAAGCCTTCATTATAAAGTATAGTAATTAGATAAAGTAATTCTGACTACTATTTATTAGGCAGAGAGAAAACCTGCAAATATTTAAGATTCCTTATAATGCTTTTGAATCTTTCATGGACTTGTAATTACAGGTAGCAAAAAGTATCCTAATAATTTGATATAAGCTATATAGATTAATTTTACAAAATATTGCATTTGAAATAACACTGGATACTCCACAAAGCTAGTGATAAAATGACCCACAAAGGGATCATTATTTTGCAGAAAATGAAGAAAAATATAAATCTGTGATTGCCAATATAGTATTAAAACAAACCTTTTTTTTTAAAAAAATCCCCTCAGTATTAAAACCTTATACTTGATGTACTCTCGGGCCATCTTTTGTTCATAGTAAATCAAATTGCTACTGAACACCACAAAAATCAAAGACAGAAGTAAGAAGAGCAACTCGAGCATCAGGCTACACCTGCTTCTTGCTACACATTATGGGTAGCATGCATAATAGCCTGTGCTGTATCAGCAAGAAGGTTTATTTCCTTTAAGCTTTTCTCTGCTGTGCTTCATTGTGTTCTGAAGAACCTGCTGGAAGGTTTAATTTATTTAAATGATAAAAGCTTCTTAAACTTAACAGGGAACATGGCCAACTGAGCTTTCCATTTAAAAAGTAGGACATTTGATCACAAAAGTGATATCAAAATTGAATGATTTGAATGTGTACTGAACTTTGAAATCCAATAGAGGCAAGGGAGAGGAATCATTTGTTTAATAACATGGGTTTAGTATTATGTAATTTGTAGAGAGATAGAGGTGTTTTTTTTTTTCCCCTCAAATGGCCCATAACTTTCCAAATCTGTGAATGCAAAGAATTGACTGGGAATTTACAGCTCTCTGTGATCAAGCAGCAAGGAGTTACGGTGCTGCTGATTCTCCTGGGATTCAACTGCTTTGACTCTTTAGTTCATACCGCTTCCCATACACTTAGTCACTCGCTCTAATTCTAGCTCTCCCAAGCCATTTCAACCTGAGCAAACACAAAGCAGTATTTTATTAAACACTATCCTGGGCAGATCAGAGGCGGTGAGCTCTGAATAAATCACACGATGCTGCTTTGTAGCTGCCTGTTCTATACATTTAGATGTGTTCAGGGTAATGATAAAACCACATGACCTTTTCAGATATGGCAGCTCTGCTTTACCCCCCCCCCCCGAGCTGCACAGGAACAAGGTAGTACCAAAATTCAGGTGATTCGTTATGTTTCCACGTGAAATCTGAGGGATTCATAAATTAACTAATGAACTAAGATATAAAGTGAAAGGGAGGAAGGAATGTTAGCAGAGAAGAAAAAGAAGGAAGGGGAACACGAGTGAGGCAGGAAAAGAAGTCCTTTCCTGTTGGTTGTGTGTGGGTGCTGCCCACTGGCAAGGAGGGGCGGTTGGTAAGAAGAAAATAGAGAAAATGTCTTTTCTCTCCCCACCCCTCCTTCCCTCTTGCTCTCTCTTTCTCTCAACCATCCTCCTTTCTCTTCCCCTTTCCTTTTTATCCCCTCCAACACACACACACACACACACACACACACACACACACACACACACCATGAAAGCCACTAAAATTCACAGTAAAGCGTTAAGCCACATTGGGAACTTGCTCTTTGCATTAAAGGTTCTAATAAAATTCTGTGCACAACAGATTTTCAACCTTATTTTTATTCCTTTGCTACTTTATTCTGTTTTCTTTTCCATACCTGCCTAGAATCAATGGATACGACGGAGTGGATAGGGAAAAGCCCATGAAGCTTCAACCCTACACAAAGAACTACAGGCAACTGAAAATGCTGGGAGCAGGAGAAGCGGTCCTCCCCAGGGACGAGCACACCAATTGCTTGTCCAGTGCCAAATGGTTAGCCCTGAAATATATTTGTATGTATATTTATAATATATACATATATATGTAATAAATATACATGTACGCCTACTTATACCTACAAGTACCTTTATACAGACTAAGCAGGTTATATTTAGGAGTATACATGTATGTATATATGTAATATATGTACATATATACGCATGCAATAAAAATTAGTGGAAAAAGAGGCCATGCCTTTGCAGGAGAGTAGGGGAGGCAAATATGAGGGCTTCGAGGGAGGAAAATGAAGGGAAAAATGTTACAATTACCCTTATAATCTCAAAAATAAAGTACAATATTTAAATGGGCAGGAGAAAACAGAAGCTAGCAGGCAACTGTTTTATATGACCAGCGCTTTCCCTTTTTTAACCTGCATTAAACAGAGCCACCCTCAAGCCACATGAACTAATGCCAACACTTTTCAGTTTTGTTTCCAGTAAAAGCACAGCGTCAAGGGCCATCACTGGGAGCAGAGTCACCAAGCAATGTGTCACCAGATTGGCTCCTTTCTAAGTCTCACATATTAGGTATTTAAAAAAAAAACTTTATTTTTTGAGAATTTTGTATACATGGAGTGTATTCACATCATGTTCACTCTCTCACACACCCCTCCAACTCTCCTTTGTCCCCATCGCCCTATCTGAAGCTCATGACCTCTTCTTTATTAATGTTATCCATATGTAGATATGTGTGTATATACACACGAAAACTACTGAGTTCATTTAGTGTCATGCCTGTGTGTGACCACTTTAATTTCCATATTATTTCTAGTCTTACATATAATTTTGTGAAGTTTCTTTTTCAATATTTTTTTTATTTTTTAACCATGAGTATATGGATGCATGGTGTCCACAGAACCCTGAAGAAGGCATCAGAGCCCCTGGAGTTGGAGTTGACATCACTTATAAGGCACTAATATGGGTGCTGGGGACTTAGGTTAAGTGCTGCTGAGTCCTCTTTGCAAAACAATGCTTTATTCTCTTAACCACTGAGCCATCTTTCCAGTCCCAATGATTTGTATTTTAGAATAAATGGTGACAGAGTCCACTACTGGCATTGCTCTGAAGAAAATACAAAAGAATAACATCATTTTATTTCTAAGAATTCAGCATAAAAATTTTAGCATGCTTAAATAAGTTCAATGATACTTTTTAAAATCCAATAAAGGAAAACATCAACATTGTGTATTGCTGAGAAAGGGAGATGAGAACTTCCAACACTTGCCTGAGTCCCATAAATGAATCATTAGACCACACTGTACTTGAGATATTCACTCCAGCTACAATAAATAATAATCACATATTTTTATCTCGGGGAACATTAAACGCCAATACTTAGGAAACTGTACTTGGTAATTCACAGGGATCATTGCTGTATTTAATCATCACATGAGTCCATGTTAAAGAAGGGAAAACTGAGGCTGAGGAAGATTTCAATATCCTCCCCAGTTTCACACAGCTGAGTAACAAGGTAGGCTTTATAATACAAGTCAGGCTACTGCATTCAATACAAGAATTCTTTAGTTAAAATGTTTACATTGCCTTAGAGGGAAGGCATTTGAGAAAAAAAAGGAACTTGGGACTTAAGAGATGGCTCAGTGGTGCTTTCTACTCTTCCATAAAATCCAGGTTCAAACCCAGATTCAATTCCTAGCACCCACACCAGGCCATTCACAACCACCTGTAACTCCAGCTCTAGGAAATCCGATGGCCTCTTCTGGCCTTCTCAGGTACCGCCTGCATACCTGCATATATACAGCATCTCTCTCTCTCTCTCTCTCTCTCTCTCTCTCTCTCTCTCTCTCTCTCTCTCTCTCTCTCCTAAGTAAAAATGAATATTAAGGAAAAAAACAGTGAAGGAAACTGGAAGACTTCTATGGCCACATGCGCTAGAAGCCACGACTGGACTGTCAACATGAGGGGATGTATTCATATGAATGGAGACTCTTCAGGACAGATGTGGACCGTAGTATTTGCCATTGGTTGCTGTGATGCACTTAACAAAGGAGTTCAGCCTGTCACTTCCATTTCTTCCTGCAGCTCTGCACTTTATTTGCTATTATTTCCATTCGTAGTTGTCCCCATTCAACAGATGAAACAAAGAGGAATTATATGAGTTGCCTAAAATCATTGTCAGTAAATAGTCAAGAGGAAACCCATTTCCCAAAGCAACACCAGTGTTTGTCCTGCTATTCTGTGTTAACAAGTGGCGTGAGGGTGGGGTGTATGTGTGTGTGTTTGTGTGCGTGTGTGTATGTATGTATGTGTGATGTGGGTGTGGTTTGTGGGGGGGGATGTGTGTGTACATGTGTGTGTGTGTGTGTGTGTATGTGGTAGATGTGGAGTGTGTCTAAAATTTTATTTTGAGCCAGGCATAGCGGCACACACCTTTATTCTCAGCACTCAGGAGAAAGAGGCAAGCAGATTTCTATCAGCTTAAGGTCAGTCTGATCTACAAAGTGAGTTCCATGACAGGCAGGGCTAGGTCGTTAGACCTTGTCTAAAACAAAGAAAAAAAGAAAAGACCAGCTTGTTTTGTAGTTCATAGTGCACTTTGAATATATTACCCTACAAGATCTTATCTGCTATCATAGTTTTGTCAGTGGGAACGGCAGTACTATGCAGGTTTAGCTTTTGCCTTGGAAGAACATGCTGACCTCAGATGAGCAATTGCGGAGGAGGAATAGTCATAGTCATTTTATGTGGGGTTTTTCATAGTGAAGGAAATTTTCTGTAGCTTCTGCTTATGAACTCGCTCTAGGACATTTATTTAAATTTTAGTTATTTCTACATTTGCTTTAACCTAGACTAGCACAGTTTCACTTCAATACTAGATAAATTCAGACTTACGTGCACAGGTAGTCTGGATGACATATCACTATTTTAAGATAACATTTTAATATTTTACAGGTGGAATCAAACTTACATAAAATGGATGGTTCGGGATAATGATGTTTCTTTAGTTTGTGGAGTTTGGGAACTGAAACTCAAAGGTTTATTCAAAATGATTAGCCCCTAGGATCCATGCATCTATCCTGGGTGATTTGACTTAGGACTCCCTGTCCCCTGTCTCCAGATCCATCTTCTACTTCACATTAGGGAATATGTAATTTATGAAATTAGAAGATTTTAGTTTTGTCAAGTGAGGCTTTACAAAATAACATGTTTTTTGAGAGTTAGGAATCAAGGACATATTATCTCATTCCATTTGGCTACAAACTACATGAAGTTAGATCCCTTAAAAAGAAAAGAGGTTCATTTTAGCTCACAGCTCTCGGGTTTGAAGAGCATGGTGCACAGCTCAGGGGAGGGCCTCGTGGCAGATGGCATCACAGCGTTGGGTTCCACATGAAAAGGAGGTTCTGGGAAGGTGCTAGGCTCACAGTCCTACAGGGCTTGTTTCAGTCTCTTCTGGTTGTGATGATCCTTTAACTTCATTTTTACCCACTGCCTTAGCTTCTAAAGCTTATTTCTGGTGCACCCCATTGTCATACATGAACCTCTGAGGAGCACACTGGATCTAAATTGTATTGGGTACCATCCTCAACTCTGTCTGCCTGTGTGGAGTCTAGATTTAAAGGTCTTTCTAAACAAAAAAAAAAAAAAAAAAAAAAAGGATATTTTACCCCATTGTGTGGCAACACAGTGTAAAACAGATCTTTGCTATTTATGTTCATTCTAATGAAGGTCATTAAATATATATTCACCCAAGTTCAAAGCTGAGAGTGTGGTCTTCAAATATTTTTATGCAAAATTATCAAAATCTAGCTTCGTGGTCTTTTTTCAATACCTGGATTTCAATTTTTTTCCATAGGAGCATAACTGGAAAAGCAAATGACACTGCCTTACCTACTTGAACCATTTCCATCTTGATTTGATTTAGCACAGTACCACTAGAAACAATATTAGCAATTTGTGTCTCTTCCAATTTGAAATTCCCTTCTGCAGAAGACTTGGTGTTTGGGTCACTGCAGGCTAGAGTACCAGGCCAGTCCAGGGCTCTAACTGGCTACGTGACCTCAGAACAAGTTCCATGATCTCTCTAAATGTTAGCCTGTTTATTTCACTAATAAAAAAGTGATGGGGCTTATCTTTTTAGCGGTAGCTATCTTTAAATAGATAATATAGGCAGCTGGAGTTTGACTCTTTAAAAAGGATACAATCTACATTATGCTTTTAAAGCTATTCTTCACGTAATTTCGTGCTAGAAATAACACGTTTGCCCTATTTTTCTAGGTGTCAAACTTTCCATGTACCAACTGCTGAGATTTCTGTGACCCCCAGGAACAATTATAGATCCAGGATAAATAAGGGCTCCTTTTATTTATGTTTTGATTCTGCATCTGCTAGAGTCAACTGCTCACATGCTGTGAGGGGATAAGACAAAAAAAAATTGCTGCTAATTACCAAGGCTTGTGCTTCTAAACGTAGCTGGCCAGTAATTGAATCACAGTGTCTGGAGTCAAGCACTAGCTAATAACTGTGTCCCTGCAGAGTGGAACAGTGATTAGTTAAGTCTAGTCAAAGAAGACAGAAGCTCTGCTGGCTGCATCTTTTGGAGTTGCAATTGCCAGGAGCTGGAATCTACAGTTTTAAAAAGGAGAGTCAAGTTTAAGTGATTGAGAGATGCCCCCAGCGTGCATGTACATATATACCCACAGCAGAGTCGGCAGAGGCATGACGGGTGACGTATGAGCTGCCATCAATGGAAATTCTGGTTAACGGGAACTCATTGCATTATTGTGGCACGGATTGTGAAATTTCAAAATAGGAGCATTAATGTTGAAATAAGTGCTCATTTCACACTGGCAACTTTTTATATATTCGTGCCATTGATATCAGATATAACACTTGCCCATTAAAATATGTGGCTATTAATTATTCAGCTTGAAAAGAACCATTACACAGTCAAAACAACCTTCTATTGCATTTCTTTCATCCTTAGCAAATTAATTTACCCTATGTTGCAAGAACCCCATATTTCATACATTGATATGAGAACAGTTCTGTACTAGCATGAGCTATAAAAACTTGAGAAGGGCATCTGTCCTGTTTTCTTTGTAAGAACAGACTGTGCTAGCCCAGGAGACTCCTCCAAGAATTTGACTCTGTGTGAAGGATAACTCTGAAAGAGAACTGAGTGGTCTTGGAAGAGAATCATAGGGTGTAGGAATGGGAAGAATGGGAACATATATTTTTCAGGGTCATCTGGACTCCAGGCACATTCTATCCACAGAAAATGTGAAAGTAAACACCTTAAACAAATGCAAGTGTATACATATTTACGGTTTGGAAGATGAACTATTGCTAAGATAGAAAGTTTTTACTACTTGGCTCCTGGATATACAGCAATTAAAACCAAATCTTTGCAAAATGTAATGACTCTAAGTCTACAGTTTACAAGGAAATGCCAAAAGGCCTCAATAGTCCAACTGATGTTTGTGAAGAAGAAAAAAACTGTAAAATTTATGCCACCCATATGTCAATATTAAAACTAAAGCAATAAGTATAGTATGGTGCTGGTGCCACCGTTAAACTAATTACCAGAATGGAGTGCTGGAAACAGAGCCACATGCCTTCAGGCACCGATTCTTAATGTGGCAATATTGGCATATGCTAGAGATACGGTAATCTTTTTTATACAAATAGAAGTAGAACTGAATTTCTATCACATGTATTGTATCTCAGTCTTCCCTTCCCGACACACAACAGTTGTCAGCATATCACAGAACTGTGGTAGATAAAGGACTTGAAGAGAAAAAAATTATAAAAACACTTTCTTGACTTTAGTATATAAAAAAGGTTTAAAACATTACAAAAACCAGTAGCTACATAAGGAGAAAAATTAAAAAGACATTCTATTAATCTGCAGTAAGATTTATAAGACATTTTGGTTCCCTGCAAGGTACTACAAAGAGGACAAAAGGCAAGGGAGAATGAAGAGATAAATACAATATATAGATCGATTATACACATATATTTAAGTAGATATGTTAGGATACACATATACATTGCATTGGGTACATTGGGTGAATACATGTGTAGGCACACATTCACAAACACATGCACTCAATAAAAGACTATATCTGGGATTTATAAAAATTGTTATAAATTTTTAACCACAACAGAAAGGTCCAAGGGAAAACTACCATTTAAATTTTAAACATATAATTAGCCATTTGATATGAAACTGTGCTTCCCTTAATTAGACATCAAGGTAGTAAAATTTGAAAGTATAATGTATTTCCTTTATACACTCATCCATATAATAAAATGAAAGAAACACAAGTGGTCAAAATAAGTAAAATAAGAATCCCATAGGTAGTTCAGTAAAAGTCAAAAAGGCATGAGTAATTAATTTAAACACAGACTGTAAGTATGAAATAACAGAAAGCATGTCATGGGGAACACAACAGAGTCTATTTCCCTGACTCCCACACAGTCTGACCATTGCTTCCCAGCCTCTGTAATCTGTATTGACTGAGGTTGCCCCTGGCACACCAGATTTTCCCGGTGGCTAAGACGCAAGCCTCTTCATTTCTTGGCTGACTGAACATAGTCATCTAAATAAAATTTTTCTGGTGGTCTGCTATTCTAGAGACACCCAAACTAGAAATCCAAAGGCTCTATTATGGTCTTGTCTTAATAAGATAAACACCTCAAAATATCAATAACGGAACATACATTTGTAAGGTCTACAGTTAAAAACACCCAACCAGCATAGTCCACTAGTCTAACATGATGAGGTTACATGCAATGCTCTTTAAGAATGATCATTCTGGTATGCACTGACTTGTTCAGCTTGCCCTTCACCTGTTCATCAGCTCTTTTCTAGGCAAATTTCTTTCTGCATTTCATGGGCATCAGCTGCCAACAGGAAGGTAAGAACAACTTCCTTACAGGCTTATTGGTGGGCATAATACATTGTGGTACCTAAAGAACTCTAAAATATAACATATTTGTTAGTATTTCTGAAAGCTACCACATTATATAAGAAAGGCTGTCATAGTAGAGATGTCAGGTCAATAAAATGAACATAGAGGAGGAGTTTTGACTAATGTTAGTTGACTGTATGAAGCCACTAACATTAACTGGTACGAGAACATGGGAGAAAGCATTGCAAGTCTTTGAGAAGGAACCTTGAATCACGGGCAGGATGCAAGACACTGCCAGTATTGAACTTTGGGCAGGGTGACAGAGATAATAGAAAGGTACATAAGTTAACACATGTACATGTAAAGAGCCTTGCGTTGGCCTTTATGGTTGGCATCAAACATTCTTGGAAATGAAAGAGGAAAGTAAAGCTAACGTAATAAGCTTACTTTAAAACCTTCATTATTTTCCAATAACCTTTCAGTTCCATGAGAGCAGTCACTAGTTCCTCTTTCTTCAAAACTCTGTAGCCACACCCTCATGCACATAACATACACTCTCCTGGTTGACATTCCAGTCACTGTACAGGACCAACCCCCATCACCTTATCCTGGACTACCGCCCACTTCCTACTTCTAAAGGTCAATGTACTTCTTCTGTCACTTGAAATAACAGTTATATCTTGAAAAAAATGACATTTTTGGATTTATGTGTCTGTTCCCTAAAATATACATTTATAATCCTAGAAGGGATCATTTAAATTCAACATATCTTAGAGGTGGGGGTGCTATCATTAACTATTTCTGGTCAACAGACATGTTTCAGTACTAGAGACATACAAACACATTCATTGTCTCTATACAGTTAGCCAATGGGCACTCCAAGTCTCAAAAGAAACTGCTGACTTTCCTGACAAACAAGAGAGCACCTGCCTAGACTCCTGGACTCTGACTGGAACCAGTTCCTGGATGAGACTTGCTATCATCTCTTCTGAGCGCTAATTATAAGAAAAGGGGTTAAATTGTTATTTTTAATTATGTAAATATGTATATGAGTGGTGCGGCTTGTGCAAGTAAGTGTAGTACCCACAGAGGCCAAAGGGGAGCATAAGATCCCCTGGAGTTGAAGCTACAGGCAATTGTGAGCTGCCCAGTGTGAGTGCTTGAACTGAACTCAGGTCCTCTGTGAGACTAATACATGCTTTTAACCAAAGAGCCATCTCTTTGGTCCTCACAGCACAGATCTCTAATGGCCAGAACTGTGACATCTTAATGCAACAAGCTAGATGACATTTCTCTTAGCGATATGAGCAACCATAATATTGAGCTGTAGTGAAGGACCTTCAGAAGTGATGTGCACCACGCTCAGGCGACACCTCATACATCGCCATGTAGAACCATTCTATGGTTGCCAGTCTTGGGAGTTACACACTCAGCTGCTGTCGCTCTCCACTTTTTTCACCCACACAAGGCACACATGACAGCTCAGGACCAGGGCTGCCAGGGGACCATGAAGCTCAAAGATGAACGTTGCCTGTGACTCTGACCCTCAAGAGGAGATGACTCACCTGAGGTTTGTTTGGGACTATTAAATACACAACAATTAACATCTTATTGTGTCAAGGCACTTAAATTTGAGGGCTTGTAGATTTTGAAAAGTGTCATTTCCTTTCCAAAGAAGCAAGAGTTTTCTATAAATTTTCACTTTGATTTTATTTTATTGTTACTAACTTTTATAGAACTAAAGTCTATAAAGAAAATTATAATCTAGAATTCTTTACATGAAGAAGTCTTTTTCTTACAAGCTACAAAACACAGTTATTCTGGGCACTTACTATATTTTAAAGTGAAAATATAATTTTAGGGTACTAGATGGTATGCAGGGACAAGGAACACATAAAGGACTATTTTCTTGTCCTTAGTTTTACTAACGTGAAATAAAGTGGCTGTTAAGATGCGGTTGTTTAATTTCAAGTCTTGGCTTAGTGGTGCCTGCAAACCTGATTACCCCATCTCCTTTGATGCTTATGGGGAAAATGGTTCCAGGGGAGGGAAATCAATAACTTTACAAGTAGTAGTGGCCACCATGGATCAATTTACTACAATCGATAGCACAGGGATCGATTTACATGACTAACATTCCTTCCTTTTTTCTTCCTTCTGTTGCTATCCACTGTAGGGGCAGAGAAATTACTCCAAATTAATTTATCTTGCTTTACTATTTAAAGGAACAAGACACCTCATTCCATATCTCATTGTGAGCAGCAACAAGGAGATGCTTATTTGTTAAATGAATCTAAGGATGTGACACAGACACAGAAAAATGTTCATTTCTCCTAGATAACATGTGTAGCTAAAATAGGTCCTTACTTGTAAAAGAATTTTCATCTCCTATGTAAAGATAAAGATTCCAAAGCTGGGAAATTGAATATGGTATGTTGGCTCATGGCTATCATAATCCCTGCACCTTGGAGTCTGAAGTGGAGCTGTTGGAGTTCATGGCCAGCACAGGCTACAAGAGCCTCTAACAAGGAGGGAGGTGGGGGGGGAGAGAAGGAAGAGAGAGGAGTCAAAGTAGCAGTCATGTGTAGCCCTCTTGATAACATCATCTTTCCATTGAACTTATTCATAAGAAGGGAAAGCTGAAGACTTGTTAAGAAAAATAGCTGACTTTTCAAAAATATTAATCATCTGGATAAGAATGAAGGTAACTGAAGAAATGTCACTAAAGACCAATTTGACTCTCTTACCTGAGAGATCAAATTCCACGTTGATTTGTCCAGTATAGCTACATGGATTCAACAAAGGATTTGGAAGATTCCACATGGATTACAAAGATTAAATGTCATGTAACTTTATATAAAGATCAGAACCACAACTCTATCCTCATTTCTGTTGTGACAGCTGCTTAAACATTCAGGGGAAATTTGCTGCACTAAGTCATGAAAATTAATTGTAATGCTTGTAGGAATTTTGTTACCTAAGAATTAAAACATACTCCAAAGAAAGCCCAGGATAGCCAAAACAATCCTATACAATAAAAGTATTTCAGGAGGCATTACCATCCCTGACTTCAAACTCTATTACAGAGCTACAGTAATGAAAATAGCTTGGTATTGTCATAAAAACAGAGATGTTGACCAATGGAATCAGATCGAAGACCCGGATATTAACCCACAAACCTATGAATACCTGATTTTCGACAAAGGAGCTAAAATTATACAATGGAAGTAATAAAGCATCTTTAACAAATGGTGCTGGCATAACTGGATGTCAACCTTGGAGACGAATGAAAATAGATCGATATCTATTACCCTGCACAAAACTCAAGTCCAAATGGATTAAAGACCTCAATATTAATCTGACCACACTGAACCTGATAGAAGAGAAAGTGGGAAGTAGTCTACAACGCATGAGCACAGGAGACCACTTCCTACATATGACCCCAGTATCACAGACAATAAGATCAACAATGAATAAATGGGACCTCCTGAAACTGAGAAGCTTCTGTAATGCAAAGGACACTGTCATTGAAAAAAAAAGGCAACCTACTGAATGGGAGATCTTCACCAAGCCTGCATCAGACAAAGGTCTGATCGCCAAAATATATAAAGAACTCAAGAAACTAGACATTAAAACTCTAATTAACCCAATTAAAAAATGGGGTACTGGACTGAACAGAGAATTCTCAACAGAAGAAGTTCAAATGGCCAAAAGACACTTAAGGTCATGCTCAACCTCTTTAGTGATCAGGGAAATGCAAATCAAAACAACTTTGAGATACCTTCTTACACATGTCACAATGGTTAAAATCAAAAACACCAATGATAGCCTATGCTGGAGAGAATGTGGAGTAAGGGGAACACTCATCCATTGTTGGTGGAAATGCAAACTAGTGCAACCACTTTGGAAATCAGTGTGATGGTTTCTCAGGAAACTGGGAGTCAACCTACCTCAGGATCCAGCAATTCCACTCTTGGGAATATACCCAAGAAATGCCCAATCATGCTACAAAAGCACTTGTTCAACTATGTTCATAGCAGCACTATTTGTAATAGCCAGAACCTAGAAACAACCTAGGTGCCCCTCAATAGAAGAATGGATAAAGAAGATGTGGCACATATACACTTTAGAGTTCTACTCAGCGATAAAAAACAATGACATCTTGAATTTTTCATGCAAATGGATAGAAATAGAAAACACTTTACTGAGTGAGATAACTCAGACCCAAAAGAGGAATATGGTATGTACTCACTCATAAGTGGATTCTGGCCATAAACAAAGGACATTGAGCCTATAGTTTGTGATCCTAGAGAAGCTAAATAAGAAGGTAAACCAAAAGAAAAACATATAGTTATCCTCCTGATATTGGAAGTAGACAAGATTGCCAGGCAAAAGTTGGGAGCAGGGGCATGAGGGTGAGTTGGGGGGAAGGGGAGATGGGGAGAGAGAAAGGGAAAAGGGGAGTATTGGGGAGAGCTTGTGGGAATGGGATGGTTGAGATGGAGGAGTGGTCAATATGGGAGCAGGGAAGAAGATATCTTAACTAAGGGAGCCATTTTAGGGTTGGCAAGAGTCTTGGCTCTAGAGGGGTTCCCAAGTGTCCAAGGGAATTTCCCCAGCTAGACCCGTGAGCAGCAGAGGAGAGGGTACCTGAACTGGCTTTATCCTATAGCCACACTGATGAATATCTTGCATATCACCATAAAACCTTCATCTGGCAAGGGATGGAGATAGAGACAGAGACCTACATTGGAGCACTGGACTGAGCTCCCAAAGCCCAGATGAAGAGCAGAAGGAAGGAGAACATAGGCAAGGAAGTCAGGACCGCGAGGGTTGTGTCCACCCATGGAGACAATGGGACTGATCTAATGGGAGCTCACCAAGGCCAGCTGGACTGGGTCTGAACAAGCATGTGATTGAACTGGACTCTCTGAATGTGGCTGACAATTAGGACAGACTGAGAAGCCAATGATAATGACACTGGATTTTGATTCTACTGCATGTACTGGCTTTTTGAGAGCCTAGTCTGTTTGGATACACACCTACCTAGACCTGGATGGAGGGGGGGGGCTTGGACTTCCCACAAGGCAAGGCACCCTGACTTCTCTTATGTCTGGAGAACAAGGGGGAGGAGGAGTGGGAGGGAAATGGGAGGATGAAAGGAGGTGAAAATTTTAAATAAATAAATAAAAAGAAAGCTGCTACTTCTGTGTGTTCAAAACAACTGTAAATAAATTATAAATAGTGCCCTAAATAATAAGAGAAAAATAAAATGTTTTTGGCTGCATAAAGGTAGGTTTTGAGGGCTGGTCAATATCCTCATGTCCAATGATTCTGTCTTTTACTGAGTTAACCTGTTGAGACTCTGATCTTGAATCATCCTTAGAACGTGTCTTCTTGAGTTATACTCTCAGTCTGCCATTCACATACACCAAATATAAAAAAAAATCCATCAGTAAGACCCAGAGGGCACATGTGATAGCCCGGACCTCTACCATGGCCAGGATCAGCACTTTCTTCTCTCCTCTGACTGTTTCAGCCCATCACGTCTCTCTGAAAAATCCTCCCCACTCCTTACTTCTTGCAATCTACAAAAGACCAAGACTTGCTCATTGGGAAATTGAGACTAAAGAGATCAATTCTCTCGATTCTTTTCTCTGTTCCACTCACTATCTGTAGATAAATACAGTGGCATTTCTCCTCTCTCCGTCCTTTCATTTAAGGAACAAAATTTCTTTCTTCTGTTTAAAGCCAAGCCTCTCACTTTGACTCATTCAACCACCCATTACTTTTAAGACCTTCAAGAATCAATCATTCTTAAATCCATAAATAGTTTTAACCTCTTTTCTCTTGAAGTTTTGACCTTGGCTTTCAGTTCAATTTTTCTAGTTTGGTTAAGAAATGAGAAAAAATTCTATAGAACTTAAACTCAACCCCTTCATTTAACTTTTTCAACTACTATTATCATACTTTTTTCCTGATCTACTCAATTTAAGGTACAACTAAGTATNTTTTGTGTATATATATGTGTGTGTGTGTGTGTGTGTGTGTGTGTGTGTGTGTGTGTATTCTATTTGCCTTCCCAGGTCCCTGCTCTGTGCTCCGAGATGCTGGCCTGTTGTACTAAATCAGTAAGCTTATGCATTGACTTTTTTCTAGTTGAATATCTTCAACGGGAACCTCTGGAAAAAATGGTACAGGGTAGGGGGAAAATAGGGACCAAGGTCTTTATTATTGTAGCTTTAAATTTCCTGTTGGTTGGCTTTATACATTAAACCATCTTCTTAGAGTCTTTCTCTATTTGTTATCTCTCTTGAACCACCTCTCTTCTCTGTCTTTGTGTTTCTGCATATCTCAAAGTTGGTGAGTGATGCGCAAATTAACGATGGGTCTTTCATTCCTGGTTAACCACTATGAAAAGATCTTATAGACACACCAAGAGTGTGCTTCACTGTCTTTAGTTAGGGTTTCTGTTGCTGTGAAGAGATACCATGTCCATGGCAGTTCTTATAAAGGAAAACATTTAATTGTGGCTTACAGTTTCAGTGACTTAGTCCATTATCATCATACCAATACATGGTGTTGTGTAGAGAGACCTGGTGCTGGAGTAGGAGCTGAGAGTGGAGCTACATCTTGACTTGCAGGCAACAGGAAGTGGTCTGAAACACTAGGCGTGGCTTGAGCATATATGATACCTCAAAGCTCACCTCCACAGTGACAGGCTGTACCTACTAAAACAAAGACTCATCTCCTAACAGTGCCACTGGTAATGGGCTTACTGGGGTCAATTACACTCAAACTACCACACCCGCCAATCTTCTTTCAGGTTGAGAATGAAGATTAACTATCATAGCTGTTCACTCTCACTTACATAGAGAAACCCCAAAGCTTGGCCACCTTTTGTATGGAAGTCATGATTAACATGATTGATTTGAGAGGTACTGAGGAGATACTAAAACCCACTTTTTCTGCATACCCACAGGAATGTCTCCATAGATAATAATCAGGATGAGGAAGTACTCATCTTGATTGTGGACAGATCTATCCTATGGGCAGGGAGCTGAGACAAAATTAAGGAACGAAGAAATCAGTTAACAGGGAAAACCTGCTTCCTGCTTGCCACAAAATGAGCCGCTGTGCTCTACCATCTCCTTCCAACACTGTGCACCACCTTACCGTAGGCCAGGGATAACATGCCCCACCAACTATACACTGTAGCCTCTGAAACCATGAGCCAAGGTAATCTTTCCCTCTGTGAAGTTGTTCCTGTGGAATGTTTGTCATAATAACAGGAAGTGACTGGTTCATTCTTCTTAATTATCTAGGAAGACTCGGTCGTTTGTTCCTTGCTCAGGCTTAGTCTCTAAGGCTTTCCTTAGAAGAATAGCTGTGCGGTGCTAGAGACTAGGTTGTTGTTCCTCCAGTGCTCATATGTTAAGCTTCTAATCTCCAAGATGATGGTGTTTAAAGATGGATCTTTCAGAAATAAAGGCACATGGGTGGAGCCCATAGAAAGAAAGATTAATGCCCTCTAATAAGAGTCCTGTGAGCTCTCTCTCCTC
This sequence comes from Alexandromys fortis, assembly GCF_014885135.2. Classification (NCBI taxonomy): domain Eukaryota; kingdom Metazoa; phylum Chordata; class Mammalia; order Rodentia; family Cricetidae; genus Alexandromys; species Alexandromys fortis. The sequence goes on from NW_026067963.1 coordinate 6,328,434, forward strand.
TCTCTCTCTCTCTCTCTCTCTCTCTCTCTCTCTCATTCACTCACTCACTTCCTCTCCACCTCTACTCCCTCTCCCTCTCTCTGCTCTTCACTCTGTGAGGATACAAGAAGGCAGAGATGTTTATGGAGCAATATGTAGGCACCTAAATCTTGGACATCTCATTCTCCAGAACTGTGAAAAATGTGTTTTCTTTTTAAGCAACCTAGTTTAAAATATTTTATTTTACATTACCAAAATAAGATCTATATTCTTCTGGTCTGTTGTGGGATTACACTCTGTGTGCTATGAATATGTTTTAGTGCCATTGGTTAATAAAGAAGTTGTGTTTGACCAATGGCTTAACAGAGAATGCCAGGTGGGAAATCTGAGCAGAGATGTAGAGGGAAAGTAGGCAGAGTCAGGGAGATGCCATGTAGCTGCCAGAGGGAAAAAAAAGACACCTGTGCATCAGTACCGGTAAACCCTGAGCCTCATGGTAAAATATAAAATAACAGAAATGGGTTAATTTGAGATGTAAGAAATAGCTAGAAATATGTCTGTGCTATTGGCCAAATAGTTTTGCGTAATTATTTCAAGTCTGGGGGGACAGGAAACAAATGAGGTCTAGGGATAAATTTACATAATCAAAAGTCTTATTTCTTTTTTGTTCCACAGTCTTCATGTTTCTACTCATAATTCATCAAAAAAGTTGTTGTTGGTACCTATCTGTCAAATTTCTAAATAAGAGACCTGACCATTCCACCACACTGTTTAAAAACCTTCAGTGGTTCTAGTTTGAGCTCATTTAAAGTACAGAGGTATATTCTTCCATTCTGTCCCCTATATATGTATCCTTGATCCCAATAGCTAGAACTCTGATGTCTTGTGCTTCATGTACTACTAATACAAAAATGGATTTAGTTTCTAGTTGTAGTATTTTATACCTGAATGTCCTCTGAAGTCTGACAACTTCCAAAATACATTTGACTGTGTCATTTGATTATGTCCTTAATGCTTAGAGTAGGTGCTTTTGTGTCCACAAAGGTACTACTTCAACCACTATCCTCTCTCTACCATATCTACTGGCATCATCCTCTCCACTCTGTCTTCCTGCTTCTAAGTAGCTATACTTGGACTTCAAGTTAGAATGCCACAACATCCTTCAGGGAATTAAAAATTATGTTAAGAATGTTATATTGAAATTATCTGTCAGCCTCTCTCCCTTTCTTTATTATCAAAATCTGAAAGTTCCAAGGCTCCAGCTCAAACATCTTTTCATGACTGCATAGCGCAGCCACTTGAAATCAAAGCAAACACTCAGCATCACTCTTATAATCAAAAGTAAGTGTATTTAGTAACGAACCTCTTGTTACTCTGGCTTTATGGTTGTTGTTTAGAAAATGTACACCAAAATACTGCAAATGGTCCTGAGAAAATGAATAATCTGCTATATTCTGAGACAGCTTTTCTAAGTCTTAACTGATACGCTATAGGCAGCTGGTGATACGTCAGTGTCAGGTCTTATAATATGTACTCCCTTGAAATAAAAACAAGTGCAGACAAGTTCTTGGGACAGTTAAACCTAAAGCTATAAGCTTATAAGATGTCATACCTATCTATCTCTATTAGAAATGATGTCCAATGTCCAGTGCCTGTCACCAAAACCATTTTAGATATCTTACAGGAAACAAAACTTAATGGTGTTCAGTTTAGAATGTGGGACAGGGATTTTGAAGCAGAAGGAATGGTAGAGTCACAAGAAGAGCTTGCTATGATTAAAGCAACTGAGTGTCATTTCAAAAGTGTCAATCATGAGGAGCAAGACCTATGAGGAGCTATAGCTATGGTCAGGAAGACTCAGAACATGATTGTGACCATGGTGGTAGGGCACAGAAAGCAAGTGAAGAGCAATAAGCCAAGATGTTCCAAAGATTCCTGGATTCCTAAGGGCTTAAGAAATGGTTTTGATATTTTCAACTCCTAAATTCCACTGTATATGTGAATATATGTGTGTGTGTGTGTGTGTGTTATATAAGAAAATTAACTTGCTACTTTGATAACTGTGATTACATGATCATGATAATAATTTTAACAGAAGCTACTAATAATCACTTTATAGATACAAGTTTTATGCCAATATATGTAATTATTGTTGACTTTTCCTTCAAAATATAGGCAGAATCCAACCAGGTCTTACTATTTCTACAAAAATTAATCTGGTTTAAGCCATTGGCATAAGTTGAATTGTGTTCCCCAGAAAAGCCACATTGAAATCTTAATCTCTAGTATCTCAGAATATGACTTCTGTTAGAGACATATTTTTACAGGTGTAATGAAGTTAAAAAGAAGTCATTAGGATGATCCTCACTCCAGTAGGACAAGTATTCCTTGTAAAACTGGGAAATTTAGCAAATATACATTTGCTTTAGGAAGACAATGTGCAGACGATGTGCAGACAAACAGCCATGTGGTGGGATGATAAATCAGCAGCCAGGAAACACAAAGGATGCTGGTAAAAACCAGAAGGGACAAGGAAGAACCTGCCTAGGGCTGGCAGTGACTGTGCATCCTCTCAAAGTTCCATTTCATGATCTGAGCATCTAGACAGTTAGAATAATTTAGAGATCCCCCCCCGTGTTTTATAAACCATGTATTTTGTTTTCCATATCTAATATGGACACTGTGATGAAGTGATATACATACATTGAATAAAATGATTGCCAGAATCAAGTAAATTATCAGTTGCCCATATGCTTGTTTTTCCTTCTGTTGGGAAAGGATGTCTTATGTTCTTCAGTGGTGTAACCACTGATGAGTTGCCTTTGCTTCAGTAAATAACCTCCCACCCATTCTCTGGCAAGAAATTCTAATTAAACACAGTGAGTCACACAAAAAATAAAACATGAGAGGTAGAGGGATACTCATTGGGAAGAAGGGCTTCACTGGAAGAGGTAAGGAGATCAAAAGGGGAATGAATGTTGAAAACAACTAAAGTTCATTATATAAAGTTATGAAACTAACAATTAAAAAATTTAGAGAAAAACTATACAGCACGGTGACTGTGGCCAGTATTCTAATTTAGTTTTAAGCTACATAGTAGTAACTGTTTGGTTAGCAGCCTCAAAAGTTAAATGTGGCTACAATGCTTGGATATTTGCTCCCACTTCCTCATTGGTCTCTTATTTCACACATTTACAGTAATCACTCAACCATTTTTCACAAAGTGGCTGATCAGAGTCAAGGGCTTTGATGGATATTTAAACCAAGATGCAGGGCATATTGGAATTACTGCCTTGTGAATAAAGTAACATTTTTGTTTTTTGGTTTTTTTTGGTTTTTTTTTCTTTTTTTGCTGTAGATTTTTCACTGTAGCTGACTCCCCATCTGTTACAAATTTGGGATTTATCTCCCACAGTTCAGCACTACTTGAGCTGTGTGTGCAAACAGTCACACAGTCAAGAAACCTGCTTCCCACTACCAGGTCTTTGCTCATCTCCCCTGTGTAAACATAGAGATCTGCCTTCCTACAGTTATCTTTGCTGACAGGCATTTGGTCAGTGTTTAGGGTCCAGGCAAAAGCATTCCATTTAAGACATTCCCAGATATCCAAGGACACAGAATTACTACATGTCTAAAGCTGTTTATTCATAGTTGCTCACATAGAAAAAAAATTAAGCATGCCTTGTTTTTACCTCACTTATAGATAAGAGACGCGATGACCTAAAACCAACTTTGCATTAAAGATTCTTAACCTCACCATTATCTCAGCTGACTGATGACTTTAGTTCAGTATATTTACTCTCAGGAAAAATAATCAACCAGAGTAAGACAAGCCTCCACTGGTGCCTCTGATAAGCATCAAGTTTAAGAGCTTGCTAACATTGAAGCTTGCTAACATTTGACGAAAATACCAATGGACCAAGGGCCATAAACTTCCCTTGTCTGTTTATGTAGGTTGCTGGTTACCTATGCCTGCAAGGCTTTGTGGGTCTATATACCTGGATAAGAACAAAGAGAGATAACAGAAGTCGGAACAAAAATAAGCTGGAGCCAAAGTTAGAAGTGTCCTAGAAATTAGCAGAGATAGAAAATGAAAAATAAAAAGAAGAAAAAGAAAATAGCAGAGAATATGAACTGGAATTAGAGTTGAGACGGAGAATTAGAGCTAAGAAGTTATAGTTAGGTCAAAAGAATTAGAATGGAGTACAAGAAGGAACAATAAAGAGACATGAATAGAAAGAGTGTGTTGTGAGTAGACTTCTTAACCCTCAGATTTTAATTCTTTTCACTTATTGTGGCTTCTTCATTTTGAAACCTGAGAGGATCCTTAGAGGCTAGACCTTTAAGGCTTCCAGTACTCACTGGTTTCATGTGTACTCCCAAACATGCCTGAAAACTCCTATCAGGTCTCTTTGCTTACTGCTCCCTCTACTTGCATCATCTGGAGGCTCACAGTCTTGCTCTTTCGTCTTCTGTAGGTTTAGGCTCAACTATCAGGTTCTTACGACGCTTAGAGCCCCTCCATAAATGTTTTAAGATCTTTGTCTTTTCCTTTTTCTTTAGAGCTTCTAACAGTGTCTAAAAGACAATATTATGCTTATTCATTGCCTTTCCCAAACAGAAATTGGACAAGGATTTGATTTGTTTGCTGTTGTAGACTATGTGCATATATATCACGTGAGTAGGTGATTCCTCTTGTACCCTCAAGGGAACACTGTTTATAAAGACTGCCCACCACTGGAATGGTGATTTATTTACTTCATTGAAACATTTAAGAGGGGTAGCAGCCTTACTATGTTGCCTCTGAGTCTTTATTCGTCTGTTAAAACAAGGGGCATAAAATCTACTGCTGATTTCACTGTGAGGAGCAACTTGAGCGGCATACACAACTGTGCACACTGAATATGCACACTGTTATATAAATACTGGATGCCATTAAGATGAAATTATTCACAATTTTATAATAAGAGCAATTCTGTATATTGAAGGGTTAGTAATAAAAGGTGACATTCTTAATTGCTGAATTCAGCCTTCCTGAAAATAGGCTGTAAAAATGCAAGTGAAAGTAATCTAATCAAGTGCAATTTGAAAACCTCTCTAAAATAAAAGCTATGAAACTCAGTTGCTTTATTAACAGCTATTACCACCCAAGAGTTCCTGAAAATGCTAGCCACATTCTCACAGGAGCTCGGGCCACTGAAGCTTTTTTGGTGCCATAAAGAGATCCTACGAATGAATGAAGCTCAGCATTCTTACTTGAGAGCACACAATCCCATGAAATGAATAAAGCATCTAAAATATCATAGAAACAGTTTTTAATTAAAATATAATTAAATCATTCCCCTTTTCTCTTTCCTCCCTCCCTCCAATCCTTCCCTTGTACAATTCCCTCTTGATCCCTATAGAAACCATGGCCTATTTTTCTATAGTTATTGTTTTACATATACACACATACAAATACAATCTTCTCAATATTCTTAGTTTTGTCTGTATATGTCTATTATATTATTTTAGGGCTGACTATTTGGCATTTGATAACCAATTATTGGGCTTATCCCTGGGAAAGACTGTTTCTCTTGCCTTCAGAATTCTTTTGTTGCCCAAAGCTCCTTCTCTAGGGAATCCCATAAGATTTCCCCTTCCACATTACAATATTCTTTGGTGTTATTTTTGTTGGGTCTTGTGTAGGCAACCTTATTGTTCCAGCATGATGAGTGAGTGATGTTTCCTTGTCATTTCTAGAAGACACAATCTCACAGCAGACTTCCTGGTCCTCTGGCTCATAAAATCTTTCCTCTCTCTCTTCCATAATCCTTCCTGGGACTTAGGTGCAGAAATTATGCCATAGATACATAAGTTGGTGCTGGGCACTCCATTGCTTGTTCTCTGCATTTTGACCAGTTGTAGGTTGTCAGTTGCAGCTTCTTTAATGTATCTTATCCAGTAAAATTTGTATGTGCTAATAAGTGCCTGTCAAATAAGGATTCTTTGTATACTGTATAGTCTGTTCTGATAAGCACAGTTGTGGTAGTTTGAATGTGATTGCCCCCACAATCTCATAGGGAGGGGCACTATCAGGAGGTATGCCTTTGTTAGAGTGGGTACAGCCTTGTTGAGGAGATGTATCATTGTGTGTGGGGGGGTGAGATTTGAGGTTTCCCATGTTCATTTACCTGCAAGCCAAGACATAGCCAGCACCCATCTGCCTGCACACCACCATGCTCCCTGCCACGGTGATAATGGTCTGAACCTCTGAAACTGTAGCGAGCCACCACAATTAAATGTTTTCTTTATAAGGGCTGCTATAATCATGGTATCTCCTCACGGTGACAGAAACCTAACTAAGAACACAGTTACACTGAGGACATCTAGTATCAATAGTACATAGTGTGAAAGGATCTCTTTCTGCTGAAGATCAGCATTTTGCCTGATAAAGGTGCAGTGTGATGAAAATCTTGCTTTTGCCTTAGAGAAACTTATCACTGAGGTACAAATATATAGTTCTATAGAATTTCAATACAAATTAGATGAAGAAGTACCACTAAATAAAGAATGGCCCCGAAAAGTTCAATGGGCAGGCTGGGAAGATGAATTCAGAGTAGGAAATCTAGAAAAAACTTTAGAAATTATATCATTTTATCTGAGTCTTTTTTATTAAATTAGTTAATTTAGTTTTTCCAGTCCTACCACAATTTCCCTTCCCTCCCTCCCTCCTCTCCTTCCAGTGCCTCCCCACAACCTCTGTTCTTCCCTCCCCCATCCACTCCTCCTTTCTCTTCAGAAAAGGGCAGGCCTCAGGTTTAGATCAACCAGCCATGGCATGTCAAGTTGCAGTAAGACTAGGTACCTCCTCTCCTATTAAGGTTGAGTGAGGCAACCAGAAAGGCACCAAAAACAGGTAACAGAAAAAGACAGAGCACCTGCTCTCACTGTTAGGAGTTCTACAAGACCAAGCTACACAACTGTAAAATTTGTTCGAGGGCCTAGGTCAGTCCCAGGTAGACTTTCTGGTTGATGGTTCAGTCTCTGTGAGCCCCTTTGCATCCAGGGTAGTTGATTCTATAGGTTTTCTTGTGCTGTCCTTGACTGCTCTGGCTCCCACAATCCTTCCTCCCTGTTCCATAGAATTCCCCTGAGGTTCACCTAATTTTTGGCTGTGTGTCTCTGCATCTGTTTCCATGAGTGTTGGGTGAAGTCTCTCTGGTGACTACTGGGCTAGGTGTATTTATGAGTATAGCAGAATTTCATTAGGAATAATTTCATTGACTTTTTTTAAATTGCCAGTCATGCCATGAAGAGGTTGATAACACTAACACTAAAGAAAGATCAGCAGTAACTTAGCCAAAATATTCAATGTGGACATCCGGGGATCATCCCTGATAAGTGGGCATTAACAATTCTAACAGTGAGCATTCCCTTCAACATAAACTATACAATGAAGCAACATTCAAAGAGAGTAATACTCAAAAATCTTTTTTTTTAATCTTTGGTGTTTTTGAGACACAGTTTCTCTGTGTATCTCTGGCTGTCCTGGAACTCACTGTGTAGACTAGGCTAGCCTCCAACTCATAGAGCTCTGTCTGAGTGCTAGGATTAAAGGTGTGTATCACCACTGCCTGGTGTTTAAAATTGTTAGTAGCTACATAAAAGTATTCAGAATCTCTCTTGGAGTCACATTATTTGGGTTTGATTCTTATAAAGCTTTTATAACACATCAATTAAAAGTATATATTGTTTAAGATAGGAATATTTTTAATTTTACTTCAACAGCTTAGTAGATTTCATTAAGACTATATTTGGACCTTTGGTAAAGAACCAAATCACTAGTTTAAATGATAATACTACTTATGGTTAAATATACTAAACATTCTTTTGTGTTTGAGCTTCTAGGGGTTCCTAGAGAATTTTGGATATAGCTGCACTAAAAAAATGAAAATCATAAGTTATTGTATCAGAGAATATCTAAGATGCCATCTGCAGAATGTGATCTCAACAGAGAATACATTTGATATAGAACCCAGTGACCCATCAAAACCACCAACTCCAAAGGCCTTCCAGCTGTGCTCACAGCCCTGACATACAGATTGAAACACACCGGGAAGGTTCCCTATAAGCCTGCAAGTGGGCAAAGATCTATGCCCCTAGACACGCAGGGAAAGGGATCTGCAGGGTGACTCCTGTCCCAAACCTGCAGGGAGCCTGTAGCCCTGGGAAAAAGCTTTCTGCATTTTTCTAGAATTGCCAATAGACTATTGCCTTTAACTTATAGCAGCAGTTTAAGGGTATTCTACAGGCAGGTCATCACCAAACAATATAGCCAAATATAAACATTTTAGAAAATCAAGATGGTGATTGACGTGGAAGATAGGTATGAGGAGTGTCCTAACATCTGCATTAGCATTGTTAAACATCTTTTTCTTTTGTTGTTGTTCAAAGATTATTTTATTTTGAAGATTATAATATAATTACATAATTTCTCCATTTCTTTTTCCTTCCTCTGAATCTTTCCATGTACCCTGCCTTTCTGACTTTCAAATTCAAGTCCACTTTTTCTCTAATAACTGTTACATATATATGTACATAAATGGACACAATACAAATTCAAGGAATATATGCTCACATATATATACATGATATAATTTCACAGCAAACTCCCTGATCATCTGGCCCCTCTTCAGCAATGTTTGCTGAGCCTTAGGTGTGGGAGCATCTTTTCTTTCAACAGAAAAACAGACCATATAAAGAGCTGAGTTTCTTGACATTTCCACCTATGTAAACATGGCAGGTCTAGTTAAACACACAGAAGAAAGATCAAATTGGGTCTGACCTATGAAAACTCACAGCGTGGAGGACAGTTATAGAAATATGAGCACATGTGTCCACAGTACCGAGGCGTGGACAGGGGTATACCCAAGGACACGTGTGATTATAAGAAAACATACTTCTTGTCATAAGCTCCATTTTTCTGGTGTTCATCTTTGGCGTGTACACGCGCGCGCGCGCGCGCGTGTGTGTGTGTGTGTGTGTAGTGTAGTTGTCTGTGCATCTCATCTGTTTGTTTTCATGCACCTTGTCTAATCTCAGAAACTCAGTGACCAGCATGCCCCTCCTGTAAGTTGAAAGTCGTGGTCTTATTTGAGCTACTAGTTAGTCACACTGCTCCCTGCTCACCATACTGCTCCATTTGCTCTTCTAACACCACACCAATGCTTGCCCATTGCTCTCACATCTCCTTAGAAAAGCCTTCCTGACTTGTGAGGACATAAAAAACATGACACTGATAGAGACATAACCCCAAAGGATAGTATCCTTATATTTCTAACCTCATCCTCATTTTCTCCCTTCATTTACTATATGCTTATGTTTACAATCATAGATTTTGACAAGCTATTCACAAAACAAGTGTCTTGTGGGGGTTGAAAGGATGCTGTCAGCTCAGCTTTCCAAAGCAGATTGTTTAGTGCCAAGGAGTCACATTGGGATAACAGTCAAAATGGAATTAATATCCACTAACATGCAAGGCTTCCCCATTGTCTCTTCAGAGCAATACAAACTGATTAGCTCTGAGCAGCAATTTAAAATGAAAAGCTCACAGGAAGCCTCTAATAGCCTCATTTCTGGCTTCCATTACTTAGTTAACTAAACTTAATCTGTTAATTTTCAGACATGTCTTATTTTTAAGTAGAAGTCACTTAAACATATGCCTTGATGTCGTCTGAGTATGAAAAAAAAAAGAAAATGCTTAGAAATGTAGACATCTCAAAATTTTTCTTTGACTTCGTTTTATGTATTTGTGTGTGCTGTGTGTGTGTGCTGTGTGTGTGTTCATATGTGCATACAGGTATGTGTGTCCTGTGTATGCATGTAACAGCCTGAGTCTGATGTCTAGAATCTTTCTCAATCTGTTTTCCATCATATTCTTTCAAGGTCTTTTCTCCTAATCAGACCCCAAGCTTCCCAATGGCTGGTCTTGCTACTTAGCTTGCTATGGGGATTCACGTGGGTTCTAGGGATCCACATGGGTTCTGGAGATCAAATTTCCAGATTCACTCTGAAGCTTTATCTCCTAAGCAATCGTCTGGTCCTTCCATCTAACCTTTTAGATTTATTTTATTTTACATATAAAGTATTTTGTCTGCATGTATGTATGTTCTCCCTGAGTACCTGGCATCATATTGATCAAAAGAAAGCATCAGTTCCCCTATGGCTGGAGTGAAGATTAATTGTATGTTGCCATGTAGCTATGATACCTGAATCTGGGTCCTCTGCACAAGTAGCAAGCACTCTTAACCATGGGTCATCTCTCCAGCTGCCCCCCATCTCGCATGTTTAATGGCAAGTACCATGATCTCAAATTGCTTTTGCTTGCTCTGTGGAAAAAAAAGCTCCTAAGAGAGTTTCCCCAAAAGAACAAGGGTATTGATAAAGAAGCCTATACCTATTTTTAATGAACGCTGTCAGGCACTTGCTGCTTCTGCTGTAGGAGATCTGAAAGACTATACTAGACTTTCAGATGACAGAATGACTGACAATCTAAGAACTGCTCACTTAATCAATAGGCTAAATCAGGATTAAAGAACCAGCGCTCAAATAGCTCGTGAAAGTAGAGATGGGAAGATTTTAAAGCTGTTACCCAGGCTGCCTGCAGAGAGCTACACTGTAGAATACTCTGTGGCACCCGCTCTTGATGAACCGAACAGGCCAAGCCAACAGCTGCTTAAATCAAGAACGGCTCATCTAGATATTTAGGTTGGGAAAGGCTTGGCATCTTTCATGGTATTTTAGGGTCTTGGTTCCTTTTCCCATCCAGTGATAATGTTCCAAAAAGGTGATCAGCATTCTAGACTTTATATAGGCACATAAAATCATGTGTGTATATATCATGAAAGTAGAAGTTAAACTGCCTAGGGGAACAAAGAGGATGGAAATAAAATGGCTTGGTGAGAAAAGGGGAGGGAGGAATGAAAACGCAGAGGGCCGGGTGGCATGGGGAAATATGCTTAAAGTATCCCGTATACTTTTCCGTATAAAAACTCAGTACCATGTACACGAATATATGCCAGTTAAAACATTATTTCTAAAAAGATAACTGTCTCAAAATGAGACTTGAGCAATTCCAATATTAGTAGGCATATACTAAAGTGCAATATGAAAACATCTCAGAGTTCCATCCCTAGACAACGGAACAGAAAAAAAATCTCACCAAGTTCCACCCTTGATGTGGGATTCCCCTCTGTGTACTGAGAATACCACTGGTTAAAAAAAAATTTGCTTTGGGCTTATTGCAGTGCAGAATAGGGCAAGGCAGGAATTATAAGCAGATAGAGGAGGAGAGAGTAGGCGGAGTCAGAGAGACACCATGTAACTGCCAGAGGACAAAGACAACGGCACGCCGGTACTGGTAAACCACGTTCCTCGTGGTAAAATATAAAATAATAGAAATGGATTAATTTAAGATGTAAGAGCTAGATAGAAATATGCTTAAATTACTGGCCAGGCAGTACGGCAGTAGTTTCTGCGTGGTTATTTTGGGTCTGGACAGCCGGGAAACGAACAAGCAGTCTACAACAACACACCCCTAGACAGAGAACTACAGGCAACTAATGACTGATCAGAGAGGGCATCAATTTGAGGGAGAAGGTAAGAGGAATTGGGGCAAGGAAAGGGAAGGGGGATATGATGAAATTATATTTTAATTGTAATACAAAAATAAATACTTTTTTATAAAGGAGACCAACCAGGATCACCTGAGTGATATTCACACTTCATTTGTATGATTTAAAACTTTCCTGAGTGGGTGATACCTTTATATAGAAGAAGGTGATACTGTTTTCTGTGAATTCCTTTTCCTATCTAGTCCTTGTTTTCTATAAAAGCACAGCAGCAGGTTGTTTTTTTTCCTGCATGTATTTTGCTACAACCTCTACTTTTGTGCCTTAATAGAGACCCTTGGAAAGAAAGCACAGTACCATGTTTCAAGTGGACAACTTTGCAAGTCTAGTCCTGCCAGCATCACATATAAGTTTCCACATTTAAAGACCACAGGCTAGAAACAGGACCTCTGGTCTTCAAGAAGTTCAAGCTCTATTTCAGCTGCACACCAGGGTCACAGCCTGAGGAATATTCTGAACGTCTGTGAATCTCAATGAGCTTGGGATTAGAACATGGTTCAACAGTATATTCTTCAAAGGACTGGAAAAGCTAAACTCAACGGCACATGGACAATGGTGGCGTGATGACGTCATCTGGAAATTTTAGGGAAGCAAGTGTCTGAACTACAAAAACGGAAAGTTCTACTCAGCGTATTGTGAGGCTACTGGCCTTAATACTTATCAAATATTAATTTCCCATAACTTTCATTAAAATAGAATAGACCATATTGACATACTTAGATTTTAATAAGTATAAATCCCAAATAATGAGTAAATAAAAATAATTCAGTTAAATTTTCATTTTAAAAAAAGGATGGGGGAATAAGGGGTGTCTCTGACTCTTGCCTGGTTGTGGGGCCTTTTCCTCCTACAGGGTTGTCTCAGCCAGCCTTGATGTGATGTGCCTGGTCTTATTGTAGCTTCTTATGCTGTGCTTGGTTGATGTCCTTGGGAGGCCTACTCTTTTCTGAAGGGAGAATGGAGGAGGGTTCTGAGGGAGAGGGGAGGGGGAAGGGAGAGACTCGTGGAGGGGTTGCAGGGAAAACTGTGGCTGGGATGTAATATATGAGAGACGAATAAGAGAAAAGAAGTTGACCAAAAAGAGACCTCTTAAAAATTTTATAAAGTGACTTTGTGACAACACTTCTTAAGCAAGTATTCTGTCATAAGGGACAGTGCTTTCCAGTAATGGCTGTACACATACATAATAATCATCCAGAGAACTTTTATTGGAATAAATATATACACACACACACATATACAATATAGACTGCATAGATATGTATGTTATACATATAAATTTGTGTGTATATATACATGTGTGTGCTATATGTATGCACATACATATATATTGACCTGCAATCCCATAAGCACCACAAGATTCCCTGCCTCTTCTGTCCAGATAAAGGTTAGAAATCTGGGGCTGATGCAGGGCGATGGTGGTGCATGCCTTTAATCCCAGCACTCGGGAGGCAGAGGCAGGCAGATCTCTGCGAATTCGAGACCAGCCTGGTCTACAGAGCTAGTGCCAGGACAGGCTGCAAAGCCACAGAGAAACCCTGTCTTGAAAAACCAAAAAAAAAAAAAAAAAAAAAAAAAAAAAAAAAAAAAAAAAAAAAAAAAAAAAAAAAAAAAAANAAAAAAAAAAAAAAAAAAAAAAAAAAAAAAAAAAAAAAAAAAAAAAAAAAAAAAGAAAGAAAGAAAAGAAAAGAAAAGAAATCTGGGGCTGGAGGGATGGCCTAGCAACGAAGAACATTGGCTATTCTTCCAAAGGACCCAGGTTCAATTCCCAGCATCTACAAGGCAGCTCACAGCTGTCTATAACTCAAGTTCCAGTGAATCTGACTCCCTCACACAGACATACATTCAGGTCAAATATAAACACACATAAAAATTAAGTGAATGAATAAATAAAAGTCTTCATTTAGGAAAGGTTAGAAATCTACATCAAAAATAAGCTCATGGATAGATGAAGTACTTGAGGGCAGGCCTAACAACCAGAGTTTATATCATGAGTCCCATGGATAGGAAGAAAGAAATGACTCCTAGGAGTAGGTTTCTGCCTCTACAAGAGCTATGTGGTATGTGCGTGCCTTCACACACACACACACACACACACACACACACACTTAAAAAGCCAAATCAAGCAAGCTTCCATAGGCACATCTATAGGCATGAGGCTCCGGTACTCCTTCCACCATCCCCATTGCTTCCGATATCCACAGAGCATCAACAGACTCCTATCTGTGCTACCAAACTCCATGTCTATTCCGAGCAACGTCATGGCAAGGGTTCTGAGAAGCAAAGCTGTCTTGGCAAGGAATAGGAAGCTGAGGAGCCAGGAGTGGCCCTGCAAAATCTTCATTTAATAGAAGCACCAAGAGACCTTCATTCTGATTTGGAATAGTTAGGAAACATGAAAAATAAATAACCAAGTCAAAACTGGAACTTATATTTGGGGTTTACCTATTTTAATTTCATTAACCTCTATTTTCTCTGAGATCTTGTCATTTCGTGAAACTAATAGAAAACAAAAGTACTGATGGAATCTTTAGGAGAGACAATGCTGACTCATTAATGTGCTACTTGTATACCAATTAATATATTTTAATTCCTAAGCTGTAGCTTCATTTACTTCTTCTACAAGATTGGGAAGGCACTTTCCTATATAGCAATATGCAGAAACTTTCTTAAGACTCACTTGGGTTCCAGGAGTCTATTGTTTATAACTTAATATTGAGAGATTTTGATAAGTGAGTTAGCATTTCCTGCTCTTGATTTTATTATTTATAAAATCTAAATGTGATGATACAGTCTACATAAACTTAGGAGCTTTACAAGGCTTGGCAATTATAATCATTCCCATTTTAGAGATGATCATCTTGAGGCACAAATAAGTTGGTCCCTTGAAGTGAGAAAGTTGTTAAAGAATAGTATCATGATAGAACATAGCTCACTAATCCTTAACCAGTTATTTTCATACTACAAATGGCCACAAAATCTTGTCCAGTGAACTTCCTCATATCAAATCAACTAAAAATGTATGGGTATCTATTATGATTTGGGATAGTAAGCAGTGGAAAGGGGAATTTTTCATACTGTTATCATGGCTTTAAGAAAGAAGGTAGACACATGCTACTGTTTAGGAGATGTGCACCCCAAATGTCAACGCATTTAAGTGGGAAGTGATGAACCATTTTAGGGTGGGGCTTACTGAGTGTTCTCTAGAGTGATTGGACATGTGCTTAAGGGGATTATGGGACCATGGCTCATGCTCTACCACACTCTGCTTCCTAGATCATGTGGTAAGCAGCTTGCTATTCTGTGGGTGCCCCAGCTTCACAATTCAGCCTCCCAAATACAACCCTAAATCAAAGAGTTCCCATGTTGTGGATGCAAAATTCAAAATTGCAAACCCAAATAAACATTGCCTGTTATAATTTTATCTCAAGTATTTTTGTTGTAGTAACAAAAAGATGACTAAAACCACTTGCGCTTGTATATTTTGAAATGAGCCAAATGAAAACTGTCGCAGTGTCTGACATTAAATGCTACACTATGATCAGAAACTATGATTCTTCACTTAGCAAACACATCATTCAAAGGACTCTGGGGAAAGCCTCCTTTGATCTGAAATAGCTTAAATGGCAGGAAATGTCTTCTGAACCATGTGCCTGTTGCCAAGAATTAGAGAATAAGAGTCCTTAAACGAAAAGAATAAAACAAAATAGTATAGCTTACAAAACCCCTCAGCCAGAAGACTCTTTGCCAAAGAAGAAGGTTAATAAAGGGAGAAAGAATGGGGGTGGTCGAGGAAAGTAACCAGTGAGATTGTAAAGGGACAGCCACACTTTTTCAATAAGACATTACTCTGTACATTTTGTTCTGACCTGGAGTCCAGCAGGGGAGGCTCTCTATTACCTCCTTCCCTGTAGGGCACTCACATTGCACAAATCACCAGCTAGGGTGAAGGTCACATCTCTGGGTTTCTCATGCACAGAAAGTTATCTTTTGGAACAAATAAATGCGGTGGCTGGTTCTGGGTTTTTTGTGTATCCCAAACTCATGGGGCAGAGAGTCTGGAGAAGTCATTGGACCCCTATTGTCAGGATTGCGATATCCTCCAGAGAGCAGCAGCAAGTCACCTCTGTAGAATAACACACTCTCCCCTCACAGCAGCAGGGGGTCATCGTAGAAAAGGCAACCTTCAGCTAAATCAGCATTAAATGGAGACACTTCCAACACAGACTACAGTCTCTCAGAATTCTTAGTATGGTACAGAATGCTCAAAAGCACTAATTTTTTTTTTTTCCTTTTCAAATACTCTACGGAAAAAAAAGATTTCAACCAGGGGTCAGGAAGCAGAGAGACTTTCAGGACAAACTCAGAAAGGGAAAATGGAAAAAGACCAGGGTGAAGGGGATAGAGTACTTATCAGAGAGGCCAGTAAGAAAACAGACTGACTGATACCCATGTGAAGTAACTATTAACCATTTTCTGTTGATAACAAAACTACCTGAGGCAGGCTAACTTTTCAAAGGATCAAGGTTTGGGAGTTCATAAACAGGAAATTCAATGCTATGGCACCAGAATTGGCATGGGCTCTGCAGAAGACCTCAGAGCAGATAGAAACACAATAGTACAAGCACGTGCAAGAGAAAATAGCCAGAAGATGGCTGGGCTCCTCCAAAAATGGTTTATTAGTCCTTTTAGAACATCCAACTCTAATGGCCTAACAACCCTCATGCCCCATTTCTCACAGACTCCATCATCTGCTAACTCACTGCAGTAAGGATCAAAGTTCCAACACAAGAACATTGGAAAACACACTCAAATCATATTCAAATTATAGCAGATGGCATGTCCCAGCATGAACGTGAGGACCAGGACTCCCCGGGTAGCAAACAGAACAGACGTCTGTCATCCGTCCATAGAAGAGTATTCATTCATAACCTAAATAACTGCT
The DNA here is from genome assembly GCF_014885135.2 of Alexandromys fortis. Taxonomy (NCBI): domain Eukaryota; kingdom Metazoa; phylum Chordata; class Mammalia; order Rodentia; family Cricetidae; genus Alexandromys; species Alexandromys fortis. Next base: position 6,345,030 of record NW_026067963.1, read on the forward strand.
TTCTCTGTCTCATTTCTGGGAAATGCATGGGCTGGCAGAAACTGATCACAATGCTTTGTACTATCCTAAGAGGACTCAGGGGCTTCTTGGGCTAAAGATTTTCAACCATGTTATGTATATGGATCACCTGGCATAAATACTCTCAAACATTGGTATTATCTCTAAAGTGAGCCCAAGAGTCTTTCTTGAGCAGTGTCTGCGGAGATTGGTCATGTATGGGTCATACATGTGGTTTGATCTAACCTTTCTCCCTTTAAGATAAAGGGCCCTATAGCATTTCATTTAAATTTCCCATAATCATTCAGGTCATTATTGTTTAGATGGGAATTCTTCTACTGGGCCTTGAGTAATCTTTAAATGCATAAATTAATGTGTTTGATAGATCACATATGTATGGATATATCACATACATTTATCTGTAATTTTAAAAGTGTGTGCTAATTCACACCTTGATGCTCAGATGAGGTATCAGAAGTTGTCCAGGACTAGGTGAAGTTTATGCAAAACAATAATGATAAATGCTGGCATGTGTGTAGAGAAAGGGAACTACTTATTCCCTGCTGGTGGGAGTAAAAACTGCTGTAGCCACTATGAAAATTAGTGTGGAGCTTCCTCGAATAGCCAGAAATAGATTTAGCACTTGATCTAGATATACCATTCTACAGGGTGTACCTAAAAGATTCTACACCATACTATCCAAATATTTGTTCATCCATGTTTTTGTTGCCCTATCAACAACATCCAGAAAACAACCTAGATGTCCCTCAATAGATGAACTCTGTTAGTTCGAGGCCAGCCTGGTCTACAAGGGCTAGTTCCAGGACAGTCTTCAAAGCACAGAGAAACCCTGTCTCTAAAAAAAACCAAAATCAAAAGAAAAATGAAAATATGAAACTAACAAATAAACAGCTGGAACTGGAAGTCATCCTTCTGAGTGAGGTAACCCAGACCCAGAAAGACAAACACAGCATGTTTCCCTCATCTGTAGGTATTAGTTTTGAATCTTTAGATATGTGTGTCTCCTTCCTTGAGTTTAAGAAAATTTAAGGGGCCAGGGTAGTTATCAAAGAAAGGAAGCTAGAACACACTGATGTAATGGAGTTAAGGGGACTAATGGACCAGGAAGGACTAAATGGACTAAAGGCTGAAAGAGTGGGGTCCAAGAGGGACTATGTGATGGAGAGGGATAACAGCTGAAAAGGTTGTATTAGAAACTACTACTGCAGAAACCTTCTAAAACATAAATATATACACATACAGAAATAGCTTAGATGCATTTACCCTCTAATGGGGCTACAGTGCTCCTACTAGACACCACAGGCTAACTAAGAATGACTTACCTCTATTATAGCTATTGGTAAGTGAGATTTCATTGGCCCCAAATATTACAGGTTATGCTACTGCTCTTGATTACCCACCAGAACTTGACTATAAGACCCTATGGTTGAAGAAGATACCATAAACTTGAGTCGTAGAACATATAGAAATCTAGCTAGTATAGATCTGGAAGCTTCAACCCTACTGGCTAGCTTACATTATGTTGAAAAGCACTATGTATGCAATGGAAGACTAACAGTAATTATCAATCTTACCTAATTGTAAGCCCCAGTGAGCTATAATACCCTGCCTGCGAGATATGCCCACTGGGGTAATAGTGGTACAAACATCCTGAGAGTAACCATCTCTGATCGGATTTACGTTTCATCCCACAAGATGAAATCCGTACTTGGCACTGTCATCACAATCAAAACCTGTAGTTAGACAGGTTATAGGCTCTAGGGATGAACCTGCTAATGGGAAATAGTATAAACCTGTTCCTGATAACTTCTCTTTACACCCATATATTAGTGCACCTCTCAACCCTCATCAGAGAAGCTTCCTTTTGCAGTAGAAGGTAATGAGTCCCACAACTGGTCAAGGGACAGAAACGAAGTGACTTTGAAATGCTCAGAATGGGGAATCTATAACACAACCCCTACTCTCAACTTCAGGGTCATTGTGGAAAAGGGCACAGAGTGATATTGCTGGGTCAGTGTATCTGAGCTAATGGGAGCTCACCAACTCCAGCTGGACAGGGAAGTGATGGAGGTGGGTCTTGTATCTTATCTGTTGATTTCATTGGTTAATAATAAAGAAACTGCCTCGGCCCTCATAGGACAGAAAATTAGGTAGGCGGAGTAGACAGAGGAGAATGCTAGGAAAAAGAAGCTTAGTGGAGAGTCGCCATGATGCTCCCACTCCAGACAGATGCAGGTTAAGATCCTCTCTGGTAAGCCAGCTCATGGGCTACACAGAATATTAGAAATGGGTTAGAACAATATGTAAGAGCTAGCCAATAAGAAACTGGACCTAGCCGGGCCAGGCAGTGTTTGAAAGAATACAGTTTCCGTGTAATTATTTCTGGGTATAAACTAGCCATGCGGGCGGCCGGGTGCCGGGGACGCAGCCCTGCCGCTCCTATTTCAACAGGGAAGGAACCATCATAGAATCAATCTAGACCCTCTGAATGTGGGTGACAGTTGTACGGCTGGGGAAAACTGCGAGGCCACTGGCAGTGAAACGAGGATTTGTCCCTACTATATGTACTGGCTTTTCAGAAACCCATTCTCTTTAGATGGATACCTTGTTCAGCCTACATATAGTAGGGAGGGCTTTGGACTTTCCCCAAAGCAAAGTGCCTCACCCTCTCTGAGGAGTGGTTGGGGGGGGGAGGTGGAGGAAATGGGAGAAGGGCAGGGAGTGGGAACTGGGATTGGTATGTAAAATGAAAAAAGATAGTTTGTTTTCTTCTTTTAGAGAATAAAGAAAAAAGAGAAAATACTCAAAATGCAACATATGAAATTCTCAAAGAATAAAAATGCATTGAAAAATGTATGCTATGTACATATGTATATCTTCTTTATATGTGTGCTTAATGTTCCAAAGTATATTCATAATGTACATGTTATGTACTGTTTATATATTGCACTATTGGACCGTTACATTAAATTTTGGAAGTTCTATAATACCATTTGTATTCATTAGAAGAAAATATCCTTTACTTTTGATGTATTCACACATAGAGGGATTTCTACAAGGATAATACATTTTCCTCAAGCTTTAGCGATTTTCTCCCTAGGAAAGAGGTAACATCTCTGGGTAGTGAGGCTACAAAAAGAAACAGCCTGAACACTCCCCCTCTTCTTTGGAGGAAGAACTTCCTGCAGAGATGATATATCTAATCCACTGCAGTTACCCACTGAGGGGCTGCCTAGGCAGACTACCTGCAAGGCGAGCCTGCTAGTTCACAGCAGAAACACTTGAAAGATCTCTTGATGCAGCTCTGAAGTCAGGTCTTCCCACTAGACTTATCAGTAAAAACAATCATATTTGGTTAGGTCAAGTGATTCCTGGTGTGGGATGAATGTAGGGTTTCCATATCTTGAACACAGCAAACATGCGCAACTACCTAAGCAAATGTCAGACAGTGGAAGAGGTAGTGTTTCCTGTTTGTTTATTTGTTTATCATGTGTGTGAGTGCATGTGGTGGTGAGTGAGGCACAAGTTCATGGAACCGATTCTTTCTCTTGACCTTTATATGGGTTCCTGAGATTGACCTCCGGTCACCAGACATGCACAGCCGATGCTTTAACACTCTAACTTTCTTGCTAGCACGAGGGAAGTTATTTCTAAGCTCCTCCTAACTGTGGGGGAGCTGGGATAGAGGTAAGATTAGAAACTCTGTAAGCAAGAGAGGGAATGTGAACTTACCTTTGGGAACTGCTTTCTCCTAACTGGGCTGGGTTGCATAGTTTGCAGCATTTGCTCCCCTGTCGTTCCTTTAACATTTTGTCCAGATATCATTCATGCAATGGGAATATGAACCCGTGTAAAAGCTCTACCCAGTTCTCTTGGAAATAGAATATACTCATATTCATTCATGTAGTTGTCAATACTTCCTTTAATAATATAATATAAAAATAACTACTTAGGAAACATTACCGAAGAGGAAAGCAGAAAGACTGTAAGAGTCAGAGGATCAGGGGTTTGCTGTGAGATTGTGTCTCCTAGTGATGCCAGAAACTACAGCCATAAAGTCTCACCCACATGGCACCCCAAATGTGAGCTGAACAAGGGTGACAACAATGGACATGCCAAAGTGGACAAGGGAAAGTTCAGGAGGCCTCAACCCCCTCAACACAAAGAATTCTAGGCAATTAAGGGATACTGAGAATCTAAGACACGGTGTTCATCTGTGAAGAGAACACCAACTTATTTTATTCAATACCAAATGGTCAGCCCTGAACACAAATAGGCAAGTAACAGGTTACATTTAGAACTATATAAATATACATGTGCATATATGCCCATAACAGCCATTAATGAAAGAAAAGGGGGCCATGAATTTGAAAGAGGGCAGGGAAGGTTTTATGGGAGTGTTTGGAGAGAGGAAAGAGAAGGAAACATGATGGGACTATATTGAAATTTCACAAATAAAAGAAATAAGAACTTACAGCTTTAGTGTCTGGAGCTACCTGTGCACATGCTTTGTCTACAAGTGAGTTGACCCTTTGGCGTTAGTTTTCCTTAAGGATGTAACCACAGGTCGATGAGTTGAGCAACTCTCTAAATTGACAAAGGATTGAGAGCAAAAGTATCTCCTGCCTGGATGGTAACTTCCAGCTAGGCAAGGGCAAGGTGGAGGTACTCCCACTGAGAGGGCAGGCAAGGAAGCTGGGCAAGACTGCCCCCAGCTAAACTTTTGGTTGAAGACATTCTCTAATTCATAAGATGCTCTTTTAAAGTGACAGCTTTTTCTTCCCATGTTTCTTTTTAATTAATAACCCCATGGAATCTCTTTCATTAAAAATGAATTTTACCTTTACTCTGAAATGTCAAACATGAATAAAAAGGAGTAGCTTTTTCTTGCAGGGAATATTTTTATGTAGATATTAATTTACCTTTTCTTTGACAGATTTTAGCAGTAGAATGAGTTTGTTGAAGCAATATTTCTCTTCCTTATCATACCAGTGACCTCTTTCTTATGTTCTTTTATAAGCAGATGAATGGAAACAAATGGCATTTTAAAAGGAAAGTCCTTCAAATATACTAGATAATTAAGAGCGAGTACAGTTTAAAATGCTATAAAGCAAGTTCTAAACATGCAGATTGGGGGCTGGGTTGAGCACCGCAAGACTTAATTTAAAAAAAAAGAAATAAAAATGCAATTCAAACTTTATATGAGACTGGAAATTAAACGGTTAAATTAACTTTTAGTTTATAAAATGTTCCAGAAACATTAAACACATATTGGCAAAGCATTTCCCCAATGGGTTTGACCACTATCTCTCATTAAGAGAAACAAGTTCAAGCAATTGCAACTTCAGTAGTCACAGGGGCACAGAAAGAAGGACAAATTTTCAGCAAATAGCTAGCAGTGAGGTCACCTGAGCAGTTAAGGATAAGTTTAGAACCCACAATGCAAGGGTGACTTAACCTTTAGGTCAGGTTAAAATTGGCAGATGCTGATTTTAGTGCCAGAAAAAGAAAGAAAGAAAGGAAGGAAGGAAGGAAGGAAGGAAGGAAGGAAGGAAGGAAGGAAGGAAGGAAGGAAGGGAGAAAGAGAGAGAGGGAGAGAGGGAGGGAGGGAGGGGGAGGGAGGAGGAGAAAGGGAGGGAGGGAGGGAGGGAGGAAGGAAGGAAGGAAGGAAGGAAGGAAGGAAGGAAGGAAGGAAGGAAGGAAGGAAATGGGAAACTGACTGAGACTGGAGCACTTCATGACTCAAACACACCAAGCCTGAAACATAATATCACAGCTCTTGTCTGTCCCTAAGTTATTCATCGGTGTTACCCACATCACTTGAGAGTTTAATACTGACAGAGGCTCTGCTACATACATGGAGTTTTGCAAGTGGTGGTGGATGCCGTTTCTGTTAACAGAGGGAAGCAAGTATTCCTTTTGAAAACTCAACTCAAAACTCTGACATCCCTGTGATTTTCAGTGCATCTTGTTGCTGAATACAAAATTCCTGCAAGAAAGGATTGCTCCTTTCATTCTTTGACTGTGAGTGCCACCGGGATTGTTTTATTTCTGAATTTGAAGTAAGCCCCCGTGCACCTCTCCTGTGCACAGGTAAGATGCTTCCTATTTTCCCCTGCAAACAAACAACTAAAGATTATCAGTTCAATACCAGGGAGAGAAAGTATCCTGGTGCCTCCTAGATTATCTCAACTATCATGATGCGCCTTTACTATTTTAGACATTTTAGCCAGCAAAAGAGGTGGAGAAGAAGCAGAAAGAGTGAAAGGAAGAGCAGAAGGAAGAGGTCAGGAAGATGGAGATACAGGGAGAAGTGAGGGGCGGGACATTCCAACCTCTTTCCCTTTCTTCCTGTTACCTTCATCTCAATACATGCTGCACTCTGCATATTAAATGCAAGCACCAGAAAGAGAAGTGGCAAGCACGGCATTAAATGGATGGATCTTATAACACTATTATTCATTCATAATAATAATATCCCTGGAGTGCAGAGAGCGGGAGATACAGCGGAGAGAACTGCCCATTTGAGAACCCAACAGTGTATCTCTGGAGACGGAGCATCTGTTCAGTACATAATTTGACCCTCAAAAGCAGCATGCAGTAGATCCTGAGCACAGGCAGAAGCTGCTTGTGTGGGAGTTTGAAGAAGGGGGTATAGCTGGAGCTGGTGAGGGGAGAATGAGGTGAGGTTACAGCTGAGCCCTGATCCGGGAGCTGGAGTCCAGATAATGTGACTTATTTTGGTGTAAAAGATGCAGATCTTCTTACTTTCCCCCCTAACATATTTATTTTCCTATGATTCATTACTGCAGCCAGCAGCTAACTTCCATGGAATTGGTGGTTCCGAATTTAAAAACAAAAACTAATAGGCAGACAGACAAACAAACAAATCTGCTCCTCTGAAGAAATGTACCAAGCCAGGCGGTGGTGGCGCATGCCTTTAATCTCAGCACTCGGGAGGCAGAGGCAGAAAGATCTCTATAAGTTCAAGGCCAGCCTGGTCTACAGAGCTAGTTCTAGGACAGGCTCCAAAGCTACAAAGAAACCCTGTTTTGAACAACCAAACAGAATGGGTTAGAGAACCCTTTTTACTCTCCTGACTTTGGTGCTAGAACAAACATGTCTTTTGAGATATTTGCAAACACTTTGGAGAAAGTGGCTACCTTAGAAGAAAGGTGACAGACCCCTTGCAGGCACATTCCTTTGCTCCATTGCTGCTCCCATCAGTCTTTACAGGTATTGGTAATAGGCTATTTGGTAACTAGGTATGGAGTGTTGTTGCGAACCAGTTGGCAGTCAGTCTCCTTTGATGGAGTCCTTCATCCACCAGGCTGGATCCCATCTATCTCACTTTTTCCTGGTACAGACCTTCTGCTGAGTGGCAGCACACGCCATAAGACTGAGTGGATTTCTCAAAACATCCTAGTGTTGGAATTCCAAACATTAATGATGCCATTTTCTTGCTCTAGAAGGGGCATAGCTTTCTGTCATGGAGGGCTAACTTGCAAGGGATCTAGAATACATACTAACGATTCCATGTACCTGAATGGTGCTACCACGCACAACCATTTCCACAGTAACCACAAAGGCACTGGTTAGAAGGAAGCTGGTTGTGGTCAGGGCCCAATACCTCCCATCCAATGTGCGTGCCTCTCAAGGGGGCAACTGACTCCTATGCACGGAATTAGCAGTCGAAGTTTTTACTCTGAAGTTCCCATTTCAAACTGAATATTTCCTAGAGGGCCATGACTCTCCTGAACCCCTGCAGATAGCATCACTCTCGGGAGAGTGAAACTGTGAGCACCAAAGAAATCCAAATGAAAGCAAACGCCAACTTCAAAAAGCGCTCAGCAAATTGAGTATAACACGGTGGAGACGGGAGACAAGGAAAATGAATGACTTTCTCCAGGAGAAATTACCGTGACTTCCTTGGGTCATCTGAGTGTCTCCGGCTATTTAGCAGAACTGCTTGATTTGATACCTTTGGGGAAAGGTTACTGTGGTAGAATGCCAAAATCTCCAAAATGCACCTCCCGGGTGGGAGGAAAAGGGCATGCTGTGAACTGAGATGCTATTTTTGGCCAGAATAGTCAGCTATTAGAAATTCATTCGAGCCACAGGGCAGCTCTCCACTTTCTCACTTGTAAAGGTATGTTTTAAACCCCTTAGTAATCTCTAAACATGCACATGCATTATAATATTTATTTTACTCTTCATGGGTGATGGTCTGACTGAATTTACTGCAAGCATCTGAAAACCGCGCCTCTGAATAAGCAAATGCTTCTGAAAAATGTAACCTGAGAAGCCATTAAGATGACCCTCACAATCAGCATGGACACCTTTACGTTCATGTTTGTTGAGTCCTAACTATTCTCAGATGCCTCTGAGGACAAAAAAAAAAACCAAATGAATTAGTTGAGTTAGTTTATAAAGTAAAAAGAATAAGTCCTTAAAATGACAAACCACGTGATTGAATATAGATATTATTTGGGACTGAGGAGAAAAGAACTCACAAAGGCACTATGCCTAAAATCCTATCAAAATGTGAGTTCCCTAAAGAGAGATTGTAACTAAACATTATGTTAATTATAGTATATGATTACTCAACAAAGAGAATGTTCATTGGCTTCTGTTGTTGTGTTGTTCCAGAAATGACAAGGAAAACTAAACAGAAGACGTTTGGATGCAAAAATCTTATGTATTCCAAATTCAAATGAATCCTGAAAGATGCCGTGGATGAAGAAAACAGCATACATTGCAGCCTTAGCGTTCATGTAAATCTTGCTTTTCCATTCATAAGTACTTCGCCTTAAATGAAGATGGGCTGATAAGAAAGACATCATGTTTCCAGTGGTTCTCTCGTTGATGTTAATTCTTGGGAATTAAGATGTGGTATGAACTTTAGGTATGGAAAACATGTTAATTACTAAACCCATCCCTTCTGGAATTTGAGAAACTCCTCCAGAGGGATATTGGAGGGTGAAAGCTCTGTCAACCTTTGTCCTAGCCACTAGATGTGGAAAAGTCTTCATTCTGTCTGGAAGCAGACCAACAGGAGAGCTTTAAATAGAATCAGCTTAAGGGCTCAAAAGACTCCATAATTAGGTCTCTGCTTCATCTAAAATGCACATGACAAACTTCTAGAATTGCTGCATTTGCCACTGTAACCCCCATAGCTGAAAAGAGAGCCACCTTGGAGGTAGAAAACCTAGGCCGGCCCTGCTACAAATGGCTGTCGGGTAGCCTTCAGGTCTACCTCTCCCAGATCACATCTTGCAATGCTGACTTCCAGTACAAATGAGGTGATGTCTGGCTGTGTAAACTGGGAGTCATAAGATTCGTCATCCTGAAGGTGACTGTTTTATAGATCATACTCTGAAAGTGGAACTCAGAGTGGATTTGTAATCCTGGTGATGAGTTGAAGTAAAGACAGCCATATGTATACTCTGCTCAGATTCAAGCGTATTGTGAAGATCTCTGTGAGGCAACTGAGAAAAAAATGTGCTCCTCAAGAGCCTTCCATGCCGAAGCCCTGGAGGCAGGTGCTGCTCTGCAATCATAGCCCCTTTTGTTGGGTGATCCTAAATCACTAATGCCAAAGCTACTGCAGTCTCCCGAAGGCACCGGGGCAGCAGGATTGTGCAGAATCTGCAGGCACAGACGATTAGAAGGAGCAGCTGGAAGTTAACTCTAATTGTGATTTAACACCAATTAGTAGTGGTCATTTTCATCATTCTCTTTCATGAGGCTCTTTGCCAAGGTTGTCAAGGATATTGTGTGCATGCGCGGTTTCCGAAAACAGTAATGATGTTCATTGCCGAAGTAAAAAACAGCACTCAGGAGAATGGCAGACTCATATTTCATTCATTCACTTATGCATTCTGATAAACAGAAGATGCTATTCTGGTCTTTTTGCAATAGAAAAGACCCACTTAAAGGAGTTCGTTGTTTGGATGAGAGATCAGAATATAGAAAGGAAAACAAATTGCCACAACCAATACTGTGAGACAAAAAGATGTAGGTGGCATATCATACATAGTCCAGACTTTGATGGAAGCAATAGTGTCTTTTGTTCCAAGCCCGGATAGTGATCTTTTTCCATCAGCTAAAAATCAGTAAGTCTGTGGAGGCATGGAGGAGCTGTCATATGGTGTTTAGCTGTCATCACACGAGTTTGGGAAGGGCAAAGAAACACTGCAGCTAGAAATCCCATTGTCACATCCTGCATTTTCCCAAATATGTTTGCAGTACACAGGTTATGTACACCAAGCACGAACTTCAGGGAGGTTTCTGGTAGCCATTTCTAGAATGTTTTCATTCACAAGACTGCTGAAATACCTCATTGCTCTCAGAAGTAAAAAGGTATTTCAGGGTGCTGGAGTCACCAGGATAAGCATGCACTCTGGGAAGAAAAGCAGCTACCAAATTTCAAGCCTCTGCCAGTGCAAGCATGCAGCTAAACCACTGTTTCTTCCTGCAGCAAAATAAAACACAGGGCCAGTGGGTGCTTTGCTTCCCCATAAACCTGAGGGCTGACTTCTAGTAAGCTAGACTCAAGAACAGCACCATGTATAGTAAAGGTCTAGCTTTATAGGCAAAGGTAATCCCCTAAGTCTCAGCCCATTGGTCTCCCTGCTTTACAAAGCTATATGAGATGGGGCTTTGGGGCATTTCTCTGTCTCCTAATGGAAATCTTTCTGTTGTGATTAACCTTTTCCTTTAACTCGTCCTCTCCTCCTGTTCATTCTCTCCTTTCCTCGTTGTTTTCCTTCTGTTGGGAATTGGGTCTTGTGGCACAGCCCCTGCTAGCCATGAACGTCTCAGAATTCTCCTTCCTCAGTCTCTTAGCTGTTGGAATTACAAGTATGTACTGTCTGGCAGCCAGTTTGTAATAGTTCATCTTGACTGTCAACTTGCTTGGATTGAGAGATGCATGCCTAGGAGATTAGCAGAGAATTATTCTTGGCTGCCTGTAGGAGCACTTCCAAAGATCATTGTCATGTGGGATAGTGACTGAAGTTTAAAAAGCCTTCCTTGAATGATCAGCCCTGCCCATTCATTATGAGCAAGCTTCAGTCTACCTGAGCAAGGGTATCTGGTACTGCTGCCATAGTGTGAGACCTCACCTCTGCAGGCTCATACTGGGACTGCATCATTGGTCGATACATCAGCCACACTGCAGGTGCTTTTAGGCCATCAGTCCCAAACTGGGATGATGTCATTAGTCTCCCTTGTATGACTCTTCCAGTTTCTTGAACTAACTGAGCAAATACAAGGTTCTCTGTTTCTCTGGCACAGTAGGGCCAATCTCCACACATGTAAGCCAATTTAATACCTCCCCCCTTTACAATTAAGCATCTAGTCTGTCCATTTTATTCCTCTGAAGATCCTTGGTCAATAGGTCTTCATCAATCACTGCATAACCAGGTACAACTCAGAAGTTATTAAAATCCACATATTTTGTTGTACATCTAGAGCAATCAGTCCCACACATCTGTAAGTGTGAAGCTCAATTGTTTCTCCATGTTTAACTTAAAAAAAAATAAAACTTGTGAGTATGGATCAATTGTTGGCATCCTTCTGAAATTCATATACTGAAACCATAACTTCTGGTATGGCTTTAGCTTTAGACACGGCTTCTACATAGTAATATGACAAGAGCCATAGTGATGCCAAGTGTAATTAGTAGATCTATTAAAAAGAAATACCAAAATTCCCTTTGCTCACTCCCTTCATGGAGAACACCAGCAGAAAGGGCACATGAGCCTGCAGTGAGAAGGTGTTCCCTAGAGGAATGGCTCTCATCGGGCCATAACCCCAACCCCTTAGGTTTGTCATTTTAGCTTCTGTAAGTGTGAACAAATCAAGTTCCATAGTTTAAGCCACTGATTAGTTTTATGTTGTAGTAGCCACATACTGGACCTATATGAGATATATGTGAATGTGAGCATTAAGTTAACACTGATTCCAGATTCCAAATTATCCCTGAGCTGAGTGCTAGAGCACACAGTACTCAAGAGTCTGAACCCGCAGCTACTCTCAGGCAAGCAAGGAAGGTGCAAGGAGAATACAACTGAAGGACAGTTTTCAATTTGGCATCATTTTCTGTTGGTATCCAGTGGACTCCACTCTACAACAGCTATGGGAGTATTAAACACACTTTCTCTAGTACCACTTGGCTTAGGACTTTCATGATGGTGGAAAATTCAGCAAAGTCGTGGAGTGAAAAAGTGTGACCACCAGTCTTTATCTAGAGCCGTGGTTTTCAAGCTGTGCGACCCCTTTCGGGGTGCTTATCATATATCCTGCGTATAACATATTTACACTGTGGTCCATCACAATGGAAAGTTACAGTTACGAAGGAGCAACAAAATCATTTTATGGTTGGGGGTCAGCATAACCATATTAAAGGGCCGCAGCAATGGGAAGATTGAGAACCACTTATTAAGAGCCATAAAGGAGTCTATATCTGTAAATATAACCCCTGGAAGGAAGTTAAACAGGAAGCACTCCTTTGATAGATATTTTAGCTTCCATTAACATTATGTAATGTGGCTTAGTTTTTTTGTTCTTATCATAATGTAGTTTACAACATTTTCCTTTGAGAATTTTAGAATTGGATGGATAGTAATTTTGGTTCTCGGCCCCAACAAAAAGCCATTCTCTACACAACTCCATATGCCTCGGCGCCACCAGCTGAGCAAATTTCAGGGCTCTTTAGTTCTACAGAAACGCAACTCTCCCTGCTTCTCATTATTTTTAGTGCTCATGATTGTCATATTTTGTGATAAATTTGTCTATGTTTTCATAGCTTTTAATGTAAAGGTTAATAAGCAATGTTTCATGTCCAATGGGAGAACTTCTCATTCTATGTATTTATTCTAAGTGATGTAGTAACCAGCACAGTTCCTAAGATACTGACATGAGAGCAAAGAGCATAGCAGAATGTGGATGGTGATGCAATATTTTGTCATGTGCCATCATACCACTCCTTAAATGATGTTGATGTGAAATGCATGTGCTTTTGTTACTGTGAAGTCCTGTGCAATGCAAATGACAGAGATGCCAACATCCACTGTTGATCTTGGACCATACTTGGGTTGGAATCCTACTCACAGATGGTAAGCATGACATCTAGCTTGCTTTGTTTGCCTGCTTGCTTGCTTGTTTATTTGGGGCTTTCTGCTCATTTGTACTGAAACACGGTGTGAAACACATTGAAATCAATCTCTACCTCACAGGTGAGCTCATACTATCTGTCTTCTTTCTTAAGACTAAACATAATCGAGCAACAAACATTATAATCTCCCACAAAGGGCTTTAAAGATGTATCTTTAGTCTCTCCTAGAAATTGTCTCATAAACAAGACAAGAGCAATGGCAATATCAATGGGCATATTAACAGGGAACAGTGGAAGTTCCCCAGGGTCCCACCTTTATTCACAAGGCTTTTAATCTATATCCAATAGTAGAAATGCTGACAATACTAGACTCAAATAACTTAGATACCAGTAAAAGCTTTGACACCGACTTTCTATGTAAACATGAGTGAATCCCTTCAGGTTCTTAGTTTGTTTATTTTTTATCTATAATGAAATCAGTCAAAATATTTCTTATTCTTGATAATCCTCTCTTTGAAGTGAAATCTTAAACCCTGTGTTGTCGTCACCCTTCTAGACTCCCCTTATCCCATCTCTTGAGATGAACTGTATCATCCCCTTGGTGCCCCTTTTAAACTTAAGTGGATCCTTTCGCAGAACTTCCCTGAATCTATGATGATCTCTATTCTGTGATCTCCTGGACAGCAGACCCTGGTCCTCTCCCCGGTGCCCCCATGACTGTTAGTAGGAAGGTGTATTGAATATACACTGAGCTAACCAGTGCTTTCTGTGTCACACTTCAGCAAAGTGTCTTGTCAGAATATGTACAGAAAATAGCAAACACAATCTCTCACTCTTCTTATTTAAGTAGTTACTCTGGAGGGAAATATGTTCCTGCTATCTTGAAAGTGAAGAAAATATTCAGAAATAATTCGGAATCTCAGCCAAGCTTAATGTAGCCGTAAGTGCTAATGTAGCATTTATTTTAAGCTCCAAGGAAATGAAACTCTCTTGACAGCCTCATGTACAAATATACCTACCAACTTTTAAATGGCTCATTTTCTTATATTCATAAAATGTAATGTCTGTGGGCTTCAGCAATTTTTTACAGAAAAGGGTTCCAACAAATTTACCAATGTATCCGCATATCTGAGAGACCGAGAATACAGATTTCTTATTAACCTTTATAAATGGTGCATTGTTTGGTCCTCAAGACTATCTCTAGCTTGAATGACCAACTAGAAGTCACAAGAACAGCAAAGAGTTACAGTAGTCGCTGTGACCTACTGCAGCCTAAGTATACAAAGCCAGTTTAGCAAAAGCAGGTTTCCATGGGAGAAGCTGGGAAAACTACAGAAGAGCATCCAGCATCCTCTCTCTAGTTCATCCAGCAAGAGTTACGGAAGTGTATGTGAAATGTTGTCAACCATAAAATTCACTAGGGATACAGTATCTGGGGAGCGTACATGTAGGCATCTTCTCCCCAGCTGTACCAAAATTCCACAGAATAAAATAAAGACATCACAATGTTTATATAAGTCATATTATCTGAATAAGCAATTTAAGCACAGAAAGTGACTCACTAGCCAGAGTGGTAGGAATCACCTACAATCCAAATCCCTCAGGTTAATGGTTTAAGGACACTTTAAAGGACATCCATGACTTCTGCATTCAACCTGTTTTTATGTAGTCAACACTGCTGAGGAACCACTAGGTAGAAGGATTTAAATACAATGAATTTAAGAGTCCAGTGGGAGTATTTTGGAACCTGAGTGTGTCAGGTGTTGTGGGAACTCCTTCAGCCAATGGCTTTTAAGATGCCAGCTTATTTTGGGTGTGGTCTCATGTACTAAATATAAGTGCAAACAAAAAGCACGAGCATGCCTTTTTGCTGCTGGATTTGGTTCCAGATTCCAGCACATGCAGAGAATTGCGGATCGCTACCCTGACGGTGAGTTTATCCCTAAATAAATAGACCTTTGTTATACTCCATTCTTGGCTATTGTGGAATTCTTTGGTACCGCTACAAATTGGCACCAACGATCTCAGACCTGCAGATGGTTCTGAGTCCACTACACACGCATTCTTTCACATCCCCAGAAACAGCCTCATCTTGAACTGGTTAAATGTAGAAATACGTAAATAAATTCAGCAAAAATTTCAACTCTGATGCCCTTTCTGACTATGTCTAAATTCAGAATAAACCAGGAAAGTGTATTCTCATCACAGAAAACAGTATACCAACCAAGTTCTTTTGTGCAACTCAGTTTAGATTCTGAATTCTACACAAGAGGCTTAATCTTCTGTTGTCTGGTGAAGTGTGTGGGCTCTTCTAGGAAGAGTTCCTTTAAAAGCATAAAATTAAATAGTGATAACCAAAACAAAATTAGGAATATCTTAATATCTATGTTTTAGGCACAAATTTTATGGAAGTAGCCAACCAACATCTAATTGCATTTAAGACCCACCCCATGAGACAGATCCTATCCCTGAAAAAAAAAATAAATAAAATACAGGAATTTTATTATCAATTAAACATCTCAAGTTTCCCATACCATGAGATAAGAGGCTCCTTAATATAGTCTACTGAATATATTCCTTAATATATTCACAACCTTTTGGGCCAAAAATAAAGAGACACGATTTTTTATTTGTGCAGAAATTTTAGAACTAATAAATTAAATTTGCTTTATTACTAATTTTTATTATTTACTGAAGTATTTTGATTTTACATAAAGCTTATACTCCAATTTCCCTCAGAGCAATGTTTGAAGGAAACCAGCCTGGCCCCCAATAAAGCAGTTTCCGACCTGAGTGAGAAGCAGGAGCTTTGACCTTCGGTGTGAACTCACTCATTTTTCACACTCACTGCCAGTCTGTCCTGGCTCCTGCGTGCTCTCTGCCTGGCTCTGAAACCACTCTTATTTGTATGATAGTTTCTGGTTTATAGTGGCCCTCAAATGAGGCATCTGTGCTTTCTGTTAAAGGCAGAAAGGCTTCTATTTGTACGGCCAGTTTCCATCTTCACCCAGCCCTCTGCATCCAGCAGCGGACACATGTAGATCTCACGGGTAGCCAGTCGCTTGTCTGGGAACATTTTCTAGAAACACAACAGTGTTTGTTTATTAGCCTATTCATATTGAGGGACTTTTATAAGAAGAAGGGCAGAGAGTCCATCCCTCCCTGTCCCACATTGAGGATGCAGTGAGAAGGTAGCTATCTGCAAGCTCAAAAAAAAAAAAAAAAAAAAAAAAAAGAACCCTCACCATAAAACCAAACATACCAGATCTCAGTTCAGGCTTCCTAACCATCAGATTAAAAAATTCTTATTTAAGACAGTCCACCTTTGAGATACTATATCCCATTCTCAGAACCTCTGCCTTTCCATGGGTGAAATGATGGCTACTGTGCCTTATTTGCTTTGCTGGCATTTAATACGATTGATATACAAAACGTGGTTTGATTCTGTTATGGCTGACTAGTGTAGGAGGATGGTCTTGTGCTACAATGGTAAAATTGAATAGTTGAGGTAGGCATACATCCTAAGGTTTTCACTGTCTGTGCCTTGATTCACAAAGTTTGCTGATCCTAGCTCTAATTGTTGTATAAAATTACCTGAACATTATTTTTACATGGACTTTTAAAATAGAAGAGTGTAAGACTTAAGTTTCTTTTAAGGGAAACCTCATTTGTATAGCAGGAGATGGGGGCAAGGAACCAAAGAATCACCCAGTTCCTCTCTAGCATAGCCATGGAAAACCACTCGACATCTCCACTGAGCCAATGCATCAATTTATAAAGTGGTCAGAGCTGTACTTCAATACAGCTGAGAAACTGGATTCAAAATCTGATCCCCTGCTTACTAGAACTATATTCTTACTCAGTGGCCACAGCCACTATGAGATCCACAGCTCACTAAGAGCATAGTCTCAGTTACACAAGTGAGTGACAATCGTTCGACACAATCGTTCTTACAATAACAGCAAGAACAACCTCATTTTTTTTTACAACTAGTAAAGCGACGGGGACTAAAGTAAATGAGCAAATGAGACATCCTACAAACTGTGGAGCACGTGTCTGTGAAAGATGTCTATGGAAAAGCCTGGCAGTAATTGTGGGAAGTTTGTAGAATCAAAGAATGGTTAAAATCCATATCTTGTCCGACAAATTGATTGGTTGGTGTAAATACCACTCTCTGAACCATCACCTTCTTGTAGTTAAAATGGAGATTGTTATGATTTGTATGTGGGATGCTGACTTTAATAATATTATCATACATAAAATACTTATGCCTAGACACATAAAATAGGCTTTTTGAATGGTAGTTGGTATTACTAATCTTTGAAGACACTCTTTCACAGTTCTCTTTCACAGTTTTTTTTGGCTGAGAATAAAGTGGCAGAGATTGGCAACACATCCTTTTCTCCAGTTAGCCAAGTTACTAAATAACCCAAAAGAGCAGAAGGATGGGATTGTGAATGAGATTAGAATTATTATCAGAATGAATAGAATTCAAAGGCAATGCAAGTTATAACAGACTGAAAATGGGAGAAGCCATTCATAACTTAGTAGACTAGCACCTGTAGAGACAAGTATATGGTCCCCAGATCCTGATTAAAAATTAAAAACAAATGCATGTTCTTGGTCTGTAGCTCATTTTTTTAACTGGTGGAGCCTCATTTATACAGGTTGTCAGCTATAATAACCAACAAAATGTGTGTGTGTGTTGACCTCCTGCAGAGCTTGCTTTATGATTGACTTATTTTGATGCAACTTATATTCTATTTGTGATCTGTTTGAATTATTCCTTGCCACCATATCAGTTGGTATACTAGCTAGTTTTATGTCAACTTGACACAAGCTGTCATCTGAAATAAGGGAGCCTCAACTGAAAAAAAAAAAGAAGTCTCTTTAACATCCAACTATGGGACATTTTCTTAATTAGTAATTAATGGGATAATTCCCAGCCCATTGTGAGTGGTACCATCCTTGGGCTGGTAGTCCTGGGTTCAATAAGAAAGTAGGCTGAGAAAGTTATAATGAGCAAGCCAATAAGCAGTACCCAATCCATGGCTTCTGCATCAGCTCCTGAGTTGTGGAATATGACTTAACTAAGCAAATATATGTTACACTTGTTTATGCTGCCTTTGTTTGACAATATACAGATGTATTGCTTTGCCTGCCTAAGGCACCTGATTGGTCCAATGAAAAGTTGAACAGCCAATATCTAGACAGCAGGTCTGGTTGGCTGAGGGAGTAATAGCAGGAATCTAGGCTCAAGAGAGAAGAGACTAAAGGGGAAAAGAAACAGAGACATGCCAGGGCCAGCCAGGCATGCAGCCGAAGTCAGTCAAACACAGAGTAGGACATATAGAATAAAGGAAAGGCAGAAGTCCCTGAAGCAAAACAAATGAAGAGAAATAGTTGAGTTAATTTATAAGAGCTAGTGGGAAAAGAATAAGATAAGGCCAAGCATTCATAACTAATGAGTCTCCTTGTCATGATTTGGGAGCTGGTGGGTAGCCCCAAAGAAAGCCTGCTACACCTTGCCTCCAGGTTCCTGCCCTGCTTGAGTTCTGTTCTGACTTCCTTCAGATATATACTACAGTGTGGCCATGCAAGCCAAATAAACTCTTTCCTCAGCTCATTCTTGGTCAGGATGTTTTATTGTAGCAATAGTAACCCTAACTAGGGCAGTGGGTTATTTAATATTAATTCTCCAGGCTCTGATTTCTTCACATGACTGAAGGAAGAAAAAAGTCCCCATCTTATGTCACAAAATGTCATAAATATCAGATGAGATTTGATGTAAGAAATCTGTTTTGAACAGGACCATGATAGTATGTATTCTGCAAAATGTAATATAAGGTCCCCTTACAGAATAGGGAAGAATTCCAAATCAGATCCATTTGAAACAGTGTGACTATAAGAGCTTCAAATAGCTGTTTGTGGATGGAGACCTTACAGCGGAAAGCAGAGTAAGGATGCAAGATCTGTGGGCTCCCTAATAGCAGGCAAAATATTTGATGCATGTTTGGGTCCTTCCCTTTCATCCATCCCCGGCTAATGGCCAATTGTTGATGTTTCATATGATGTGCACTTGAAGCTTTCTGAGCACAGGAGTCTGTCGTTCATCCCAGTTCTCTACAACCATTTGCTTGTCCCACAGATTCTGGATGGATATTCAATGACAATTTGTTAACAAACATATGAGCTGAAACCTTGCTCTAACACAGATAAAGTGTTTGAAAAGTCAGTGGGATTCCCATTCCTACTGGCTTAGACGTCTCTTGGACCCTGAACAAGAAGCACATTGATTTAATTCTATTTGTTTCTTTATTGCTACAGTGCAGACATTAATTTCTATATTGATGGGCTTGTTTGCCTTCACATTAGCTACAAGGAAGGTTTAAGAGCCTGTCGAAAGGAAAGACCATTATTCCAAAATACTTCAGTATGGACAGGCAATCATTTTATGTGAAGTTCCTTAAGTGCAGTTATACAAATGTGTATTTCATTCTTGGCCATAAAAGAGTCTTAGTCAATGCCCGACGACCTATAAATCACAGAGAGGAGGTTTATTTATGCAAATAACTTTATGTCACACTCATCAATAAAGAAGCAGATGGTAATGAAGGTCAAATTTGCAGGAGCACCAGAGCAAATGAATCCCGTCTCTGTTTTCAGGGTATGTCAGTGTGGCGAACTCCTTTTTCTGACGGTGTTCTTTGAAAGAACTGAGGAAGAGGAAGCTTTGTGAATCGATTAGGAGATGAGAAGATGGGTTTAAAGAGCAATGGGAATAGAGAATGGGTAGCCGGCTTGACTGACATACCCAGTTCAGAAGACATCCATACCATCAAAGAAAGATGCTGCTGTTCCTTTTAGAGCGGTGTCACAAACTCCAGGAGCAAACCATATGTGAGGGTTATCCTTGGTTGCCAACTTCACTGCATTTGGAATTAACTAGAAACCAAGGGGCTGAGTGCCCCTATGAGGGATTTTCCTTGATTCTATTATTTGAAGTGGGAAGATTCACCCTAAATCTGGATCTTTTGAGGCAAGATCCCCTTTAAATTTGGGCCACCTCGTCTGGTGGCAGTCTATATGAAGGACATGGAAGAAGGATAGCTGGACCTTTGCCTGCTTGTACTCACTCTCTTTGGCAAGTTCATGCCTTCACTGCCATTAGAGCCTATTTCTTTGGGATCCTGATGTATACTGAAGGCCGTGTGAGACACACAGCCTTGTGAACTCCACAACTCCTCCACCCTTGGACCTTGGACATTCTAACCTCTTAGTAGTAATATACCATGCCATAGCACAGCTTCCAGGCCCATTTGCTTTTTCCCAAGTCTGTTTTTTTCATTTTTCATCTTAAATAACAAAGACTCAAACATTTACTTAGATAATCAGAGTATCTTCTCTCTTTCAAAGTGAACAATATAAATAAAAGGAAAGAAAATGGTATCACTCTATGGAGACAGGAATGGACCACTTCAAAATGAAACCATTTCCATTCTTGGCTGATAGAATATAATCTGCTATCCCCCTGGGTACTCATAAGGTAATGTAGATACAACATACCCGCTTCCTTAGATTGCAAGTGAGAGTGAGGTTCCTTGAAAATGAGTTTGCAAACGCTGTGTAGAAGTCAAGGACCTTGAGCAAGGCTTCTCGCTTAATGATGTGCAGGTCACAGTAAGTCAGGGCCCGGACATTGGCACAAGCATGAGCAAGGGTGGTTTCCTTCCAGAAGATGTCTCCAAACACATCGCCTTTCCCTGGAAAGCAGGACAAGACAACAGGTTCAGCCACACCCACGGGTGTTATTCAGCTTAAGAGATCATGCTCATCTATAGAATTTAGAGCACCAGCCCCTCTGCATATACAGAACATTGCACAGCAACTTTTCATCATAGCAACACACCCCAGGTTTCAGTTTCTGATGGAAACCTGGTGTGGGTAGCATATATGCGATTCACCAGAGTAGTTAATACTCTCATTGTAACAAACAATTCCAATAGCGTTCGCATCATTACCTTTTCCCATCTGATTAGAAAGAGCAAAAATAACTTCTTTTTTTCTTTCTCACTCTCTCTAGGAAGAAAATTGAAAACAAAACAAAATGCAGTCCAAGAATCTGTTGTATCATTTGCAAATCTATGACAGACACAATGTACATTAAACCGAATTATTCAGTAACTTAGCATTGCACTCTAGGGACACTAAGACATGTCATGTCTCTGTCCTCAGAGCATGACCTTCTCTTCCCATATAGTTAACCTGACAAGGTCGCAAGGTCTGGCTCAAGAGCACCTTACCACGATTCCTAAGGTTAAGAAACTAAACTGTTCCAGGTGGTGGTGGTTCAAGCCTTTAATCCCAGCACTTGGAAGGCAGAGACAGGTGGATTTCTGTGAGTTCAAGGCCAGTCTGGTCTGCAAAGTGAGTTTCAAGACAGGCCCCAAAGCTACAGAGAAACCCTATCAAAAAAAAACAAGAAAAAGAAAGAAAGAAACTAAACCATGAGAAAATGAATGGGAAATGAGGGGATACACACTTGTCATTCCACAGAACCAGAGACATAGACCCATGCAAAAGTAAAATGTGGATGTATCTCTAAAATTCTAAAAGTAAACGGATCACCTATTTACTTCAGAAGCACCACCCCTAGATGCTCAAGAACATTCGACATTCCAAATGAGAAGCCTTAGTTTTACAAAGGGCTTGAGGAAATGTCAAAATTAAGCCGTGTACTTTCTTTGTTCTGTTTCTGCCAATCTGTGTTACGATGGAAGAGACAGCAGGAATATACTCCAGTGGGATGCGCTTTTCTAGAGGCATTCCGTTGATGACTTGTTCTTCCCGCATCCTAATCTCACAGAGGAACAAATACCTATTTATACCGTGTAGATTCAGATCTGAACAGGGGAAAAAGAAGTGTTCCATAAACCCCCAGGCACAATCACACCAAGAGAAAGAAAAGTGGGTGTAAACCAGAGAAATGGGAGAAAGAAATGTACATAGAAACAAAGAAGCTGGTTGAGTAGATCAGATTCTTTGCCCAAATGGTCAGCAGGAAGGCTCTTGGATGTAGT
Source organism: Alexandromys fortis (assembly GCF_014885135.2). Classification (NCBI taxonomy): domain Eukaryota; kingdom Metazoa; phylum Chordata; class Mammalia; order Rodentia; family Cricetidae; genus Alexandromys; species Alexandromys fortis. The sequence continues at coordinate 6,367,248 of NW_026067963.1, forward strand.
AACAGAGGGGTCAACCTCAACAGACACTCTATGGTAGATACAGAAGACATGCCAGTTACTAGGAAGGTGCTTAGAGCACCATGTGGGTCACAGGATCAGCATAAAATAACCATAGTAGCTACTTAACTCATTTTCAACAATCCACAGGTATTTCGATCCACTGAAAAATCCTTGCAGTTCGTGTCACTGTTAGTGACGCAGTTGTTCAATAACTACAGCTGTGCAAGAAAATAACATTAGAGGCCAAGTAGATAAATAATCAAGGGACACATTATTATGATAACCGGGGAGACCGATGATAGATACTTACATCATAATAACACATCCTATTACAATGATGAAATCTGTATGTGGCATTCTTGTTAAACTAGCAATTCTAAATATAAGTATTCTAACTGCATAATCCGAAGTGCTAAATTTACTCATGAAAATGCCCACAGAACTAATATTTATTTATAATACTCCAACAAAGTGTAGAGAGATAAAGGTCAAGGGATGAATAAATTCTGAAACACTGGATAGCCACTAAGTAACACAAATCACATGAAATGGTATACAGAATGCTCATTTTACATAAATATAAAATCGGTACAATTGTATTTTATATACAACATGCCTGCCCTACCCTATCACTCATACATATGCATAAAGCTTAGAAGCAAATGAATGAAACTGGTAGCTTCTCTCAGAACTATGGGGACAATGCATGGGTTTCTCTTAAGTTTACATGCATTATTTTATAAAGAAAAGATGTTAATAGCAGTTACAGTAGCACAGTCTCTAGTGCTAACAACATGAGTTTTTAAGAAGGCTTTTTTAATCCACCTCTAGCTAGTTTGGGGCTTTTGTTTGTTTGTTTATTTTTATCTCGAATATGTTTACAAATTCTATGTTTTCTTCAGACTCTTATTTTTCCTTAAAGAGAGGGAAAAAGGGTTATATTTCTTCAGATTCATTTCTATGACAATTTCTCAAATTGATAATTATATAATATATTTAATATATTTATATGTTAAGTATTTGGTAATTCTTTTTCCATCTATTCCACCATTTTTTAAAATTTATTTGTATACCGTATTCTGCCTGTTGGTCAGAAGAAGGGCTAGCACCAGATCTCATTCCAGATGGTTGTGACCCACCATGTGGTTGCTGGGAATTGAACTCAGGACCTCAGGAAGAGCAGTCAGTGCTCTTAACCACTGAGCCATCTCTCTAGCACCCTCAAATTGCCAATTATAATATCATTTCTGATCAATTTATAAGTGATCAACTATGTGATTTTCAGGTATGATATGCTCTGATACTAACTAATGCATTTGACTCAGTAGTCTCAGTTCTAGGAACTAATAAAAAGATTAGAAGCATTACAAAAAACACACAGGGTAATGTTAAAAAACCTGTCAGGCTGTGATTGATATTTTACATATAT
>NW_026067963.1:6368719-6493479 GCF_014885135.2 Alexandromys fortis
TGAAATAACATACAAAATCTTAGGATACTAGATCAAAATTGATTAAATAATTACAGTGATGAATCTAGAAATTCATTTTCTTCTTTTATGTTTTCCCAATTAAATTAATGGAGTATGGGTTTTTAAAGTATCCTTAGAATATTTTGAATTTCTTTTATGTCTGTTGTAATGCTTCCCTGTTCATTTCTGATTCTGTTATTTTGGGATGTCCATTTCTTTGTTTTGATTAGTTGTATCAAGGGTCTACTTTCATACCAACAGAATATGTCATAACCAATAGTCCTGCCCACCTATAATACTAATAAATTACAACAATGACCAGTATAGTAAAATAACCCAAAGGGTGCCATAGTGGCACCCGTATCTTGGTAGTAATCAACAACTCTGTAATTGGACTTAAGGCCTCTTTAATAAGAACGAAATCAAACCTGGTACTAGAAACCCAACCAACTACCTGGGTCTAGTGAGGTCATGGTTCTTGAAGAAGAAACTACTTTACTAAATGAGCATAATTCCTATCTGCCTCTAATAGCCATAATAAAGCATATAAAAATAAAGCACCAAGATTCAAAATATTTTCAAGAAATGAATTTTTAAAGAAATTTTTCATGAGAGAATTAAAGTGCATGTGTAATTATGCTATGATTTATATTCCATTATGATGTGATTAACTTGTCAATCAAGAACAAATTTAGACAAAACAAACAGCTAAAAGAAAGTGCATTTAGTAATAAAACTAAAGGTTTCAAGTAATGTATACATCACTTTTTCTTTCTGTCATTTCACAGTTTACTTTAGAATGTTTCTTTATAACCTTTATCAAAATGAACAAAACAATTAAAGTTTTAAACAACGACAGCAAAATTAACTAATGCGGATAACTCTTATCCTATCCTCAAAATAGCCAATAAACAGTCATCTCTTGTTAGTGGAGACTAGGAGTTTAAAGGTACTCAATGAATGAACAGAGCTTCCTCTTATCAAAACAGATGGCTGTTCATTGTGCGAGCATTCAAATATTAATTAGGCATGTTATCTAACTGAAATATTAACTCATTTCTCCTTTGAATTTTTAAACTGGTCTCTTTTTGTAAAGCTAATGATCAGACTCAGAGCCTCAAGCATGCTCACCATGAACCAAGAGCTCTACCACTGTGTTTCAAGCTCACTCTAAAATCTTCTACCTTTTTAGAATCATGGTGAAAATAACTATACACAAAAGAGCAATAAGAAACAAGAATTTTAACTCATGACAAATTTTGTCCCCTACTTCTGCTAAAAAAATATGAGAGAAATATAACAAAATTAACAAACATGGATAATTCTGCACCCATCACCAAATTTTTCATTATTTAATACCTGATACTAACTATTTCATGGCATAAAACATCCCTGAGCATATGTGATATGTAAGCTAGACACTAGCTTAGTCATTCATTTCAAATTATATTTTCTCTATCCAAGCAAGTCACCTAATACATGATTCAATTCACAGCAATCTTTTATTACACTTCTGGGAAGGTGGTCATGCAAGTCAATGAATTATTTACCAGGTGTGGTAAAGCCCATTAATACTCTACATCTTCAAGGCATATTATAAACTTTATACATCCTGAAGAAAAGCTACAAAATGTGGACATGTGTGGCAGTGTGCATGGGATGCCCAATGAAGATGCACCCTAGCTGCATAGCAAAGATTTTACACGCTTTCAGGCAAAGAAACGCCTATTCATGCTCATGACAATAGAAAGTCTGGTGCTAGTTTTTAGGTCAGTTCCTGCTGGGTACAATCATGTCAGCTATAAACATTTTGGATCTTAAGCATACTAGCCTCCCTCAAAGCCCTGAAATAGGAAGGAACCTCACACTTCACAAGAAAGCTGCTGTTTGGTCTATTTATATTTTCTCAGTTCTTTGCATCAAGCCTTATGAAGAATTTCACGGATGAACCAAGGGAAATGGGATTGAAAAAATAGAAATTAATGTTTGCTATCCACATAGTAAAAAACTGTAAAATGTGAAGACAAAACAGAGCTAGAATTACAACATGATTAAAGGAATAATACAGTCTATAACCTGTTTGGGAATTTTGATACCCTATGGGGCTAGTTTAACAGACAGATTTTGTTTTTTATCTTTGACAAATTATCTAGTGGTTTGATGATATGGGTTTTTAAATCCATAAAAATAACCACAATTATACATTGGTTAAAACAACTACCATATCCCAAAGATCTTTTGAATTTTACTTGGGTAGTTCCTTGAGTGTGTTTGGAGCATGACCATGGCTCTAATTGATGAGAGTTTATTTCAGCTTTCAATGCCACATCACAGTCAATTACTGAGGGAATTCAGGGCAGGAACTCAAACAACAGCAACCATGAGTCAGGAACTGATGCAGAGATCATGGAGGAGTGCTATGTGCTGACTTTCTCACCATGCTTTCTTGTAGCACCCAGGACTATCAGCTCAAGAATGGCACCACCCACAGTGAGCTGAGCCCTCCCATATCTGACATCTTAATAAAGAAATTACACCACAGGCTTGCCTACAGGCCACTCTGGTGAAAATAATTTCTCAGTTGAGGTCCCCCTGTTTCAAAATAAAGCTAGACTTTGTAAAATTGACATAAAACTAGCCAGCAAAGGTATATATATATATATATATATATATATATATATATATATGTAATTAATTTATAACCAGGGTGAATCAAATTAATATATATTATCTCAGATAGTGAATGTGTGTATTTGTTTATGGGCTGGGAAAGATAAAAATCTCCTTATTTAACAAAAATCTCTAAAAACTACAGTAGATACTCAAAAGGAAGAACATTTAACCAAAACGTAGCACTTCAGGAATCCCCCCAAATCATATAGAAAGAATAAAAGTAGAGAAAGAAACAAGGGAGATACAAAAAGCTAGAAGACAAGTAATAAAACAGCCATTATCTACCTATCAATAAGAATGTTAAATGTAAATGCATGTAACTGTCCAATCTAAGACACAACGGGGCTAAATGAAATCAATATCAGTTGTGGCTAGAGGTGACTCTAATAATAACAGAGCCTGATAAAAATAACCGTATGCTGATGATAGTTGACAGATTTTATTTTTGAAGACACTTAAAAGCAGACTGAAAGTGTGTATGAACATATGCAATGAAATCGTGATTAAAAGGGAGCAAGGGTACTGATATAAGATAGACTTCTAGAAAACAATGACACCAGCAACAAAGAAGGTCCTTGCTTAAGGATAAAGGGACAAATTGTGAAGGATCTATAACAGCTATAAATATATGCAATAGCGGAACATAGATAAAATAAATATTCTTTGACAGAAGGAAAAGAAGGAAACAGTAATATAGTACTACTCAGAGATTTCAGTACCTCACATTCAACAATGGTTTCATCAACATAATTGAAAGTTAACAAGGAAATACTGGACATGAATGGTATTTGCTTAATTTATTAGTCACTGTATCACTATAAGTAAGCATGGAAGTCAGCTTATAAGTTTTATTATGAACACATATTTATAGGCGTATTCAACTTAAATTTTTCTTATTTATGCTTTTAAATTGACCTTGACTATTTACAAACTATAAGTGCCATCGGGAAATATTTTAAAGAAGAAAGAAAATAAGTTGACAAGTATTAAAGCTAAAAGTTTTCCAGGTTTGTTAGAATATAATCCTTTCTACATATTTATTTTCAGTTTGCATATGCATACAACTCAGTAAAGAGCATGGTAGAGAAAAGGCATGTCACAAGCCACTAACAAGGAAGGCAAGAGCAGGGTCTGAGCATCCTCATCATCCATGAAAGTGGTTCTATTTAATCCTTGAGGCTGGAAAGTCTTTGTATAAATCCCAAGGAGATGGATGTGATGCCCTGGATGATGGCAATGATGGCAGAGTATAAGGAACCGGGGGTTGAAGCTGAGGGCAGACTGTGGGCAGTCACAGCTTTGAACAAAAACTACAAGAGCAGTAATAATAGGAACTGATAATAAATCTAATATTAAGTGAGCCAAAGAAGAAACCTGAAAAATGGCTCAGTCAGTGAAGTACTTTGCTTGCAAGCATGAGTATTTGAGAGTGCAATCTCCACAAGTCACCTAAAATAAAATTAGGCATTGTGGCACACACTTTCCATAGTTGGAAAGTAGAGACAGCGAGATACATGAGGCTCAGTGGCCACTTACTTGGCAAGTTCAAGACCTGTTAGAAATGCTGTCTCAGAAACCGAGGTGGACAACACATGATGAAGAGCACTCCAGGTTGTCTTCTCTTTTTAGTGCTTATGTACACAGATACACACATGCATGCATGCACACATGTGTATACAAACACATACAAACACACAGGATACAATAAAAAGGACTTAGTTTAAAGGATGCTGTGGAAAAGGTTTGAAACTAGCAGGAAGATAAGGGCTTGCATGTCTCTAGTGATATTTGTCACATAAGGGCAAATATCGGAGCCCTAGATAAAAAATGTCATAAACATTGCTTAAACTGTTCAAATCAATGCCGTTTAAAATGCAGCAAACACGTGCTTCAAGAAAAAAGAGCAAATGTTGACATTACTGACACTTGTCTTCATAATATGCAGGTCAAATCTACATGTTTCATGGTTCATTTTTTTAAAAGGGCATATGGAAAGAGAACAAGGAAGAAAGACAGTTAGTTCTGGAAGCTTAGGGCACAAACCCCTTGACATCTAACAGCAAGGGAACAGGGAAAAACAATAACCAAAGTTAAATGTCACATTTTCCCCGTTCTCAGAATGACAAAATATTATTCATTCATATCTTGGATTTGATTTTCTGTTTGAAATAAAACGAAGGCGTAGATTTTGAATTTTAAAAAACAGTAATTTGTGTTTTCTCTGAAAATGCACAAATGTTTACAAGACATGACTCTTCAAGAACCAATTCCAAGTAAAACTTGGGCCCCACTCATCTTTCTCATTTTTCTAGATTCACTTGCCCTCCATCTTTCTTCCTTATGCCTCTGCCTCTCAAGCCCCCAAGGGCACCGCACCCCTCATCTCAGGTGGGAATGCTAGGCTCTACGAACTCACAGTTCTCTTGGGAATTTGAAGTTAAAGTTAAAAAGCCATAAGACAGAGGTTTTCTTGGTTTAAGATTCTAACTCTATGATTCTAAGAATCAATAAAGATGAGCAAAAAGCAGATCTGTGAATAAAACAAAAACCTGAATCTCAGGAGCAAGGCCTATTGTTGGTAGCAAGCTACTATTTGAACAGTCCCTGAAAGGTACAATATACTTGTCAAGACATGTAGAAGTAACCTGGCTATTTCAACCATACCAACAAATCTATTCACGTTAAGTAATTATAGAGTAGGAACTGAAAAGTAAAAAGACATTAACGAAGATAAATATGTATGCATCATGAACTTAATTTGGAATTCTTTGTGTTTCATACAAAGTGAGAAGGTCACACACAAAAAAAATTGTGTGGAGGTGTAAGAACTGAAAAGAACTTCAAGTTGGAAAAAGACATCAACTGCAATTATATTCGTATGCCCTATTTAGAAAAAAAAAAAAAACATCCTGAAACCATCCCCAGTATGGAAATGAAAGCATTTGTTGACTGCATTTTTTCTCTTTCCTCTAATTAGTTATGCTTCAGAACTGACTCATTAAACCACTTGACACCTTGGACACACAAAAGAATTATGCCCTACCAAGAGACTGCATAGAAGCCAGGATCCGACCCCAAAGAATAAGAAAGCACCTGTTTCTGAATCCAGAGGTTTGAATTAATTTGAACATGACCTCCCTTCTCTAGCCTTCCTTTCTCTATGGCAGATTCCATAATAAGGAAAGCAAGGCTACTGAATGAAGTTATACAAAATTTGACAACTGACTCATCAGGCTACAAGGGAGGGGGGAAATGAATGGGGAGAAGAAGGGAGAGAGGGGTAAGGGGCTGGAGAGAAGAGAAGAGGAGGGGAGAGGAGGGGAGAGGAGAGAAAAGAAGGGGTGAGGAGGAGAGGGGAGGGTGATGGTGGGAGGAGAGTGATAAGAGGCAAGAGCTCTTGTAGGGGAAGGGACAGGAAGAGAAATGAAAAGTAAGGACAACAAAGGCTGATGATAGATTACCTGGTAATTTTTGAAATTTCTTCCAACTTGGAATTATTTCAAAGGAAGTTAATAAATAATTGAACAGGAACAAGAAGAAAGGAGGGAGAAAGGAAGGGACAGTCATCGCATGCCTGTGTGATTGGTGAGTTAGCTAGCCGCCACCTCTCCTCCGCTCTGGAAGCATTGTTCCGGAGTCTTAAATGTTAAAAATTGTACTTTAATTGCCTCTTGGCGGAAGTAATTCCTCTTAAGGTCCCATTAAAAAAATATAAAAGGAAGAAGGCTGTCAGAGAGGTGTCCACAGAATTCGACTCATTAATTTAGATAGGACTCATCTGAATCCCGAGACTTGGGAGAAGAAAGATCAAAAGCACATGCTCACAAAAATAAAATGTGGCAGATAGATGGGACCAGCCTGAAACCTGGGGGGTCCTGTCTTCATTTCATGGTGTCATTGGCCCAAGCCAGAAGCCATTTCCTTTTCAAACGGGAGGAAAATGCACTTTTTTTTTTGTCTGTCCTGCTAAGCAAATGGCTCCATTTGAACAGGCCCAAGTCAGAGGCACTGTCCTTGCTGCTCTTTCCAACCCTTTAGAGGGGTTAACGAGGTGCAGGGTAATGAAAGGAATGAAGCCAAGTAAATGATGGTGAGGAGTCCACAGCACTCAACTTCCGCGCCGTGATGTTTGATGCCTGTTTACCCATCAATGATCCTGTCAGTCAAGATCATTAAGGAGAAGACAAATGCACCTGTTCACTGGGTGGGGGATGTTGTATGGTCTTCTTTAAGCACACAAGGGTGGTCATAGCATGGATATGCTTCACTTTGGCACAGAGGGCTGTTCCGGTGATGTGAGGCTTCCGTGAAAGATCGTGACTCTTTTCTCCTCCAGCAGACCAAAGCTAAACACCAAGCGGCAACATCAAGTACACCCAGAGTGCTGATTCCCTAGCCCTCTGCTATTTCCTTGCAATAATATTTAAAGAGAAATAATTCCTGCAAGAGACTTAACTGTAACCATACTATTCTTTCAAACAGTTAAAGGTTGCTTGGCAAACACTGGTATTCTATTCTTTGCAGCCCCAATTCATTTTCTACTAGTTTTTACAGAAACCACTTTCCAGCAAAAGGTCATTTCTTCTCCTTTCTGCATTTTGTATTTTTCAAATAATTGTACTTTTTGAAATCGGGTTTTCTTTTTTTATTTGTGTGTTTTTTTTTCCCTCAGATTCCACATTGATTTTCATTTTTGCCCTTGCAGTGTCTAGCACCCACCAGTCAGTCTTTCTCTCATGAGAATCAGTCAGGCTACGGTAGGTTGACCTCGGTAGCAAAAAAATAAAAAAAATAAATAAAAAATCCAATAGTTTAAAGATTGAACTCATTTTTCATGAGGCACAGGCCATGAAAAATATGATCAAAATGAAGCTGACAGTGTGCAACTCTTAAGTTATTTTACTTGAGAGAAACACAAGCTCATCTGACCTCCCATTTTTTCCTTCTCTTTCTGTGTGGATTCCATGAACCTGCTGCAGGTATTTGAGCAGAAAAGTGATCTAGAGATTCATTCAGCAAGTTTGTTTACCAAAACGTGCACCTTACACTATGGCCACTGTATGTTAAGTTGTTTTTGTTTGTTTGTTTTAATTCTGTCAGATTCGTGGAGTGTTACCTCCTTAGTGTTGCTCTGTTAGGATTCTTACCTACTAAGTATCTGAACTTTAGAATACATTTATCGTCAGCCAACTAATATTTCTGGGTAAAGAAGCAGATGGATGGGACCGGCTTTACAAACCTAAATTTAATTTCCTCCCATTGTGTTTGCTCCTGTGAGTCTCATTAGCCTCCTCAGCACCATCTTCTTCATAATTCACCCACCACCATGAGGCAGGATCATAGGGAGTAGGATAATGTGTATTCAATCCTCTCTTTATTACTAACTAGCTGGGCAAGTCTTTGTACTTCCTCAGCCCTTGCCAGGCTCTTCCCTAAAGGCAGAGCCTGACTAGATAGCTCTATTGCCCTCCAAGACCAACTCCCTGCATTGCTAATCTGAAAATAGTTCCAAAAGTAAATTCCCGCTTACCAATGAGGGTGGACATTAGGCTTTAGGCTGTGGTCAGCTTTTATCTAAACGAATGTAATGCAAACCTATGTTCTGCGTTAGCTGTGACTGAGACTAATGTTCTTTGCTGAAACAGCTACAAGTTTTCACTGAAATTCATCACCTTATTAGTGACCCCTTTTCCAAAGTCACCAAACAGAAGGGATTTCTGTTTAGAACACACTTGTTATGACGTCAGAAAAATTCACAGTACCTAAAATAGCCACCACCTCGTCATCCTGGATAACTTCCAGGGACCCCGACACCACAAAGCAGAGGGCATCCACACTTTCTCCAGCATGGTAAATCAGGTCCCCAGGAGCACAGTGAATGGTTTGGAACTCCACTGCCAAGGCACGCAGGCACCCATCGCTGGCCAATCGGAATGCAGGATGTTCGTTAAAAACCTTCCGGTTCAGATGAACACAGATGTCAGCTCTCATGTCCTTGGGACATATGGAGAGGACCTGAAAGAGTGAAAAAGGCATGAGTGAAAGGGAAAGGTAAAGGGTCTATTTCAGAAGAAAAAATGTCACACAACAAATGCTTATTGACCACGACTGTGTCTGCTAGACACGGTGCTAGGCACCTGGAAAGCAAAGTTAGACACTGGCCAGTCCTCAAGGAAATCAGAATCCAGTGAGATGCACTGATGTACACACAGACATTACAGCATCAGATCACATAAGCACAGCACAATGTAGTCAACATTAGAGGAGAGAATGTTTCCCTATTACAACACAGTCTTGAGACTCCAGCAAGAGTCTTGGCAAAAGTTATAGTCAATCCGGAAAACATGTGCATGCAAATAACGTTACACAGACTGAGTGGATTACATTGGCTTATTTATGAATATATGTTTGCTTATATATTATATATGTACATATATATATTAACAATTGTAGAAAATGAGGCTATGGATTTGGAATAGACTAGGGAATGACTAGGAAGAGTTTAGAGTATGGAAAGAACAAATAATATAATTATAGTAGCAAATCGAATCCAAGAACACATCAGAACCATCATCCACCATGACCAAGTCAGCTTCATCCCACAGATGCAGGGATGGTTTGACATATGAAAATCTGTCAATGTAATTCACCATATAAACAAGCTGAAAAATAAAAACCACATGATCATCTCATTAGATGCTGAAAAAGCATTTGACAAAATACAACATCCCTTCATGATAAAGATCTTGGAGAGAGCAGTGATACAAGAAACATAGCTGAACATAGTTAAGGCAATATACAGCAAGCCAACAGCCAACATTAAACTAAATGAAGAGAAACTCCCAGCGATTCCACTCTCTCCGTGTCTATTCAATATAGTTCTTGAGGTCCTAGCTAGAGCAATAAGACACCAAAGGGAGATCAAGGGGATACAAATTGGAAAAGAAGAAGTCAAATTCTCACTGTTTGCTGACGATATGATAGTTTACATAAGTGATCCCAAAAATTCTACCAAAGAACTTCTACAACTCATAAACACTTTCAGCAATGTAGCGGGATACAAGATTAACTAAAAAAAAAAAATCAGTAACCCTCCTGTACACAGATGATAAAAGGGCTGGGGAAGAAATCAGAGAATCAACACCCTTCACAATAGCCACAAAGCATAAAATATCTCGGAGTAACTCTAACCAAACAAGTGGAAGACTTGTATAACAAAAACTTTAAATCTTTGAAGAAAGAAATTGAAGACACCAGAAAATGGAAAGACCTCCCATGCTCTTGGGTAGGCAGAATTAATATAGTAAAAATGTCAATCTTTCTGAAAGCAATTTACAGATTCAACACAATGCCCATCAAAATCCCAGAAAAATTCTCCAAAGACCTCAAAAGAATGGTACTCAACTTCATTTGGAAAAGCAAAAAACCCAGGATAGCCAAAACAATCCTGTACAATAAAAGAACTTCTTGAGGCATCACAATCCCTCTCTTCAAACTCTACTACAGAGGTACAGTACTGAAAACAGCCTGGTATTAGCATATGAAGAGACAGGAGGACCAATGGAACTGAATAGAAGACTTGACTATCAATCCACAAATCTTTGAACATCTTATCTTTGATAAGGAAGCAAAAAAATATCAAATGGAAAAAAGAAAGCATATTTAACAAGTGGTGCTGGCATAACTGGATATCAACATGTAGAAAAATGAAAATAGACCCATATCTATCACCATGCACAAAACTCAAGTCCAAATGGATCAAAGACTTCAACATAAAGCCAGCAACACTGAACCTTATAGAAGAGAAAGTGGGAAATACACTTGAACAGATTTCAATCTTTCAAGGGTAAGGCTAAGTTGATTCTCCCATTCAGTTAAAATTAGTAATATTTAATGTAGAATGTCTTTCTTTCTTTTTAAAATTATGTTTTAACTTTAGATCCCCCCCAAGACTTGAAGTACCCCAACTATCCCTCTTATTTGTATTACCATAAATATAGCACTGGCTGCTTCCCTGCAGGAATAATTGATCTATCATACAGTATAATAAAATTATACCTTCTGAATCCTTTGTCTCTACCTTCCCTATGACTACATTTTATTTCATATCATGATCATCTCCATTATTTTCTTTCTCACAGTTTTTCAAATTCCTATAGACAACAACCATCAGTTTACTTGCCTTTCTGAAATGTTTTCTCTTTGAAGAAATTAATGCCCTACTGGGACTTAAAAAGCAGTTGGTACTTCCCCATATTAACATTTCCAGTAGTGATAATAAATATATCAGGCTTTAGTGGGTTTGTCTAAACCCACTAAAGGTTTTAGTGTTTAGTGGGTTCAGATCACTCAGCAGGCACCTACTCAGCTTCTGTTATGTGTCATTGTGCTAAATCCCTGGATATGTATAAATAGACATCATCCCTGCTGTAGAAAAACTAGCAATGTGTTCGGAAGGCAGACATGAAGAGACACTTACAATGTAATGGAAAAATAAAGTGACAGGGACACAGGAGCACAAGTTACCAATGAGTCTTGGCTTTCAGCTTCTAACATGAGGTCATAAGGTTAAGTTCAGGAGGACTGGAGTCCAAGTTCAGCTAGTGTGTAGGAAAGTGGTTCTCAACCTTCCTAATGTTTCAATCCCTTAATACAGTTTCTCATATTGTTGTGACCCATGAACTATAAAATTATTTTATTACTACTTCATTGCTATAATTTTGCTACTGTTATGAATTGTAACATTTATTTTTATTTATTTTTTTATATTTATTTACATTTCTCTTATATTTAGGATATCTGATATACAGCCTCAAAGGGATCATGACCCACAGGTTGAGAGCTACTGGTCTAGGGTATTTTACTTACTTTCTCCAATCATCTCATATGATATAAGGATACTGTGCACTGGTATCATAAGTTCACGATAAAAATTTAAATTATCCTCTATAGCCTGCACATAGCCAAGGCTGAAAAAAATGCTAGCTTTTATTACCACTTGTATGTATATTCCTATAGTTTTTTTTTAGCCCTCTGCTGAATCTATTTCCTTCTACCCCTGTATAAGTCCATGCTGTTTGATAAAATAAATTAAGGAAGTACTTTAACATAAATCTGAACATACTTCGAAAATAGGCTAAGATTACCATATTTTTAAGTTGAAAATATAAGCTATTTTTAAAGCACACACACATAAATACTACATTATAAAGCACAAAGGAAAAATGAATTGCTCTGTTTTTATCCATTTCCCATACAGGATTTTTATTGGTTTTTATTCATTTTCGAGACAATCATTTTAAGCCGTTTTAGTTATTTCTTTCTGGACTCATATTGCAATTGGAATCTTCTAATATTTAGAACAATCTCTGTTTACTAAAAGATGATTTTCATTGTATGTTAAGTACAGTTCTGCTTTTTCTGTTTCACTTAACTTCTGATACAAACACTGTTTTGCTTTTTTTTGTTTTTGTTTTTGTTTTGTTTTTCGAGACAGGGTTTCTCTGTGGTTTTGGAGCCTGTCCTGGAACTAGCTCTTGTAGACCAGGCTGGTCTCGAACTCACAGAGATCGCCTGCTTCTGCCTCCCGAGTGCTGGGATTAAAGGCGTGCGCCTGAGCTTGTAATCACTTCTTATTTTTATTTGTCTTACCTTGGATTTTGAAATCAGACTTTTTATATATACAAAGCTAACCTTGAATTTATTATGTAATCCAGGCTGGCCTCAAATTCATGGCAATCCTCAGACTCCCAAGTGTAGAAATTGCAGGACTGTATCACCTACTTTTATGTCCTGCTTTAACTAATTATATTGATTTATGGAACATATGTACAGTTGCCATAAAGTGACAAGTTAGTTAAGTGCTAAAATAGACCAAGCAGAGTCATGCCTAATGATAACAAGCTCCCTCTCCACCCTTAGACAAACTATCTTCCTGACTTGGTGGGTGCTATCAGAATTAAAAGCATATTATTATTTATCTTGGAAATGATGATATTAATAACATTTTGGGCAAGAAAAAATGTAGTTTCAAGCAACAGAATAAAAAAAATATCATTTAAGATAACTCTCATGCATAGTACATGGTTCAAATTGTAGTGTATTGTTATGACAGTCATATCCAAAATTTTTCTTGGTAGATTCTCTAATGGTATCTCACAATTGCCAGCAAATAAAATTATACCACAGTGGAGAAGATTCAGCGAAAGAGTGACTTCTGCTCATTTCCAGTGTGTATTATGTCTCCCTTCATCATGTTAGCATATTAACACATTAGATTCTTAATTAAGAGAAGCAATAAATTTTCCCTTGGAAGAGCAATGAAGTATTTAAGGAATCATTTCTCATAACACTGAAAACCAGCTCTGAAAAACAGGTGAACGCCAGACTTTGGAATCTAAAACATTTTTTGTATTATTTATGAAATCCATTAAACCCAAAGTCAAGAGCTATAGTAGCTGAAATCTTTCAGGATAGGAGGGTCTAATCTCAACACTATGGCTACAGAACCCTCAGCAAAATAAATATGGTTACCTTATCTCTGATTTCTTAAAATAATTTATGGCTTGCTTCCTTCAAGTAAAGGCGACATTCTAGCCAGGCTTGTGGGGCTTTAGTGGGACCCTCTGCCTTTCTCTCTTCCCCCACAGGCACATCTCAGCCACACCTTTCTCACCCTTCTCAACTTGCCATGCACCTGGTGATGTTTCACATGTGTTTTTCTCTTGATTGGCAGGTTCCATCATCACTTTCTGTGTCTCATCACCTCAGATTCATCTTTCTGTGACAAATGCAACTTCTATATAGTTCAATTATAGAATAGAGGGTTGTATTAGGAAACCAAACTAAGATGAAGAGGTCTTATGATTTGTTTATGCAGAAAAAAGCAATGAAATTATTATCAGAGCTTTGAAACATTTATTTTCAGCCTTAGAATATTTTTTAGTGTTTTTCTAATGAACCTTTATATTATGTGTAAGGCATAAAATGAAATAATTAAAATAAAATAAAAGCAACTTTAGCCGGGAGAAACTCTAAGAACTAAGACTCCATATAACACACATTTGGTCCTTCATTCAATCATAGGTTTTGAGCATTGGTTGAAAGCCTAGCATTACACAGGTCCTCAAAGTATAGAAGAAAAACTATCACAGGGAAAAGCCTGTTCCCTGGAGCTTACAGTCAGGAACAGTTGAAAAATCACTGTTTCTTGCCCAATGCCCCATTTACAGAGAAGACAAATGTTTTTCCTAAAGGCTGTGTGGTTTGCTGAGGTCATACTCAACAAATAACTACAAAACTCTTAGTTCCAGCATGCCCCCAAGTAAAGCTGAACAAGAATAAAATATAACATCTATGCCCCTCCGTTGCTCTCTGATTCTTTGTATATGACATAAAACAAATAATACTGATTTTTAAAAACCATCTAAGGTTCAGTTAATCAAATCTACAATCTAACAGAAAAGCACTAGTTTCCGCTCTTACCACTGAGCAGCCAAGATTTTGTTTGAAATGTGGTTTTTGCTTCTAAATACTTACATATTGTTCACAAATGTGCCACACATTACAACATATCAGTAAAGGCACAAGAACTCATGATTTATACTAAAGAATGCCATCTCTTACTTGAAATGCAGGTTGTCACCCATAGATGAAAAGGCCCTGAGCTAGATACTCGGTGAATATTTAATAAATATTCCTCCCTCTTCCACATTCATCCATTATGTAACTGGAAACCATAGGAAAGGAGGTCTAAATATATTGATACAGGAGCCAAGATGCTATATCCGGATGCCCTGAGGATAAGGTTACCTTAAGAGTCAGTTTTTATACCCTCTCTCACTCAGTCTTCTTAAGTACTTTAAACCATACTCTATCATTTACTGTACATGACATGAATAATTAAAAGCATTAAAGGAATTGAACATTTCCACAATTCATACTTAGTTATATTATCATTTCCATAAAACTTGAATCTCTGAAGTTTTATTTTCTACTAGCATTCTTCGAAATCATATTACCAATTTGTTAACTAATGAAATACTTATTTTTAAAAACAAAGATGGAGTTAATTAAGAAAAGAACATCTCTGAGTGTTGATCACGCAAGCCTTTAATCCTAGAACTCTAGAGGCAGAGATATGTGGATCTCTGTAAGTTTGAGGCCAGCCTGGTCTATATAGTGAGTTCTAGAACAGTCAGTACTGTTTCACAGAGAAACCCTTTCTCACAAAACGAGAGAGAGAGAGAGAGAGAGAGAGAGAGAGAGAGAGAGAGAGAGAACATCTTAGTGTAGATTTAAGCATTAGCATTAAGAAAGACAGAAGGGCGAGTGAAATGGCTCAGTGGTTAAAACCACTTATTGCTCTATGTGAGGACTGAAATTTAGTTAGGCACCTATAACTCCAGATCCAAAGAATCCAACACCTCCTCCTGGACTCTGTGAAATGGACAACACACACACACACACACACACACACACACACACACACATGTTGTAAGGGAAGTCCACTTGGTGATTCCTGGCTGATCAGCCCTAACTAATCACACAGAAACTGTATTATTTAAATTACTGCTTGGCCTATTAGCTCTAGATTTCCATTGGCTAGCTCTTAAATCTTAATTTAACCTATCTCCATTATCTGTGTATCATCACATGGCAGTGGCTTACTGACAAAGTTCTGGCATCTGTGTCCAGCAAGGTTTCATGGCTCTGACTCTGCCTTCCTTCCCCCAGCATTCAGTTTAGTTTTCCCCACCTAGCTCTGTTCTACCCTATCAGGCCAAGCCAGTTTCTTTATTCATCAATGGTATTCGGAGCATATAGAGGGGAATCTCACATCTCTCATGCACACACATACACACATACTAAATAAACACATGTAATATAAAATTTAACAACAGAAAAAAAGAGATGGAGAGAGATATATGTAAGAGAAACACATGACTTCACGAGGGAGAGTGGCATGGAATGCTTACCTACATATTTTCAGTCACTGCTGACTCAGTTCCCTCATAGTTAGAGCATTTAGGTTGTAATTAAGGAGCCAGATTTCCAGTTTTCTCTTTTATAATCCTCTGCTATATCAGATCATCAAAATATGTGCTTTAAAAAACAGTATGTAAAATATAAAACATCTTTAAGACCCTTTCCAAACTGCTTCTCGGCAGAAGTGAACCAAGTTACTCAACCCTGCTGCACGTGAGAGAATTGTGTGTGTTTTCAATAATCTAATGCTTAATTTCTGTGAAAGAGAAAAGGCAGTTTTACCCAAAAGAAAAACAGAATTGTACAGTGTAGGGAGCAAGAGCAGAGGGAGCTTCAGCCTTGGTGGGGTTCTGCCTCAACTCCTAGGCCACTGCCCATGGGGTGACCAAAAATGACCTACAGTAGCAGAGGGAGCTTCAGCCTTGGTGGGGTTCTGCCTCAACTCCTAGGCCAGTGCCCATGAGCTGACCACAACTGACCTACAGAAAACAACACTAACATGCTAGTGACGAAAAGGGTCACAAGGAGTGAATTGAACAGGATCTTGTCGCGAGGCCTCTTATTGCTATAGGATTAATACTTCAATTGATTATGTATAAAATCCTGCACCAGGAGAAATATATAATGTTCGAGCTTTTAATAATAATGGACATGTCAAAACGGGCTCCTTATTTTCCCCCTAGAATATGCAAAGGATGTAAATACATTAATGACATTCTGACAGGCTGAAACTAACACCGACATGCTTCAAAATCCTTCCTGTTTTCATGCAATTCAATCATGCTCTGCTAATCATTCTCTCCTCAGGAGTCCCAGAGAATTGATATTAAGTTGGAGAAATCACTGGGAATATATAAAATATTTTGGACAAAAAATATTTTCATACTCTTTCCTAGAAATAAGGAGCCTTAATATTGGAAAAACCCCGTGTGCCTCACACACTATTGCACTTGTTCATTTGGGGGAAAGAAAAGAGAGTTCACTGCATGGGGTGAGGGGTAGTCACACGGAACATAGGAATCGGTGTCTGATGCTCATCTGCCAGTCTCCAGGGGCTCAGACCTCCACAGAATTCTGCCAGGAACAAAGTAATGAAATGACACTAAGGCAAATTAACTTCCCTTATTTGAAAGTAAGAGGTCACATTTAACGACTTAAGACTGTTATAACCGGTGAAGAATTAGAAGTTAAAACCCATTGGTTTCACATCAGAGACTAATTTCCTGAGAACGGGCTTCAATCTTGAAGGCTCTTACTGTAAACAGGCAGTGAGGTCATCCTATTAGGTTTCCAGGATCTTTCAGAGCGACCTATGTAGCAGGTGGAAAAGAGCAAACGCTGCCATTACTTTTCGCCTCTACAAAGCTTCAAAGTGGTAGCTTTCTAAAGTGAGGACTCAGAGAAAATGAAGTCTACATTGGGAATGGGTAATGGAGCAATGGGGAAGGACACTTGTTGCCAAGCCTGAAAATATACCTGCATGCCTGAGTTCAAGACCCAGATCTTACATGCTAGAATCAGAGAACTAGATCCTTTGAGCTCCAAGCTCACATACAAACATATATTTATGTGTATGTATTTGTATGTATATATAAGTGTATATTTGTATATGTACGTACGTATATATATGTATGTATGTATGTATGTATGTATGTATATAGATATGGGTGTGTATCTATTCTCTATGATACTGATCCAAATCTCACCTTTCATTTTATATGCTAAATTTTGACTAAATAAAAAATATACTTTTCTATTCATGTGAAAAAAATCTTTAAAAATTAAGAAGATTTTTTGAAATGTATTTGATTAATTTCATAGAAAAATAGAAACAGTAGTCTTCCTATTGACCATGACTTTTTCTTAAGTCACCTATGTCAAGGGTGATTTCTAGCTTCTGTAAAGCAATGATCTCACCTGCTCATGGAAGCAGGAACGGAAGCTCCATTGCTGGAATGTTAGTGAAGGTTGGTCACGTTTATACCCTAAGACATAATAATTCTACTTCTATGTGTATGCATAACAAAACAAAATATCTATCTGTGTTGATGATATGATTAAAAATAGTAAAAACAGGGAAAAACAAAAAAAAGTAATTTTCAGGGCCATAGCATTTGTGGCATCACAATAGAACCCAAGCTGAAAATTATCCAGACACACAGAAATGCTGACATTTTCCACATTGCATCATGTTTCCAGACTGGACTAGCATCCAGCAACGGAAGTGAGAGAAGGAAGCATAGAATCAATAAATGGATCCCATCAACATAAAGCTGACACTAAAAGAAAAGTCTATGTAACCTATTTATATAAAGTAGAAAGGAGGGCAAAACGAGTTATTGGAGCTGACAGTCAATACGCAAGTGACTCTTGGGAAGGCAGCACAGGTAAGTGTCTGTAGAGTACGTAGCAAGGAGGACTTGGGGTTCAGGTAGGAGGTTAGCGGGATATTGGCTATACATAAATGTTCACTTTGTGGACATTTATAGACCTGTTCGTTGGAAATACTATTTTGGATTTTCATCATTTTGAAATATGTTAATTTTAATGTTTGCTTTAGGGGCAGAAAAGATGACTGAGTGATTAAGAACACTAGCTGCTCTTCTGGAGGATCCAGCAGTGACTTCTTGTTTTAGTGGTCAATCCTTAGCTATTTTGGATAAAGACACACACAAAAAATACAAATAAATACATTTTTCCTCAAAAGAGAAAAGTATGAAAATTTGTTTGAAAAGTTCAGTTATCTCTTGTAAACAGATATTAAGAGTACACAAAAAAGGAGCAGAAAGTTATCTTCAAAGGATTGAAACTTATGAAGTGGAAAGAAAGCTTAATGAAAGCATTTTTTAGAGTACCAATAGGTGAGTTATTGAAGTCACGCGGAAACATTTCCACAAATGTAAGATTAATACAGATGACACGTGTTACAAGTAAGATTGAAATCAGGATAGAGTATAAAACAATGGTGCATTGTAGAAATAGAAAGCTTCAAATAACATAAGCTTTGCATCCAGTCTCCAAATGAGTTGACATTTTGCAAAGCAGCCCCTACTCCGTATGTTTCTGCTGAGGTTTGCTATGTTATTGCACATAGTTCAAAGGTGACTGCAATATCTGACTAGCTTTTGTTTAACCAAAGTTGTTCCCATTAGTAACGTTTGAAGAATTTAGCTCTTGGGGATCTGTGAAACAGAAAAAAAAAAGGGAGGAGGATAGTTATTTGAGAACTTATATATACACGGACGCTTCCTAGAGTTTTCTCAGAGCAGCAGTTTTGCAGAAATGAAACACAAAGAGCAGCATGTAGACTATTCTATGATTTTGGCATGAAATGTCTGAAAGTCTCATGTGTTAGGTGGTTAGTCACTAGCTGGCCATGCTCTGTGCTCTCCCTGTAGTTCTGGTTACATCAGCAAGGAAAAGACAGGTCACTGGAGTTGTGTGCTTGGGGACATCTTGTCCCTTGTCCATTATTCCACCTCATCATCCCACCCACTGTGATGTCCTACATAGGACATGCCCAAGACTACATGGAATGAATTCCCTGCCGCCATGAACCAAAGTAAATCAATCCTCCCTCCAGCTGTTTGTGCCAGATTTCATCATAGTAAGTCACGAGTTATGCAGACTATGAGAATATAACTGGCATACAACAGGTTTAGGAAAGATAAGATAAAACCAAGTGAGTGAAAAGGTGAAGCCCAGACTGAGAGGAAATAATATATGCATGTGTGTACAGATTCATATATATTCACACCTATAAATAATAAGCATTATGTACACTACAAAACGTCCCACCAAAATACAAATGAGGATAACGAGAGGCAAATATGATCAAGGAATGCCAGAAATAGTTATGAAAATCTCACAATGACACTCAGTATTTTGTACAACTAATATACGCTAATTTTAGAACTCTAAACATATAAAATGTATGACATCTTTGGATTGGGCCTGGCTAGAGAATTTTGAATTCCACATGCATTCATGAACATATTTCAACGAGAATTTGGAAATTTTTCAGATATTAGTTCCTTTAAAATCCTTTTCTCACATTCTTTCTGTGCCTTTACTTCATGATGCCTTCCTATCATTTCTTGGTGCTGTGCAGTGAATCCCATAGGTCGCTTTACTCTTTTTTCTCCTCTAACTAGATATCTGAGCATATGTCTTGAATTCACAGATTCTGTCTCCTTGATCAAGTCTGCTGCTGAGAATCTCCACTGCATTTCTGATATTAGTCATCCCTGTTACTATCATAAGTTTTATCTCACTGTTCTCAGAAATTGGTTTGTTTCTTATAATTTCAACCTAAAATTGACTCACTGTGCTTATATCATGTTTTTCTGATGACATACACACACATAAGCTCACGCATATCTGCACGTGTAAGCACGCAACACATCAAACAGTATCATTTCATCTTAAAGTTCTAGAAATTTCTTCCATCTGTGCAAAAAAAACACAGGGCTAACTCTGAAGACAGAATTATGCCAACACAGGCCAGTGCCGTGTGACATCATTTGGGTGTGAAAGCTGAAGAATTCAGTTCAGAAGCAGTAGAAAGGTGGTACTAGATGCTGTGCCGTGGAGAAATGGGAAGATGTTAAAATCTTCCTTAAAACTGTGATGCATAACAGGTTGATCGTGTCAGGGATGACCCTGCTCCCAAGAGTATTTAGACAATACAGAATACAACTGATGGTCTCAAAAAAAGAAGTTGGGAGAGGAGGGCTGACTATGATCAAAATACATAGCATGAAATTCTCATAGGATTAATAAAGAATGTTTTCTAAAATTTTGTAAAAGGTACAGACTTTCAGTTATCAAATTAATTAGCACTGAAGACCTAATGCACAATGCGGTAGATAGAAACAATACTACATTGTACCTATAACTTGCTAAGAGACTAATCTTCAGCATTTCTAATACCGGAAGGTAAGGAGTAAGGAGTCAGGCAGGTCACTATGTGAGAAGTTGATTTTGATTAATATAAATAGATACTGTAATTGAGTTTTCATGATATTCATTCTACAAAGCACAAATATATCAAACCATCACATTTTACATTTCAGTGTGGATTATTGTCAATTATTTCTCAATATGTTAAAATAGTTTTTAAAAGTAAAATAAAATTACTGAAGAAAATACATTGAAGTTGCTAAAGTCATTAAATCTGGAAAATGTGTGTTTAAGCCACAATAGGATACCAGGATGCCAATCAATATGACTACCGTATAAAGGCTGGCAAGATACCAAGGTACAGGGAGAAGATGGAGCAAACCAGGACCCTCACGTAGTCTGAGCTAAAAGGAGAGTGGAACCGCTTTTCAAAACCCTGTCATCTTCAATAATACTAAACATCCACAGCCCATCAATCTTGAACAAAGTACATAGAGTATAGATAGGCTTTCAGAAAGATATACACAAGGATTTCATGCTATTGTTGGTCACAGAAAGTGCTGATTAACACCCCTATGTTATAAAATTAATAGTCCAAAATATTGCAAGATATGAAACTATTTGAATCTTGAAATAATGTTAAAAGTTTCAAGCTCTGTAATTTCAGGTTTCAAATTACAGAAATTCAAGTGGTAAAATCTATGCCAAAACAACAAAACTAAAAAAAAAAATTCTAAAAATCTGAAATACATCCATCCCTAACCCTGGCAGATAAGAATTGTCAACCTGCAATAGCTTAAAATTAGACCCAGCTCCAAAGTCCATCAACCATATAATCTGACAGCTTTTATCAAAACCACATAGTTCAGTGTTACAAAATGCTGTATGGGTTCAATTATAGGAAGTTCACTATCAAAACAGTGATTTCAGGAAATAAACTAAATACATAGAGTGGTTTAAAAATGGCAAATATGTACATTATTTAGTTATAAATGAAACTGAGTACTAATACATGCCACAACATGGGAAAACCATGAAAACATGCTAAGTAAAAGAAGCCAGTCACAGAGGAAAAAAAATATATTCTTCTACTTATAGGGCAGGCCATGGATATGTAAACTCATAGAAACAAGAAGTGGTTGTTGTGGGTCCAGAGGAAGCATTAATAGATATCCCCCAAAGAGGATAAATTTCTTTTAGAAATGGTAAAAGTGTACTTGAATTAGATACTGACAATATTAGTAGAAGCTTGTGAATATGCTTTAAAACATTTACTGCAAATTTTATAATAAGTAACCAATTGCTCAATTTTTAAAATAGTTATTTTAAAAGAAAAGATAAGGCACTGAAGAATATTTAGACATCAATACATTTTCAGTTCTGACCCCAGTAACATTTATGTGGCATTTAAATATATGGATTACATTTGTCTGCCCATGTGTGATTTGCTGATATTGTATATGTACTGCATCTGTACGTAGACTTTGCTCTGACAAAATCCTGTATGAAATATCATTACCCACATTCTCCAATATAAAAATATAAACATGCTAATTCATTCAAAATTAAGTTGCACCATTAGTAGACTAGTAGACTAGAATGTTTTAGAGTACCTTATTTCCTTCAATAAGTTTATGTGATCAACAGTGTCCAGTAGAAGTGAAATACATGCATCAAAATCATTCCCAATAATTTCGGACACATTTGCCTTTCTTTCTTACCAGGAAAGCAATACACACTATTATGCAGTCAAATCTACAAGGGAAGACTTCCCATTTGCAGCACAAATCCAGCTTCCAGGGAAATAATCACATCTCAGAGAGAAGGGAAGCTCTAAGTAAGAATGAAATGTCTGAGGATTAACAAGATGTCCACACATGTCAAATCAAAGGGAAAATGGGATCTTTTACAGCTGTCAAATTAACTTTGTGGTCTTAAAGCCCCTCTTTACTGCATGTAGCAGAAGTGGTTTCTCTTAAGTAATTTCTACACGGCAATTTCTATTAACAATGCAATACTGCCTGTTTTAATTAGGATTGCAAAGAGGAACATGGGATGTTCTCACTCATATTTGGTTTCTAGCCATAAATAAAGGACATTGAGCCTATACTTCGTGATTCTAGAGAAGCTAAATAAGAAGGTGAACCCAAAGAAAAACATATAGGCATCCTTCTGAATATTAACCTTCATCAGGTGATGAAAGGAGACTGAGACAGAGACCCACAATGGAGCACCGGACTGAAATCTCAAGGTCCAATGTCATTGATAAGACATGAAAAGAAGCACTGAACTCTAATTACAGAGTTATTGACATAGTACTATATGTGACATCATGGTGAGCAAATGGCATGTTTGGAACCAAAATTTTCTAATATGCATAATCTTATTTAGTTCTATTGGCAAATAAATCTTTTTTAAGTTTAAGAAATTATTTTGAACTGATTTGTAGTCTTTAATATCCTAAATACTAAACTATCACCTTTTAGAAATAGCATTGTGAAAGCATAAAGATATTTTGAGAAAAAAAGCCCAGCGTGAATTTTAGTTCATGCATCATTTATACTGGAATATGTCGCCAGTGCCTTCCCAACCGAGAAACTAGACATGCCAATAACACCATTTTTTTTCAGAAATCAAACCTGTCACAAATTCATCACCCAGAAGATAGCCATTACTGCTGGAGTAAGTAAGAATTCTCCATGAGGAGAAGCTGTCACCAGCGTGTAGAATTTACAAGTGAAAACGTCTCAAAGAATTCTACTAAAGTCCCAAATCCTGTGAACAAAGTCTCATTTTTGCCATGGCTGATGGAACACAGAAGATAAAGAAACATACCACTACAGGTAACATGTTGACTGTAAGGATAAACAATGCATGACAGCCCTGGGGCCAAGGAAGCAATGAAAAAAGGCTACAACATCATAATTAACTTGCGACAATGAAAAATCATAGTACCCTTCCAGTGGTTCTGAAGAAAATGAAATCCAGAAAAACATGAATCCATATCCTTAAAATCAAATGCTAATGAGAGAAAAATCAAAGGCTATCTAAAATAACGGAAACATATCACCTCAATAAAGGAGGAGATGCAACATGGTAAGTATACAGATTCTAAGCCAATCTATAAATTGATGATGTTTTTCACCAAGATCCCATAAAGTCTGTTTGTAAACACAGCAAGTTTATTCTAAAATTCGTATGTTAAGGTGCAAGACTTTGAAGAGCTAAGGCCATAGTGGGGGCAGGGTATGGTAAGTGGAATGGCTGCTTTATATTGCAAGGTAGCATATACCGCAGCAGTTTAGAAAGTATAGTCTTAGCTAAGAAACAAGGATCAACAGCAAAGAATGAAAATCACAGAGACAGATGTGTTCAGTACATTTCTTTCCAAAGGTTCAAATACAGCTCAGTGGGGGACAGATAGTATTACGACAAAGGGAAATGGAGAAATTGGACGTTATTGGACCTTCCCCCAAAAGCTAAAATCCCGTTTTGAACCTTGCATCTCACAAATGATAATCCAAAGTAAATAAGAACTGAAGAAAAAAATTAAAACTGAGCTAAAAAAAACTTTGGGAGAAAAACACGGCAGAATATACTCAGAATCTAAGGCCAAGAAGAGTTTTTTAACTGTCCCTTCACAAAATGAAAGCGGTTTGTTCCATGAAAATATGCTGTAAAAAATTGAGAAGGCCAACTGCAGCCTGGAAAAATAGTTACAAACCACATACCCATCATGGGACTGCTCTATAAAATGCAGGACTCTCAAAATATCTACTGAAAGTCTAGTTATAAAATGGCCAAAACACATGGAGAGATATTTCATTGGAAAGAATAAATAAATAAACAAGAAAATATGCTCAATACAATTAGCCATTAGGGAAATAAAGATTCAACACATGATTCTACTGCTCACCTAAACAAGAAATATTGATTCCCTAAGTGGTTATCAAAGGCAGTGGGTCTCACATACTTCCAGTGGATATACCGGATTCACAGTCACTCTCAAAGAGAGCATTTTGTCTTCTTACAAAAATAAATGTGAGCTTACCACATGACCTAGTGATTACAGTGTTGAGCACCTAGTCCAGCAGAAAGAAATAGGTATGTTATACAACATAACTACACATGAATGTGTATAGACACTTTATTATAATAGCTCCAAATAGGAAACACCACCAATTCCTGTCAGTGAGTAGGTAAATTGTTTATCATGGGATTGCTCTCAAAAACTATGAAGAGGCAAAGCATTGCCATAGGCAACAGCTTGAATAGAACTGAAGAGAATTGTGGGTGATGATCCAGAGAGTCACCCCAAAAGTCTGCGCAATTCCATGTAGATAGCATTCTTGGAATGGCAGAGCTACAGAGAGACTGGAGGAGGATAAAGAAAGGGAGATCATCCTAAAACTGGAACCTGAATAAGGTTAGTAACTTATATTAATGCTGATAGCATAGCATAGCATAGCATAGCATAGCATAGCATAGCATAGCATAGCATAGCATAGCATAGCATAGCATAGCATAGGCAGGATGCTGGCACATGGATGAACTGCATGGATAATATAGAGAAACCCTCCATTTATATCCTAGAACTGCATATATCTCAAATCAGGAAGAAAGAAAAAAATTCACACACCTGGACTTTTGAAGGAAGCAATCAGTAACTTTTCAAATGACTAGAGTCTCTGGTAAGCCAATACCAAGAGGCAGGCATCCCTCCTGGAACCTCCTGCACACCTTCATGAGACCTAACTGTGTATGGAGCCAGATATCACTGAGAGCACTACAGCCAGAGAGCTCAACCTCTGAAACTGTGGCCCAAGATAAATCTGTCCTCTTTTCAAACTTTCTCTCGGGCATTTGTTTATCTCAAGTAGTCAGCCACAGAAAGATGAGTAGCACACTGGGGAAGATGGATCAAGAAGAGCAGACAGCACCTCCCCAGACTCGGTGCACAGAGATTGCTTTTATTTAAGTGTGCTCTGAACAGCTCCGTCATTATCTTTATTTCATCAGCTCATAGATATACTTATTTGATGTGGGATTCCCCTCTTTGCTGTGAATACCATTGGTTAATAAAGAAACCGGTTTGGCCTGATAGGGTAGAACAGAGCTAGGCGGGGAAAACTAAACTGAGTGCTGGGAGAAAGAAGAGCAGAATCAGAGAGAAGCCTTGTAGCCCTGCAGGAGACAGATGCTGCCTTGTGGTGATACACAGATTAATGGAGAGGGGTTAATTTAAGATATGAGTTAGCCAGAAATATGCTTAAGCTATTGGCCAAACAGTATTGTAAATAATACAGATTCTGTGTGATTATTTCAGGACTGGGCAGCCAGGAACAAACAGTCTCCTACAATACTTATTCTTTTACTGGCTAGATTTACTTGGGTGAATATTTATTTGAATAAATTATCCAGTGAATGGATAAATCATTCATTGGACACACATAAATGTTGGAAAGATGTTGTGTCTTTCAGAAAATACATTATAACCATGGCACTAAGAAGCTTCTCATATACTTCTGAGACAGACATTTTAACCAATAAAAAATTCTGTGCCGTATTATTAATGAGATAAGTGTTGCATTCTGAAAAGGACAGGAGGCTTGAGGGACTAGAGTGAAACCTTTACTAAGATAACCAACAACCTTATATCTACACTAAGATCACAAGCTTTAACATTTGTGGAGTAGCAGATCAAATGTCTCACTCCCAAAGTTAAAACTTATGCTCAGCAACTATTTTCTTTTATTTTTTCTTATCATTTGTTAATTTATTTAAAACTATCTCTTCTTATTTTACATGCCAAATCCACTTACCACTCCCTCCCCTCCTCCTGCTCCCTCCTCCTTCTGGCACCTCCCACCCCCTTTCACCCTCCCACTCCCTTCCAACCTCCATCCACTCCTCAGAGTGGTATGACTTCCCATGAGGAGTCAGAAAAGTCTAGCATATTGCTTTGAGGAAGGACCAAGACCCTCCCCACTATATCTAGGCTGAGCAATGTATCCCTCTAGAGAGAATGGATTCCAAAAAGCCAGAACAAGCAGTAGGGATAAAACCTGATCTCACTGTCTGTGGCTCCACAATCTGGCCCAGCCATACAACTGTCACCCCCATTCAGAAGGCCTAGTTTGGTCCTATCCTGGTTCCCCTTGCTGTCAAATCAGAGTTGGAAGGGCTTCCATTGGCTCAGGTAAGCTGTTTCAGTGGGTATCCCCATCATGGTCTTGACCTATTTGGTCATATTCTCACTTCTCCCTCTCTTTGATTGGACTTTGGGAGCTCAGCCCAGTGCTCCACTGTGGTTCTCTGCATCTGCTTCCACCAATTCTGCAACTATTTTCAATGTTGTTTTCTTATAAAGAATTGACTCACACATTGAAATAAATAGGATAATGGGAACTGAAGAGGTGGTTTAGTGGTTTAGAGACCTTACTACTCTTCCAGAGGACCTAATTTGGTTCCTAATACTCACATCAGGAGACTCACAATCACTTGTTAAACTCACCTGCACATAAACACACACACACACACACACACACACACACACACACACACACACCAATAGAATCAAACATGAAAAAAAAAAAAACAGAAAAATGGCACCAACAATTTAATCATTGTAAAAAAAAAAAAAAAAAAACTCCAACGCAGGTCCACTTAGCACTATTTTACAAAACAGATGAGCAGATTCACAATCTGGGTGACTTTCAAATCCTGTTCTTTCTACACCACTGAACTACTTCTAGATGCAACGAAATCAATAGAATTCTACTGTGGGTCTACTTGTAGTGAGTAGGGGTGCATGAAACTACAGAACCTTGTAATTTGGAATGCTGGCCAGCATGGCTCACAGATGGCACCCAGCCATTGGGGAGAATATTCTGAAGGATGTGCTGCAAGGCCTGACTCCTCCTGTGGAGCATCCCCTACCTGACCACACACTTGACCATTCCCAGTGGCATGACCAGCATGCTTCACTCCAGCTAGCCTCTCCTCTGATGTTCTTTCTGCACCTCAGACCAAGACTCTGGTTTATGTTCCTCAACATTAGCACTTAGCTTTTCCTTTCTCAAGTGTTTCTCTGCTTCAGAATGATGAAAGTAGAAAGGACATTTCCTTGATGTCGGTCATTCACTGTGTTGTGCCACCAGATTAGAGCATTCACAGGTGGATAAATAGTGCCATCCCTGTCACTGTAGAAGTAAATATTTGTAAATGTGCAGTAGTCAAATTCGGGAATAGTCTCTATTAGCAGAAGTTCATTGACTTTTTAACGATCTCCAACCCAACAGCTGCCAGCACTCTTCCATGGTGTGTCCACCCCTCCTCTCTTCACTCTTGAAATGTAAATTCCCTGTTATCACTATGCATTTGGATTCCACCCATCATATTATTTATAAAAACTCTGTCTCTGATCTCCAACTTCCAGATTAGATAATGTCGAGCCATTTCTGCTAAAGGGCCTTGCTTAAAAATAATATAGTTTAAAATGAACGCTCAATACTGTCTAGGTTCTACACCTTGCCATTTGACAACAGGACCACTTCATGCGTTCACCCTTTCTTCTACCTTACTGTTCAAAGTGTAAATCACACCAGCACTTGGGGTCCTAAGATTGGGAACAGGCAAGCACTAAGATGTGAGAAACTAAGTACTTTTTCCTCAGAGCTATTTGCCAGTTCTTAAGCACCAACAGGTCAAAAGATGGGAAACTCCATACCACTTATGGAATTTTCCCTCACTGAGAAAACAGTAAGCAAACCGAGACCTACAAAGCTAGAGGGGCATCAGTAAACAACATTTCAGCCCAGACTCCAACACTAAGAGCAAACGGTGATGTTTCAGAACTTCTAACACATTCAATGTATCTTTAGCCGCCTCAGTCTCAGATTGCTTTAGACTGGGAGACTTCTGCTCTTACTAACTTCCAGAAAGCAAATAAATAAATAAATAAATAAATAAATAAATACCTGCCTGAAAGAATCTAACATCAGCCATAGTCACTACCATTTTCCTTATATCCAGTAGTTAATAAAAAGTTATCAGGCAAACCAAAGAGCAGGACCAGGAGGAAAACAAAACAAAGCAGGCAAGCCAAGCACATCTGTGGGTGATGTATGTGTTGTGTCTCTCAGACATCCCTTCAATAGAAAGACTGTATTTCTAGATGAACCTATAGGCAAGTTTCCCTATCGTACTTTGCCTTGTATATTACCATCACAAATCTGAAACAACATGAGTTGGTTTTATTGTTTGTTTGCTACTTAGTAAGTGATTACATTTTTGTCTGATCTCTATGATACCTTATGGTCAGTGTTGAGTTTTAAAGTTAAATTTTCCTTACCACTAATTAAGCTAAGCTTACTCATGTGCTTGTGTCTTGGAATTGATTAGGACAGTAGCATGTCTCAAGTATGCAATGGGCAATGTAAGAAATTTGGTGTTTGTGTCAATGACTAGCAATGATATATGTATCAAATCTTTACATTGCTCTTATCTCTTGGATATGTGTATTCTTTATATCTCTATCTCTTTCCATTATGTAGTTTCCTTATTCTTTGAATCTACATTCATTTCTATGTCTCCTATATAATGAATAAATACTCAGCTCATAATTTTTTCTTCAATTATACAATTAATTTTCTTCTTTCTTCGAACTATTTTTGACTCTGATTAGTTCATTTTTATTTCTCTCCTGCATTTCTAAAGCTTCTAATTTATAAAGTCCTTTCATACATTAAATTACTTGTATTATATTTAATTTTAATATTTTACTAGTCTGTAGCAAAGATGTCTAAATGGGATACAGATTTTAAGTCTGGTTTTGTTTTATTATTCCTTTACCAATATCTTTAGATCAATCCTTTTTGTTCTATATATGATTATTTTTGCATTTTTAAAGGAATAATATTAGGTAAATTGAGTTAGACAGAGGGGGAGTAAAGTGAGTAAAAAAGAGGATCACGGGATAGAAACTATATTTTACATATAACCATATTTCTTTCAAGGATATGCTTTTCTATCATTAAAATCAAGTGTGATTCTTGAATAAACATGACTATTTGACTCCTACTTCTAGTACCTTGCTTGTTGACTTTCTTAGCTCGCTTCATACCTTTCCTTCTCCCCCTTCTCCATTAGGCCTCCATGGACAGCACTGGTCTTCAAAGACCTATCTTAGGGTTTCTATTGCTGCGATGAAACACCATGAGCAAAAAGCGAGTTGGGAGAAAGGGTTCATTTGGCTTACACATCAGCACTGTGGTTCATCACCGAAGGAAGTCAGAACAGGAACTGAAACAGGACAAGATTCTGAAGGCAGGAACTGATGCGGAGGCCATGAAGGAGAGCTGCTTACTGGCTTGCTTCGCCTGACTTGCTCAGTCAATTTTCTTACAGAAACTGAGGACTACCAGGCCAGGGATGGCATTCCATGCTATGGGCTGAACCCTCCAGCACTGCTTACTAATTGAGAAAATACCTTACAGCTGAGTCTTGTCGAGGCTTTTTCTCAACTGAGGCGCCATCCTCTCTGATGATTCTAGCTGTGTCAAATGGACACAAAACCAGACAGTATAACCTCCCTCTTTCCAGGAAGTCTCGCCTACCCAACACTGTTTCATCTTCTGTTCTGCAATGCCATCTGCATCTGACCGCATGTGAGCATGTGACAGGCGGGGACTCCAGTCATTCTCGAGGTTTCCCATTCGGGATTCTTATTTCTGCCAGTGACTGCCCTCCACCACGACTCTTCTCCCCTCTCTTTCCATAATGCCTTCACAGCTCAGCTCTAGTGTGTGACCTACAATGCACTTTGTTAGTGTAGCTGTGTTTCATTTGTTCTTGTAAATCTGTACATCTGGAGGTGGGGATATGAGCAGACTCAGGCCATCCTTATTACTCTATAGAAATACACAGACCAACATTTGACTTATAAGAAAAATCTCTGACCAGCGATTAATTTAAACATACTCATATGTGCATGGTCCTTTTGACCCTTCCATATTGAACCTATTTGAACCCATGTTCATTTTTCTTTCAAATCTTCTGTATTTTTCTTACTAATTTTCAGGAATTATTTATATATTATATATCCTAATATATAGCTGGCTGTATATGTTTCAATGTCTCCTACCTGATAACATTTTCATATTTTTTGATTTATTTGGCTGAAAATAAATCAAATTTTTTAATTTGAAATTAATTTTAGCAGTTAAACTCATCAATCCTCCTGTTGCTGTTTAGTTAAATTGTGTCATTGACTGTATGACTTTATATTCCCCAAAACAGAATAGAGGGCACCAATTCCACCATATCTTTGACAATTTTTATCTTTTTTTATTTGTTTCTAGGTTTTTGATTGTTTATTTAGTTCTACTTTGTTACTATTTGATAATAGTCATGCTAATGGATAGGAAAGAGGTAATATATTATTATACTTCTATTTGAATTTCCTTCATTATTGAGCACTTTTTATAAAAATTGAGATGGTGATTTGTATGTCTTCTTTAAGGAAATGTCCGTTCAGATTCTTTGCTCAGTTTTCTAATGGAGGTGCCTGTGGTTTTTGCTATGAAACTCAAGGAAGTCTTACATATTTTGCATTTCAATTCTTAGTAAGATTGGTAGCTTGCAAATATTTTCTCCAACTACGGGTAACTTATCTCTCTATTGTGTGTGTTGTGCACACACTTTCTTATTTGATGTGAAATTACCCTCTTCTATTTTTGCTTTATTGTGAGTACTTTTGTGTCCTATTCAACAAATCATTGCCAACCCCAAGTGTCCCTATTACTTTCTTCTAGAAGGTTGACAATTTCAGTCTTACATTTAAAGACTAGCTAATTACACACACTCAAATTCCTTTACACTTAGACTTATTTCTGGGATATCTATTTTTCCCTATTGACCTATATGTCTATCATTACATCAAAGTTGTATATTTTAATTATGGAAACTTTGTAATATATATTGAAATTGGGAAGCATTACAGATTTGCTATCGATGTTTGAGATTGCTTTGCCTGTGTGTGAGCCTTTATGGCTATATATAATTTTTAACTTATTTCTTTAAAAACACTACCGTATACAATATTTGAGTTTTATAGTCCAGAATTTACTGATATGATGCAAAAAATGTAATTGAATTTCTTCCCATATGTGTAATCATTTGTGCCAATAACATTTTTGATAGCTTTCACCTTTCCAACAGATCAATACCTGTGATATGTAAAAAAACTTTACACTTGTTTGTAGTTATTTTAGGATCACCCTGGGCCATTCTCAGAAGTTAATGTGATCATCCTTATGATAAAATCACACTGTCTTAATTATGTCTCAGTGCTCTGTGCCTCACTTGAAGGTTGCATCTGTCTCTACCATCCTAATTAATCCCCTTCTTCAAGCTCACTTGTAACCTGGAGGCAAAGTCCAAGTACAATGTTGTTCATTATGTTTTAATCATTTGTTAGAAAACTTCAGGAGAGTTGCTCCTGCCTTGGCTTCCATTCAATCAAATAATTCTGCACTTTACCCAATTCCCCAGCCACGAGTGATTAGCCTCTCAGGCCATTTCTCATCTGCTTGCCATCTAAATTCAGGAATAGCTCAATGCTTGGTTGTACTCCTCTGGCTAGGATGTAATTCTGAGTTATTACACTTAGGGACTTCATGTGTTTCACATATTAATGGCTTTCAAACTTATATATCCAGTGGACTCTAGCTATATATGGACGGGTAGAATAAATGCTTCCTGAACGTCTACAGTTTACTGAGCACCATTCTAGGTGCTACATATTCAACAGTAAACTGAAAAGGCAAAAATGCCTTCCCATGGGGAATATTTAGCCTGAAAAGAAAGTAAAAAGTGAACTCTTACTATAATGCTTCATGCTATGACAAGTCTGTGAAGAAAACTTAAGCCAAGAAGGCAAATAAGGACCTTTAGATGGCAAAAAAAAAAAAAAAAAACTGGAGCCTTAAGTAGGGCAGATACCTAATAGTATGACAAAAAAAAAAAAAAAAAACAGACATTTGAAGATGATGTCAAGAAACTGCATCCTGGGAGTCATATCTGGCCTGCCACCTGTATGTGCACAGACACAGAACTAAGAATGATTTATTTATTTTATAAATGCGAATAGAAAAATAATGCTTTATGGCTTTTGAAAACACAGAATTTAGATTAATGTGCCCATGACTGATGCTTCCTGATACATGATGATATTCATCTATTGGGATGCTGTCTATGGCTCTGTTTGCGCTTCATTGGCAAAGCTGGGCAGGTAAGATAAAGACCACATAGCCAACAAAGCCCCAAGTATTTGCTATCTGCTACTTTATAGAAAAGGTTTGTTGATCCCTGATCTCAACAAATATTCCCTACTGTTATAAGCAGAAAGGCCCATATGACAGAATCCTTTTTAGAATCAATTGCAAGATAAAAATTATCTATAACTGGACAAATGTATTTACTCTTTTAATAGACTATAGCATTTCTTTTTGAATTCATCTACTAAGATAATCAAAAAATTCATATGACCAAATTCATAGCAATGACCCTCCAGGTAGTTGGACAGTGGTGCCGTATTTCATCTTTCATTTGTATGCATATGTGAGCTTTTGTACATGTGTTTTTTTCTCATTCTCCATTGATTTTTATTTTATATGAAGTCTGAAATTTTGTGTATAAGTCAATACACACTTGCACAATCCTAAGGAAAAAAATGTTTACTAGGTTAAGAGTAATACTTAAAGTGTAATGACTTTTTATATTGTAGAATTACAATTTTAATATAAAACAGATACACTGAAGTTGACGTAATAAATTCTGTGTGAGGAAGTATAATATAATAAATAATAGTCTTACAAAGACTTGTGATATTATTTCATGTGATATTATCCCACATGAAATATACATGTGATATTATTTCAAAGATTTTATTATTATTAATTAAATTTATTCATTTACTTTACATTAAGACCACAATTTCTCTTCTTCCTCTCCTCTCTTCCCATTCCTCTGCCCCCTCTACCCTCTCTACCCCAATCCACTCCTTTTCTGTTTCTATTCAGAAAGGGGCAGGCCTCCCATGGGTGTCAACAAAGCATGGCCTAACAGATTGGTCAATGCAACCCCCTTGTATTAAGGTTAGACAAGGCAACATAATATGAAGATTAGGTTCCCCAAAGCCAGTCAAAGCATTGGACAAGCCCTGCTCCCACCACTAGGAGTCCTACAAGTAGATCAAGCTACACAACTGTCACATGTATGTAGTGAGCCTAGGTTGGTCCCATGCAGGCTCCCTAGTTGTTGGTCCAAAGTCTGAGTTCCTATGAGTCCAGGTTAGTTGTTTCTCTGAGTTTCTTTGTGATGAGCTTGACCCCCCCCCCACTGGCTCTTACAATCATTCCTCCCTCTCTTCAACAAGATCCCCTGAGTTCATCCCAGGGTTTGGCTGTGGATCTCTGCATCTGTTTCCATCAGTCACTGGATGAAGGCTCTCTGATGGCAACTCAATCGAACTACAGGAGATGGTCAGTTCAGATTACCTGTCCACTCTTGCTAGTAGTCTTAGCTGGGTTCATCCTTATAGATTCATGGGAGTTTCCCTTGCACCAGGTTTCTCCTTGACCCCCAAATGTGCCCCTTCCTCCCTCACTGCTACATCCAAACAAGCTCTCAAAGGCTTTCCTTAACCTTTTCTTTGAAATTTGTGTAGAAAAGCATCTTAGACATAGAAAATTTATTGCTGTGATATGGTAATTTTGCATTAACTCACTCATAAACAAGTGTCCAAAGTCCGTTTCTCAAGTCATAACCTCAAGCTAGAAAAGAGAGCTTGCAATGTCAACATCCTGATTTCCCTGTCAGCCCTCCGGGTCTTTTAAAAAATACTTTAAAATAAAATGACAGGAAAGAAAAACTGGACTACTGTAGCTTTTTGATTATTTGTTCATTTTGTTTTATCTTTGTTACATTTGAAAGTTTGCAATAACACTCATAAAGTCAAACAAAGGTCTATAGGGAGATTTCATTACAGTAATTTCTTCAAATAAGTTATAGATTAATGCAAACCCAAACTTTTTATCATGTTTGTATGATTTGCACAAGTAACAGGCTTGTTGGTAGGGCCACTATTAATACTGTCATTGGCTGCTTCATTACAGAATACTGTATGTTTGTTGGGTTGACTATGATCCCATGATGTTTTGCAATTGGTTCATTAAAATGAGTTTTTAAAAAGAACTTAATTTCTTGAGGGAATTCAAGAAAATAATATTTGCATATATTTGTAAATGTTCTATACTAATTATACAAATACAAACAGCTTTTTCTAACACAACACTAATATGAGCACAGGAACATTTTCTCAATATTGGAAAAATGATAATATTAATCTGATATTCATTTCAAATTAGCCAGATAAACATATGAAAATTCCAAGCTTCATTGTTCCCAGTTGTAATTATACCAATTCAGTTCAATAAAATACACATCTTTTATGCATTAATGAAATAAGAAATAGGAATTATTATAATCATAGCTATTACTTGGCTTCAGAACACTAGGAAAATAGTAATCAGAGATCATGTAACTATAATATGTTCATCAGGATTAATATTTTTGCACATATCCCAAAGCACAGTACAGTCTTAATAGTGTATTTCCATCATTATTAATATTAGTAGAGATCATTTCTCTCTGTTGAGGAGGAAAACATAATTAACAGAAAATTCCCATTACCACAAAAGTTAGCAACTGCAGAAATCATTCAAGATTTCCTTGAGGAACTGGACAATATTATTGATACCATTATCTTTTTAAACCTAACCTTCCCTCGATTGCAGGTTTCATAACGGCAAAGTTCTGGCTTTATGTCTCATAGCTTCAACTCCAGTGCCTGCTATCTGGTATCAAATAGGTAGGAAGTTAAGTGGGTGGGTAGGTGATGTAAGGCCCAGAGCAAGAACGTAGAGTCAGAACTCTGGAAATCAGGATCAAACCGATTTGGTCATTTATTAGCTCTGGCACCTTGGGAAATTTATTTTTCACAATCTCTTCTTTTATCTTTAGAATGGGGACTGTAGCACCATATAGAGCATTAATCATTATGGTTGAATGGAAAGAATATATAACACTAGGAAAAAATGTATCAGTATTCTCTGAAGCTGAGTTCTACCACTTTCTTGGAAAACTTCGTTTATAATTTTCATTCTAAGATTATAACAAAGTTGCATTACTCCTTTTCCTTTCTTCCGGCCAAATCTTCTCATATGCCCCTCTCCACTCTCCTTCCAACTCATGGCCTCTTTTCTCAATAGTTGTTATTGCATGCATATATGTAATGCATGTGTATACGTACATACATACACATTCTAAAATATAATGTGTTCATTCCTTTTTATTGTAAATAGATATTCTCTCATACAATATATCTTGACCACAGTTTTTCTTCCTTCCATCCCACCCAGTTCCCCCATCCCCTCATCTACTCCCCCTTCACTTTCCTTCAGAGAAGGGCAGGCCCCCACGAGACAACAATCAAACACAACATAACGAAATACAATAAGATAATGCAAAATCCCTCATCCCAGCGCTGGTCAAGGCAACCCAACAAGAGGGAAAAAAAGTACCAAGAGCAGGTCAAAGAGTCAAAGACACACCCACTCCCACTGTTGGGAGTCCCAAAAGCTAGCTCTTCCAGGTGCTACTCCCACGAAGGCCAGTGCTTTAGGTATAACCTTAAAATCAGTACTGGCAGGTCCAAGGTTAGAGCTTCATTTAGTCATTCCTGCTATATTGTAAGTGAATGCTATATTGTAAGAGCTATCTAATAGTTGCTGTTACCCTTCCAAAGACTGAATAATGTATTAAATGTAGGCAGATGCTTAGTAGACATTTATTATTGAGTAACAGAATAGGGAAATGGATCTTCAAAGTAAATATCAATGCCTCCTAAGTATTCGTGAATCATCTAAATTTCCTGCCATGCCTCAGCTTTCAGCATTAAGAGAATTTTGCCTGCCTTTAAAAGAATGATCAAGGTAAGTGAGTATCTGGCTCCCTGACTGGAGGGCCCTACACCTACTCTTTAGGCCATAGTCCCCAGAGGCACATCTCGTGCTCCACCCCCAACCACCTGACCCCCAGAAGCCTGGGAGCAGCCTCCCCTACCCCCAACCACTCCAGAGGATGGCATCCATCTGCACCCACCAGAGCCTTGGCCCCACCCCAACCTGGAAAGGTATCTGAGTCCCTCCACTGGAGGGCCCTACTCTCTAAGCCTTAGTCCCTGGAGGCATATTCCGCACCCCACCCACACCCAGCAAAACCCCAGAGACCTGGGAGTGGCCTCTTCACACCCACAACCACTCCCAAGGGCATCTATGACTACTAGAACCTGGAGAGGTGAGTGTCCGGGTCCTGTACCTAAGGGCTCTTTTCTCTAGGCCTTAACCACTAAAGATATGGGCTCATCACTACCCAGCAAAGCCCCAGAGACCTGGGAACAGCCTCCCCATACTGCCAACCATCTTCCACAGCTTCCACGGCAGTGTAAGAACATATTCAATAACATAAAGAGCAATACGGCACCACCAGAAACGTGGTTTCACACCAGCAAGACCTGAACATGCCAATGCAGATGAAGCAGATGAAAACAATCTTTAAAATAACTTTATGAAGATGATAGAGTCCCCTAAAATAGAAATGAAAACTTCCTTTTAAAAAGTGGAAGAAAAGACAAACAAAAAAATTGGAAGAAATAAGCAAATCCCTTAAAGAAAGCAAAGAAAGACAAGAAAAGAAAACAATCAGAGAGATGAAAAAAATGGTTCAAAACTGGAAAACTGAAATAGAGGCATTAAAGTAAATGCAAACTAAGGGAATTCCATAAATGGAAAATCTGAGTAAATGATCAGAAACTTCAGCAAAACCAGCAGAATACAGGAGATGGAAGAAAGAATCTCAGGTGTTGAAGATACAATAGAGGAAATAGAGTCAGCGGTCATAAAAATAACTGTTAAATCCAACAAACTCTTAACACAAAATATCCAGGAAATATGGAATACCATGAAAAGACCAAACCTAAGAAGACTACAAATAGAAGAAGGAGAAGTACAGTTTAAAGGCACAGAAAATATTTTTAGCAAAATCATAGAAGAAAACTTTTCCAACCTAAAGAAGAACATGCCTATAAAGGTACAAGAAGCTTACAGAACACCAAATAGACTGGAACGAAAAAAAGTCCCCTCACCACATTATAATCAAAACACTAAACATACAGAATAAAGAAAGATTATTAAGAACTGCAAAGGAAAAAGGCCAAGTAAAATATAAGGCAGACAAGACCTATCAGAAATACATCTGACTTCTCAGTGGAAACTCTGAAAGCCAGGAGGACCTGGGCAGGTGTTCTGCAGTCACTAAAAGACTTCTATACCCAGCCCAGACTTCTATACCCAGCAAAGCTTTCAATCACCGTAGATGGAGAAAACAAGATATCCCATGACAAAACCAGATTTAAGTAATACCTACCCACAAATTCAGTCCTACAGAAAGTACTAGAAGGAAAACTCCAACCCAAGAAAGCTAGCTACACCCACAAAAAACACAGGCAAAATATAACCCCATACCAGTGAAACCTAAAGAAAGAAAAAACACACACAATACCTGTAACATTATTAATGAAAACCCTCAGACATATACTGGGCTTCAACCTGAAGACCAGAAGAGCAAAGCAGCCAGCCACTGGCTCTAACTTCTACCTCAGTTCAAAAATAGTGATCCTGCCTCTGGGAATCCTCAGAATGAGACTGAGCCTGAATCCTGTCTTCTCTCATTTTATATTTTTCTTTAGTCCTGGGTAAAGGTGTGCACCACTACCGCCCAGTTTCTATGGCAACCTAGTGTTACTGGGATTAAGGGTGTGTGCCACCACTGCCTGTTTTACTCTCTTATCTTCAGGCAAGCTTTATTTGTTAAAACACAAATTAAATACCAACAACAACAACAAAACTATACATAAACAGGTACTAACAATCATTGGTCACTAATATCTCTTAATTTTAATTGTCTTAATTCACCTATACAAATAGACAAGTTAACAGAATGGATTTGAAAACAGGATCCGTCCTTCTGCTGCATATAAAACACACACCTCAACTTCTAAGTGCCTACATAAAGAAAGTGGAGAAATTTCACACTAATGACTTAACAGCACACCTGAACAAAAAGGAACAAACTCACCCAGGAGGTGTAGATCAGGAAATAATTAAATTAAGTGCTGAAATCAATAAAATAGAAACCAAGAAGGTAATATAGAGAATCAATGAGACAAAGAGTCCGTTCTTTGAGAAAATCAAGATTGACAAGCCCTCATCCAAACTAATAAAAAGGCAGAAATAGAAGCCCTTATCCAAACTAACTAAAAGCCTTAGAAAGAATATGCAAATTATTTAAATCAGAAATGAAAAGGGGGACATAACAACAGACACAGGGGAAATCCAGAGAATCATACTTCAAAAACCTATTCTCCACAAAATTGGAAAATTTAAAGGAAAATGACAATTTTCTGGACAGGTACATCATGCCAAAAAAATCAATAACAGATAAATAATTTAAATATACCTACAACCCCTAAGTAAATAGAAGCAGTCATCAAAATTCTCCCAACCAAAAATACCCAGGATCAGATGGTTTCAGTGCAGAATTCTACCAGAATTTTAAAGACGAGCTAATATTGGTACTCCTCAATTTTTCCACACAATAGACAGAGAAGGGATATTGTCAAACTTTTTTTTACGAGACAACAGTTACCTTCGCATCCAAACAATACAAAGATGTAACTAAGAAAGAGAATTACAGACTAATCTCCCTCATGGACATTGATGCAAAAATACTCAATAAAATACTGGCAAACTAAATCCAAGAACACATCAGAAAATAGTCCACCAGAGCCAAGTAGATTTCATCCCAGAGATACACAGATAGTTCAACATATGAAAAGTTTTCAATATAATCTGCCATATAAACAAAACTGAAAGAAAATACCACATGATCATATCATTAGATGTGGAAAAAGCATCGGACAAAATCCAACAATACCCCTTCACGATAAAAATCTAGGCGAGATCAGGTATACAAGGAACATACCTAAACTTAATAAAGGCAAAATACAGCAAGCCAACAGCCAGCATTAAACTAAATAAAGAGAAATTCAAAGTGAGTCCACTAAATTAGGAACAAAAGAAAGCTGTCCACTCTCTCCATATCTATTTAATATAATAGTCAAAATTCTAGCTAGAGTAATAAGACAACAAAAGGAGAACGGGGGATAGAAATTAGAAAAGAAGAAGTCAAACTTTCACTATTTGCAGATGATATGATAGCTTACATAAGTAACCAAAAAATTTCTACTCCTACAGCTGATAAACACCTTCAGTAATGTGGCAAGATAGAAAATTAACTCAAAAAAATCAGTAGCTTTCCTATATACAGATGATAAATGGGCTGAAAAAGAAATCAGAGAAGCATCATCCTTCACAATAGCCACAAACAACATAAAATATCTTGTGATAACTCTAACCAATCAAGTGAAAGAACTGTATGACAAGAACTTTAAGTCTTTAATGAAAGAAATTGAAGAAGATATCAGAAAATGAAAAAATCTCCCATGCTCTTGGATAGGTAGGATCAACATAGTAAATCAACATGACTTTCTTACCAAAAGCAATCTACAGATTCAGTACAATCCCCATCAAAATCCCAGTATAGGTCTTTACAGACCTTGAAAGAACAATACTCAATTTCATATAGAAAAACCAAAAACCCAGGATAGCCAAAACAATTCTGTACAATAAATGAACTTTCAGAGTCATCGCCATCGCTGACTTCAAAATGTATTATAGAGCTATAGTAATGAAGACAGCTTTGTATTGGCATAAAAACAGACAGGTGAACCAATTGGATTGAATTGAATACCCTGATACTAATCCACACACCTATAAACACCTGATTTTTGACAAAGAAGCTAAAATTGTACAATGGAAAAAATTATGCATCTTCAACAAATGGTGCTGGCATAACTGAATGTCAACATGTAGATAGTGCAAATAGATCCATATCTATCCCCATGCATAAAACTCAAGTCCAAATGGTTCAAAGATCTCAATATAAGTCCAGCCATACTGAACATCATAGAAGAGAAAGTGGGAAGTATCCTTGAATGCATTGGCACAGGAGAGCATTTCTTGAATACAACACCAGTAGCACAGACACTGAGATGGACTGGTGTGGGAGAATTGTCTGTATTCTGTCAATCATGTTATAAATAAATGCTGATTGGCCAGGAAGGAAATATAGGCAGGAAAAACAGACAGGAAATGATGTAATGAGAACAGGAGAATTCTGGGAAGGAGAGAGTTGATTCCTCCCACTCCTGCTGAGACCTGAAGCAGCAGGATGTGATCTGCCCTACTGAAAAAGGTCTGAGCCACATGACTAACATAGATCAGAAATATGGGATAATCAAGATGTGAGAGTTAGCCAGTGAGAGGTTAGAGCTAATGGGCCAATAAGCTTATAATTTATGGAGACCTATGTGTAATTTTCTTTGGGGATAAACAGTTGTGGGGTACCAGGCAGGACAAAAACCCCAACAACAAACAGGACCCTCCATGTTACAATGGACAGTTAATATATGGGACCTCCTGAAACAAGAAGTTTCTGTAAGGCACAGGACACAGTCAACAACGTACAGAATGGAAAAAAAATCTTCACCAACCTCAAATCAGAGAGCTGATCTCCAAAATATGCAAAAAAAAGCTCAAGAAGCTAGATAGTAAAATATCAAATAATCCAATTAAAAATGGGATACAGACCTAAACAGAAAATTTTCAACAGAGGAGTCTCAAATGGCCAAAAGGCACATAAAGGAACTGCTCAACATCCTTAGCCCTCAGGGGAACACAAATTGAAACAACCCTGAGACACCATGTTATACCAGTCAGAATGGCTAGGTTCAAAAACACTAATGAAAGCTTATGCTGGAGAAGATGTGGAGTAAGGGGAACACTCCTCCATTGCTGGTGGGAATGCAAACTTGTACAGCCACTTTGGAAATCAGTATGGTGGTTTTTCAGAAAATTGGAAATCAGTTTACTCAAGACCCAACAATACCACTTCTGGGCATATACTCAAAGGATACACACTCATACCACAAGGACATTTGCTCAACTATGTTCATAACAACAGAGCAACATAATAGCCAGAAGCTGGAAACAACCTAGATGCCCCTCAACCAAAGAATGGATAACGGAAATGTGGTACATTTATATAATGGAATACTATTCAGTGATTAAAAACAATGACACCTTGAAATTTGCAGGCAAATGAATGGAACAAAAAAAAAAACACATCCTGAGTGATGTAACCCAGTTCCAGAGATACAAACATGGTCTTTACTCCCTTATAAGTGAATATTAGGCATAAAGCAAAGTATAACCAGCCTATAGTCCACAACCCCAGAGAGGACAGAAAACAAAGAGAACCCTAAGACAGACATATATGGATCCTCCACCCCTCCCAAGAGGGGGAAGTAAACAAGATCTGCTTAGTAAATTGGCAGCGTGGGTAGAGTGGGGAGGGTGGTAGAGAAGTGAGAGGGGAGAAGGGGAGTGGGAAGGAGCTTGTGAGGGATGAGTAAGGTTGAGTGGGTGAAGGACAGAGAAGAAAAGCAAGGAAATAGTTACCTTGAATGA
This sequence comes from Alexandromys fortis, assembly GCF_014885135.2. Classification (NCBI taxonomy): domain Eukaryota; kingdom Metazoa; phylum Chordata; class Mammalia; order Rodentia; family Cricetidae; genus Alexandromys; species Alexandromys fortis. The sequence continues at coordinate 6,411,052 of NW_026067963.1, forward strand.
GGGTGCCATTATGGGATGAGAGACCAGACACTAGGGAAATTCCCACGGATCCACAAAGATGACCCCAACTAAGAATCTAAGCAATAGTGGAGAGGGTACCTAAAATATCCTTCCCCTGTAATGAAATTGATGACTACCTTAATTGTCATCATAGAACCTTCATCCAGTAACTGATGGAAGCAGATGCAGAGATCCACAGTTAATCACTAGTCCGAACTTCTGGAATCCAGCCATAGAGAGGAGGGAGCAATATTATAAACAGAAGGACCAAGATTACGATGGGGAAACCCACAGAAACATCTGACCCAACTAGTGGGACTGGCAGCTGGGGAACCTGCTTAAGAACAAACTAGGCCCTCTAAGTATGGGTGACGCTTGTGTAACTTGGGTAGTTTGTGGGGCCACTAGCTGTGGAACCAGTATTTATCCCTACTGCATGAACTGGCTCTATGAAGCCCATTCCCTCTGGAGAGATACCTTGCTCAGCCTAGATATAGGGGGATGCCCTTGGTTCTGTCTCAAGTAATATGACAGACTTTTTTGACTCCCCATGGGAGACCTCACCCTCTCTGAGGAGTGGATGGGGGGGGGTGGGAAGAAGGTGGGAGTAGCAGGATGATATTTTTTAAAAAGAAAATTATCTACCTTTTTCTTTAGTCACATATAAGTATGTTGCAAAGATAACGAGTCATGATGGTCCAGTTAAATTTTTCTAAACAACTCATGTGATAATGGTGTGTGGCCATCAGCCAGCACGAAGCATGTGGAGCCCGAGGTGCTGTCTGACTTGTTTCCTTATCACGTGGAAGGGGGGCTTTCTACTGTGTTGAGGATGGCTAAATAAATGAAATACCTCTAATTACACCGTGCCTTCCAAGTTATCAAATTATATGTTATTTCAAATATGCTAAAGTTATATGACCATTGACTTACGACTTTACAAGGCACTTGGGAGTGAGGTAATGACCACACGAAGCTGGCCAAATCTTTGCGTGAACTTTTATTTCAAACTGGCGTTAGATAAAGGGGTCTTAATCAGAGCAGCTGGGTGAATCTTAATGGTTGGACTTCTCTTTCTCTTTAAACAGTGATTCTTGTTCCTCGTGGGGTGAAGGAGGTTGCCTCCCATTAATTCCTCCTTTATTGTCAAGATGGAGTTTGCTACATGTGTTGGAATACTAAACTATTAATTTAATCTCTGCCTTCTGACTTTTCCTAGGTACTAAGAAAAATTACAACTATTTCCCATAAGATCATCTCAACAAGTGTACTTACTTTTAATCTTACACGTCACAGAAAAGATTATGAGGGAATATGCAATCTCAGCCAGGCAGTGGTGGCACATGCCTTTAATCCCAGCACTCGGGAGGCAGAGGCAGGTGGATCTCTGTGAGTTTGAGGCAGTCTGGTCTACAGAGAGAGTTCCAGGACAGGCTCTAAAGCTACACTGAGAAACCTTGTCTCAGAAAAAAAAAGAATATGAAATCTCACTCTAAGTTTGATTGATGGTCTGAAAATTACAGAGGGAGACTAGCATACTAGACCCCGAGACCCTTTGCTACTGGTGGAGTCTCTTCCTCATCATATCCCACCAAAAGTGTAACCAGTTTTAATCCCAGAGTGGAGTCCTTAAATCTTTGCATGGGTTGCTAGGTGTAACCTCTGGCCTGTATTAAAAGGGTTGCATGCACGATTCCCCAACTACATCTGCCAAGCAATATCTTACCTCAGTAGGTAGACACATTTTCAAATGCCCTCTGTTGTGGGGCTTAGCTCTGAGATTATGTCAAGCAATTATGTCTATCCAAAAGTTTAAGTACCCACAGGATGGTGGTGAGTGCCACAGGCAGAAAAAAATAACTTAATCAGATGAGTTGAAAAAATGTGAAAATGGGAACAGTTAAGACTAACTGGTCTATCCAAAACTGATGCTTACTATTGGGAAAGCAAGTGCAGCTGTTTCCCTTGAACTGAAGAGTTCCTCTCTGAAGGGAGAAAAGTCTCATAAGTTAGAAAGTTACAAGATCTACCTGGCAACTACCCATGGTTATAAAAGCAGTAAATATTTCTGAGGAAAGAACTATCTCTTATGGATCTGCCTGAAAAGTGGGCTTTTCGGTGAAAAAGTCACCTAGGTGCTCCATTTGTGCTGGTTAGTCTTATGTAACTTGACATAAGCTAGGCTTATCTGAAAGAATAGAACCTCAACTAAAACCAATAATCCCTCCATAAGATCCAGCTGGAGGGAATTTTCTTAGTGATGAACAGGGGAGGGTCCAGCCTATTGTGGGTGCTGCCATGCTAGGCTGATAGTCCTGGTTTCTATAAGAAAGCAGACTGAGCAAGCCATGGGAAGCAAGCCAGTAAGCAGCATCCCTCCATGGCCTCTGCATTAGCTCCTATCTCAAGGTTCCTGCCCTGTTTGAGTTCCTGTTCTGACTTCCTTCAATACTTAACAGTGCCGTGGAAGTGGCAGTCCAATAAACCCTGTCCTCCCCAACTTGCTTTTAGCCATGATGTTTCATCACAGCAATGGAAACTCTAAAAAAAGCACATAACCCCTAACCATGCTTATGGCTAGATAAACTCTTTGATTCAAGAAGACAGTCTTTTTACAGCCTAGCTTCTGTTGTGTTGAATGACAATTATGTAGTATGTGTGTGTTGGAAGAAAGAGAAAATCAAATGTGCTATTAAGTGGTCTATTAATTTCACAATGTTTTACAGATCAATACCTAGTGTTGACAGTGATGTTCTCAAAAGCACATACACAAATTTATACTGTTTAGGGTTGATTTGATATTTCAGAAGAAATAACCATAAAATAGCATAGCTATAAAATGTGCAAACACGACGATCCAGAAAACCTCATTTCTGCTGTTTATATTAATGCAACGATCAGAAGTTCTAATTATGTAATAACAGGGAAATGAAAATATATTGCGATATAGCCACAGAGTAGAACACAAGGCTTCCACAACATGGATTTACATCTTAAATTCTATAATCAAAATATATTTAAAATGTCACAAAATCAACAAGTAATTTGAAATATCATCTAGCAATTAGATAGTTCTATGTTTAAACCCAGGAGATGGGCTTCTGTAATCTAACAGCATTACAGAAAAGTATTACCTTTAGTTTATATACTTAAGAAGTACATGACATTAAGATGAATTTCATGTCGATACCTCATTATGTATATATAAATGTCCCTAAATCTAAAACATACCTAAAATCTAAATGCCTCCCAGTTCCAAGCACTTCAAATGCAGGACGTTCAGCCTATACATATTTACAACACACAGAGCAAATCTGCCAAAATGTAGTTTTATAAGTAGTGAGATTATGAGGGATTTAATGTACTTTCTCCTTTTTCTGGTTCTTATTTCCAATTTTACATACAAGTCATCTGTTTCCATTAAATTAACATTTTAGAAATAAAATGGTTATATAATCCCGAGATTTTTTTTTCTTTTTTGCCTGAAAAGGCACATTTCAGGAATGCCACATGTCAACTCCTTACAAAGAATTGTGCTACTCTTCCAGCAAACTCATCACTGCAAGAGGTGATAATGGTGTCCTCTGGTTACACTTCCCCTCATCCCTGTGCTATCTGTGCCCTCATGAGTTCTGATTGGTGCCCTCAAAGCCAGCAGACCAACATAAATTTAATGTATTCTAAGGAAATATATACCAATGTTTTTAAGAAGATTCAGGTACCAATCTATGTAGTTATTGGATTGAGAGTAAAATTCTTAACTAACATGAAGAAGAGTCAGTGAAATGATTCTATAACACAAAGAAATGCCAGGTAATATACGCCTAGATAATATTGGGTAAGTGTTGATTTACTAGTAATTAACAAAGCCTGGAGATCTTAGCTTTTTCTCCTTTTTACTGTTTCCATCTTTAGATCAGTTGTGTTAACTATCAGCACATAGGTAATTTGAGTTTGATTACGAAAGGCAGCAAAGTTTTTACTCTAACAAATCTCTGTTATCCAAATTCTATGCCCATTTTTTTCTGCTTCTTGCACACAGCCTTTCAATCTTAGCTAAATTGACTGTCCCTATTAGACTCTTGCATAGCACCCTGAATTATATACCAAGCACCAACACAACTTACAATCACATATATTTTTTACAATCACTATAACTTTTGTCTCTTCTCTTTTCGTTAACTCTAATCAACATAAAAGCAACAATTGCATTTATTTGTATTGCCACTCTACAGCTATAATTACAAGGCCCAATGATATTTGTTATGCAGACATAAACTTTAGAGGGTACTTTGCTGTTTATACAATCTGCTACTACACACATCCTTCTCATTGATACCTCCTGTCATCAGAGATGCTGTGGATGAAAGCAGAGCATGAAAGCATCCTTGAGAAAGCCCAAAGAATGAGAAAGGTGCAAATGTGAGAGAATAGGGGGCTGACTCATGGGCTCGAGGAAAGTCCAGATTTATAAAAAGCAAAATTGAGAGAAAAGCAGCAAATTTCTCAGTCGTATGTTTCTCTCCTTGATGTCAAAATCACACAAGGAAGGGGCCAAGAACATCAATGGGCAGCACAGAGGTAGAAGGAAAACTCTCTTGCATTGTGATTATTATTCTTATTTCTTTCTTTTAAGGTATTACCTACATCTTTTTCCACCTCTTCTCTGCCTTCGGCTGTGTCAGACAGAGATGCCCATGGTTTTTTTTGCCACAATAATTAAAGGTGCTAAATGTAGTTTTTATGGAATAGAAAATGAGTAAAAAATCAAAACCCACCAGCTGATGCCAAAAAAAGAGATCCTTTAGCCATTATCATAAAAGCCAAGAAAGAGACAGGAGGATGGGTAAAGAGAATGACGTCAGAAAACCCTTGAAAAATAATAAAGGACAACACAGTTGGGCTGGAGAGATGGTTCAATGGTTAAGACCACTTGCTGTAAAGAACTAGGGACAGTACCCAGCACCCACAAGGTGTGTCTCAGCCATCTGTAACTAGGTTACCATGGATATGATGCCCTCTTCTGACCTTTGCTGGCACTGCATGCACACAGATCACGTACATACACACAGGCACACACATATATACACATATACATGAAATAAGATAAATAATTTCCTTTAAAAGAAGAGCAGAGTCAAACTATGGCAAAAAATAGTAAGAGAAATGCCATGAATGGAGGTTTATTTTAAATAAAGAAATTATAAAAATCTGACCTTTTTCATAATTCTACCTTTAACTAAATAATCTCCAAAGTCCTAAAGAAAGTCATTATTTCATTCAAATGCAGATGTCATTTGCTAAAAAATTTGCTCTGGCTGGAGCCAATGATCAAAGCAACTCAGAATAAAATATCAGGCTCGATACAGACTCTGACTCATAAGATGGTATGGTCTGCATTCAGATTGACTGGTGACTTAACCTTTTCCCACAATATAGAATATGTTTACGTATTTGTTCTTAACACATGCATGTTAGAACAATTTGCTTCTCTAAATTATGATCCAGTCGATGTTTCACTTCCATCCATATTTAAAGGCAATGGTACACTCACTAAATGCCAAGTAAAGCCAGAGAAAATGATGCCAGCCACATGGCCCTCTTCACTGGAGAAGAAAGGGAATGTATGCATGTCACTGTGAATGAAATGATTTGCTCTCTTATTAGTGCCTACCCTCTGGAGGAATCATGTGACCACTTTTCACCCTCCAGCCAAGTAAGTCAGTTATGTGGCTTTATCTCTTCCAGAGATTTGAACCCAGAAGGATGAGACCCAATGCTTCTGGTCTAGACAAATTTACTAACTCATCGTGGCCTCATGTAGACAGCTCCATCTGTCCCTTTCTTTTTAGCTATCAAATGAGTCCTTGAGCCCTTCCTCAGAAGCTGATGGCTAAGTGGTGAGAAAATGAACTACAAACGAGCCTATACTCTTGCACTAAAGCAATGTCAACATGACACAACTAAAATAAAAAGATTCTACTTAGTATTATTCCTAGAGAGATGTGTGAGTCATTAGGACTTAACTTAGTTAGAATATGTTCTTCCTTAACATTAGCATGGAAAACAACATTGCTTAGTAGAGAACATCTACAAATCAATGATATTAGCTAACAGTAATATAAAAATTGCATTGAATTCTCAAACTATACAAAAGCCATGAGAAATTAAAATTCAAAATCGAGTGTTCCAAATTATTATTACAGAAAGTATTAACATTCCCATTTGCTTATTATAATTCTATTATATGTTTACTAAGACCGTTGTGGTTTGCTTGCTTTTTCAGCAATTTTATTAATGTGTTTTAATTACATAAAATAATGATTTTCATTACGATATTTTAATATGCGACTATAATGCACTGTGTTCATATTCACCTCTAATGTGCCCTGGAGTGCTATCTTATTTAACTTCTGCTCCATGGAAGGAGCAGTACATAAAATTTACCTTCTTAGATAAAGTATGAAGGCTAGCTAGAAAAGAGGAATGACTATCACAACTCCAAATACTCATTCTACAGCACCTTAGGAGTTAACTATTAAGAAACACATACGGAGTTGATAATCATGAAGTTCCTTTACCATGACTAGGTCAAAATTTTTAAAGTTAGACTGAAGGCTGAAGAATGATTTTGTTTTGCTTATTTGTTTATTTATGTATTTTAAATGATAGTATAGGCATAGTGTCTCTTGCCCAATAAGCAGGTAACTTAAGTCTATAAAAGAAATACACCAGGGCTTACCTGGCTTAGCCCCATCAGAGAATCTACAAACTCATTATTTTTTAAATATTAAATAAATGCAGTATTTTTAAATGAGTGCTTTACTTTATCATCTTGAAAAATCTAATTAGTTTCACTTGTGAAACACTCTATATAAATACATTAACAGAAAGAATACTGAGACTAGAAATTCAAGGATTGCTCAGTGGTTAACGTGCTTAACTGGCAAGTGTGAGGACCGGAGCCAGATCCCCAGAACTCACACAAACTAGTAGGTGGCTAAGCAAGGTGGCCTGCAATTCCAACAAAGGAGGAGTGAGACAGGCTCCACCCTAAAGAGCTCTGGGTTAGACTGAGATGTGGTGCCTCTATAATCAAGGTAAAAGAGCAATTAAAGTGGATTCTTGACATAAAGCTTAGGTCTCCACACTGATGTACACACACACACACACACACACACCACCACCACCACCACCACCACCACCACACCAATGGGAAAAAAAAGAAAAAATGCTGAAAATAAGTGTTAAATTAGCATAGAATTTTTCTCTGTAAGTTTCATACAGAATCTCTTAAATGTTTGTCCTTGAGTCGGATATGACAGCTAACAGAACTCCAAGCAAGGATACATCAATCAGCACACCATAGTTTCTGTTCATGAAGCCTTCAAAATAATAGCATAATGCCTACCTAAACCCATGGGTTAGCACAATGGTTATTACGGTCCAGTCTCACCCCATGAGGGCACTCCTCTATACCAGGAGCTTCGCTCACCTTTGAGAGTGTCTTGAGTCATTCTGTAACACACAGACTCTCTTCAACTCTGTGTTTCCATGTCCCATCTAAATTCATTCAGTAGAAATCACAAGGACTAGAGAGCGGAGAGGCAGCAAGAGCAGTGTGCTGGGCCTGAGAGATCATCGGGTTTGCATTCTGCTTGTGTCTATCCAATCCTCTACTTCTAGATATGAGTTTCCTTCTGAAGCAGGGAGACATGTTCTTTAAATAAATTTAGTTCTTGAGCTACCTTCTACCCCTATCCCCGAGTCTCCTCTCTGCCAGAGAGAAATATTTACATTTCCTTTACCTGTCTGTTATATGGCAATATGGTCAGACCTGTATACCACCTTCTTCAACTTTGAGAGAGTGTATTGCCCTTTGACATTATTTCTTTGAACTATCTGTTCAAAAGGTGATCATGATAGTTGACCTATGACTTGAGTAATGTGGACTGTGTTGAGATGATTGTTACCTCTTTTAAAACAAAGATAAACATACGTCATGTGTAGCGCGCACCATGGCGCTGTCATGTCGGGGGCACGGAGCCTGGGCGCCATTTGCTGTTCCACGTCAAACTTGACAGCTTGTGCGCAGCTTGACAGACAACATGCGCGGGGGGGGGGGGGGGGGGGTCTTTCGATCTGGCCATCCGATCTGGCCAATCATAATCTGGCACGATCACTCCATTCTGGCCTGAGCCATTGGGTTGATGACACGTCAGGGCTTTGTCTGGCACCGTATATATTCTTCTGCGTCACGGGGACGGGGTCTTTTGCCTCTTTATAACCTCAAGTGTAAGTGCTCCAATAAAGTGTGTTCTGAGAAGAATCCTGTTGCAGTCGTCTCTTCTGCTGGCGGGAGCGGCGTGCTGCAGTCATGAATTTTTACAAAATATTCCATGTAATGCAAATTCATACTGGCATTTAATCTTGCACAAAGAACATAAAGCAAAAACTGAAAACCAAGGAGGCTTTGCCTACTGATTTATGCTCAAGCTATGTGTTAGAAAAACAGTAAAAACTCCAAACAAAAATCATAAGGGTTTAGGTTCCAATCTGTAAAAGAGACACTGGACACTCCAGGACAGTGAGAAGTACATGTTCTAGAAAACATTGTATGAGTTGTGCATTTTATGTGGTCCCCAAAATGAAAATATAGTCCCAAATCATTTATTTCATTTGAACTATTTCCATGAAAAGTTATTTCAAATATCAGGATACATTTTATGAGCTTTAATCAACATCTCTTCTATTTCCCCTATAATCTCCTTTCATTTTAAATCCTCTCTCATTCCACCCATTTCTCAGTCTTTTAAGTACAGAATGTTAGCCAGTGGCAAAGCACAGGGGATGGATTTTGTTATTAAATTTTTTAAAAAAAATGCAAAGCACCTGCAGTGATTAATAGTCAATAAAATGTTGTCTAGTAGATAAAATTAATCTAGGCACTGATTCATGTAAAAAAATTAACCTAGACAAACTTCAATGTTAAAAATGTCCACATCTCCACATGAGTATTTTTTTAACCCATGATTGGACTAAACAGTTAAGTGAAGACTAAGTTGGATCCGTGAGATTGATTTGCTTGTGTGTTAATGTTAAATTTAAAAACCTATAAAGCTCAATATGTGGAAAAGCTAGAAAGAAACTGTAATAACTGGAGCAATGTGTTTTCTCTAATTAGTTGAAACATGTTATACAATCTCATTGTACATAGAACTGAGCAGACAGCTGTTTGGGAGCTAACACAGGAAGAGGCATTAAAACAGACACTGAGCTTCATTTATTCTTCTGCTTTGGGGTGTGTTTGTGCAAATTTGCTAATAACCTCTATTGTTAAAAGTATTTTAAAGAAAATGTAAGTGAACTATGCAAGGAAAAAACATGTAAAGGCAATAAACTTCCCCTACCCGTCTCCACCATTCTAATCACTTAACCCAAGTCATCCTCCTGACCCTCAAGAGTTCACTTTACCAAGGAATACAGGGTCTTGGGTCTGGTGACGGCAATGGAGGTGATAGGAACTTGAGGCAGTAGATGGCGTTTAGTGAGGGTTCAAATGTAGGGGATTTTTTTCCTAAGCACCTAGAGGGCATAGTTTCCATGAACTAAATTGCCAGTAGAATGTGTTTGTAAAAGATTGGTGTCAACTATTTTTAACTCACATTTGGGCAGTCATGTTGGTAACCTAAATGCCTCCTCTCTGAGGACTAGCTTTCATGTTATCAGAAGGTATCATGCAAGCTTCCTAAGGAGGGAGGCAGCCAAGAGTCCTACACAACTTTGATGCCTATGAACCACATCAACACTAAGTATGGAATAACAATAATAACAATAAGAGTGCATTAGTGGCATCGATATCTTGGTGGTAACCAACAGCTCTCTAATTGGATTTAAGACCCACTCAACAAGAGGGAAACCACGTCTGCTACTGAAAACCTAACACTCAATGTTACTGAAGTCAGTGCTAGTTATTGAGGGAGAATCTACATCCACTAATTTACTAGACAAGCATGGACTTATTTTGGTCTTTTGAGGCAGGGTTTCTCTGTGTAGCCTTAGTTACTATCCTCCTTGGCTATCCAGGTACTTGCCCTGTAGACCAGGCTGGCCTCCAACTCAGAGAGATCTGCCTGCCTCTGCCTCCCGAGTACCGGAATTAAAGGCCACCACTATGTTTTTTTAATGTCTAGATAACATTACTATACCTTTGACTCACTTAGTTGCCAAAGTATTCTAACCTTATTGGTTTTTAAAAATATTTTACAAATTATAGAAACTTGTTTTGTACCTTTGCTGTGATGTTCTATGTCTACTCAAAGCTTTAAATTTTTCCTTAAGTGATTTTTTTATTAATGTGGGGGATCTCCTCTCTCTCTCTCTCTCTCTCTCTCTCTCTCTCTCTCTCTGTCATATATATGTGTGTCTGTCCGTCTGTCTATGTGTCTGTGTGGTAATGGGAGGTCCTCAGAGGGAAAAACAAAGTATAAGATCACTCTAGAGCAGCAGTTCTCAACCTATGGGTTGTGACCATTTTTTTTGAGGGGGGGTGTCAAAAACCCTTTCACATGGGGATCACCTAAAAGCATCAGAAAACACTGGAGTCCTCTGCATGAACAGTAAGTGCATTTAAACTGAGCCATCTCTCTAGCTACTCTCTGTCAGTATCTTAAAACATTGCCACTGTATTTTAAAGTTAAATGCCCAGGAGCCCAGGGAGACTTCTGCTCTGTTGTTAGATTCTTTACTTAAGTCAGGGAAGTGGATGCAAATTTTTGCTTTCTTCTTGTTTCAGTAGCATATGACATGTAATCTAAGAACTGTTTTTAAAGGCATCTATCTCACTGAGGATGCAATTCCTGGGAATCCGCAAATCCCCTCTGCAGGCCAAGAATCAGGCTCACGTGTTCTCATCACAGACTCTCGCCCTAGCTGACACACAGCTGATCTGAGTGGGGATTTCCCTAGGCTGGAAGGAACCGATCTTCATGGCAGGTTTCACACAAGCACAGCCAAGTTTTCATATTTGTCACATATTTAAGTCTGATTTCCAAGGTGATTCACTACCTCCACCCACCCTCCTTCTGACTTACCCCTCCCCTCCCCGCCCTTACCTCCCCTTGTCACCACCATTCTAAACTCAAGTTGTCTTTTAACTCCTCTGCATTAGAGAAAGCATGAGTTAGTTACTTGTCTTTCTAGGTCTAATTCTATTTAGCATAACATCCTCTAGCCCCATCCATTTTGTTATACACAACAGGGATTTCATTATTGTGTTATTTAAGCATTTATTTTATCTTGACTGTTGTGAAGGTATAAATATCTATTTCCTACAATGGTTGACTTTCATTTCATAATTTCCAAGAAGCGGCACAGATAGACCAACCCTGTGTTAGATCTGCTCTTAGCATTTTGAGGGAACATCCCATGCTCCATATCAGTTGTACTAATTTATGTTCCAATGGTGTAGAAAAATTCCCTTTCTCCATTTTCTTACAGCATTTGTGGTTTTACCTTTCTCGCCACCCTGTTAAAAGTTCTTCACACGTTTCCCCACTAAACAAATATCAGTGGATATTAATCAAGATGCAAGAAATATGCTTTCATTACGTTTTCTTCTGTGGTCATTTAGTTGGGGAATTTATGCTGCAGATGTGAAATATTGAAGGAGGAGATCTCACTGTTTCATAATTTCTCTATGCAGCTACTCTGCACATCACACACACGGGGGGGGGGGAGAGGGAGAGAGAGAGAGAGAGAGAGAGAGAGAGAGAGAGAGAGAGAGAGAGAGAGATATTCCCTTACACTTCACAATCATTCTTCACACCTTCCCTCAGTAACCTGGTCCCCACAATATCTGCTCTGACTTGAAACTTGCTTGCTACTGGTGAAATTTCATTTGATCAATTGTGCTTTCCACACTGTATTGAAAGATACTTATAGAGTAGTTGGTAATCTCCTCTCTCTCTCTGTCTCTCTCTCTCTCTGTCTCTCTCTCTCTCTCTCTCTCTCTCTCTCTCCCTCCCTCCCTCTCTCTCTCTCTCTCATACATACACACACACAAACACACACNCTCTCTCCCTCCCTCCCTCTCTCTCTCTCTCTCATACATACACACACACAAACACACACACAGAGAGAGAGAGAGAGAGAGACAGAGAGAGACAGAGAGAGAGAGAGACAGAGAGAGAGAGAGAGACAGAGAGAGAGAGAGAGAGACAGAGGTTAAAAACACATACCACCTACAAATGGCAAGGAAGGTATTTTGTAATTTGGCTGTCAGCTGCTAAACGCAAGTGCTCTACAAGGAACAGTCTTCGCTGGTGTTAGAAACTAAATAACTCGGGATTGGCTTTCACTTGTGGTAAGCCAGCTCAAGCTGCCATCCCTAACATTTTACGTGACTCCAATGGTACAGGAAAGTGAGGAATTTTAATTGGCTTTTATCAGTCCTTCTTTGCCCAAGTATAAAATGGGTGGGGAAATTAAAAAGAAGTTCCCTTTAGAAGGCATGAAATGAGGCATGGGAATGACTGGGAAGGAAGTATGTCTCTACTGCATGTATGAAGTAGATCAAGGGAAGATTAAGAATAACAAGGTATTTTATAATGCATTTGATAAAGAGACATTTAAGAGAAAGATATGACAGAAGAGAATATATCTTTTCACATATAACAGGAAAGTTTCATTCTCTTTTTTTTTCCTTTTTAAAAAATGTACTTTTTAAAAAGTTTGTGTGTGTGTGAGTGTGTGTGTGTGTGTACACATGTGCATGCAGGTACCCACGGAGGCCAGAAGAGGGTGTATGTTCCCTTGTAACAGGAGTTACAGGTGGCTGTGAGCTGCCAGACATAGATTCTAGGAACATAATTCCAGTCACTAGCAAGAACAGCAAACTCTCTGAACTGCTGAGCCATCTCTCCGAACTCTTTTCATTTTTAAATGGACAGCAAGCAAAAGGGAAAATTAAGAATAAGATCTCATAGGAGGATGCTCTGAGAGTGTAACAGAAAATGACTCAGTGGTAATGAAGTGTCATGGGGAATGGGGTAATGAGCTGTTTTCATAAACCAAATTTTCTCCATTGGATATCATGGCTGGTACTAATTGATTGTTAATGATTGGGTGCTCCACACCTTCTAAGCACTCAATAAATATGATTGATTGAAATGTCACTTACAAAAACTATAGTAACATCTATAAAGCAGTTGCACAAGAGAAATCTGAGTGGGAAATGTACATGCATCTAAATATCCCGTAAGCAGAAGATTATCAGCAATAATAATAATAATAACAAACAACTCTACCTTCTCCGTGTCGATGCCTTTTGACATTGACCATGTCGAGACAATATAATCCATCACTCGTTCGCTAAGGCCTTTGGGGACCTGATACAATTTCAGGAAATCTCGAACATTATTCAGCATCTCGTGGTAACGGTTCGTGTTGGCATACATTTGCTGGAAAATTGTGGTAACATTTCCAAAAATAGTTGCATAAAGAAGAGCTGAAATAAAAGAAATGATAAAAATAAAACAGATATCCCAAGTGAAAAAAAATGAAGTTGACTAAATCAATAAGTAATGTGACAAAAATATTTGGATTTACTTCCCGAGGCTAGCACATATGAAACCCTGACAAGACTGCTTGGCACCTGGTAGGGCTACTTGAATGGTTAGCACGGAAGAAGGCTTGTGACCTCAGCGAACACCACCATGTCAAACTGCATGAAGCTCCATGAAAGCAGTGTGAACAGTTCATAAACAATCAGACAACACAAAGTTATAAACTTGCTAAAGTTTCTAACCCTAGTTTATTTTCTTCTTATTATAATCCTGTGTGTGTGTGTGTGTGTGTGTGTGTGTGTGTGTGTGTAACGACGTGTACAGAGGTCAGAGAATAACTTTGTGGCATCACTTCTCTCCTGTCACCTTTCCATTGGCTCTAGGGATGGAACTCAGGTCACCAGACTTATGCAGTTTACCCACCAACACATCTCGCCAACTCCCAGAATTTCTGGCCTTTTTTCCTCTAGCCCACTCTCCCGAAGGAAACCTAATCAAGCCACCATTTTCCAGGGCTTGATGATCTGACTTAGAAATGCATGCTCCTCTCACAGTTTACTCCCTCCAGCTTTTGGAATACTTCTTTGGTTATAAATAATTTTTGACAGAACATCAGAAACCCAGGGGGTGGAGTCAGATTAAAGTGCTCCACTTTTAGAACTTGGTGCAGATGAGCAGGGATGAGACTAAAAGCTGAGCTAAAACTGGCAGGGAGCTTGGAGTCCTTAAGCTCCTGTCACTACTGGAAGATGCAGAAATGTTCTGAGCCCATCATTTCAGGAGCAAAGACAGCTTGTGACCATTGTGATTTATCAACAGGGGACTATGAATGAAAATGAGTACTGCCTGGGTCTAGACTGTACAAGCTTCCCTCTCTCTGGATCCAGCCAGTTTGGGAGCAACTGTGTAAAAGTCATTTAGTTCAAACCCCAACTGCACAGAGGCCCACTGTCTTATCCGACATCACCTCCTCCCATAGTTGCTTTCGTTATCTCTTTCATGATCATGATGATTTCACCGTGGGAAAGTGGATGGCTCTGTGCTCTGATTTTCAGTAAACACCTTGTAGCCATCACAGGTATTTACTAATATGTGTGATCGGCAGAGATCACTTCCACCTGCCATCTTCTAAGTACATTGGAGCACCGGACTGAAATCTCAAGGTCCAAATCAGGAGCAGAAGGAGAGAGACCACGAGCAAGGAACTCAGGACCGCGAGGGGTGCACCCACACTCTGAGACAATGGGGATGTTCTATCAGGAACTCACCAAGGCCAGCTGGCCTGGGTCTGAAAAAGCCTGGGTTAAAACTGGACTTGCTGAACATAGCGGACAATGAGGACTACTGGCAATGGGTTTTTGATCCTATTGCACGTACTGGCTTTGTGGGAGCCTAGGCAGTTTGGATGCTCACCTTACTAGACCTGGATTGAGGTGGGTGGTCCTCGGACTTCCCACAGGTCAAGGAACCCTGATTGCTCTTTGGGCTGATGAGGAGGGGGACTTGATCGTGGGAGGGGGACTTGATCGCAGTGGCGGGGAGGAGGCAGAAATCTTTAATATATAAATAAATAAATTTTAAAAAAAAGAAAGAATGTGGACATGTGGAAGGCAATATATGATATTTTGTTTAAATATGTAATATTACTCATTTCTTTGGAAAATGAATAAGATTATATGAAATATGAAATAAATTTTGAAGTAAAGGGGAAAAAATCATTTCTTGAGAGAAAGCATGAACTATTTCCCTCTGCAGCTTCACCAGCCAAATCCTGTTGGGTACAAATGATGTTAAGTCCAGTTATTAAACAACTTAGGATCCTGTCTGTAACTGGGGAGAAACTATTTGTTTATCTGAAAGCATCAAACCATAACACATTGTAATTCCACAAAAGAAAGCTATTATTTTATAAACATTTCTGTAGTTTTTACTTTTTCCACTGTCATTTAGAGATTTAGATACCAGAGCAGGACAATCCTTTTAAATAGGTCGTATTTAATTATAATTTGGTAGAAATATAGGGTTTGCATTTCTAAACTGTATCTTCAAAACTTTGAATAATCATCTCTAATCCTTTAGAAATCAGGGCTCCAGCCCCATTTGGAGTCATGCTAGCAAGGCAACAGACTCATTCCAACTGAGCACACTGTGGGGGAATACTGTACCTACTGCAAAGGAAGGGTGGAGTAAGTACAAGATTGTAGTAGAATTCTGCCCACATGGTAAAACCCAACACCATGCCTATCAGATCTCAAGTTTCTACACCAAGGCCAAGGCCCACAGGCAGGACTTCTGAACCTCTCCTGATGCCAGACTGAGACCTGATGCCCTAGTGAAACACATCTGTGTTCTAGACCTTATGTCTGGATAGCTGCAGGAGTCGTAAGGAGAGACAATGCCACCAGCAGACTGCAGTGGCATGGGCTGGGACTCTAGTCTGCACTGAGCTAAGTCCAGACGAGTTTGGGCTTTGGATACAATAGTATGGTAGTATTGATAGCTCATGGGAGTTTATGTATAGTCCTTTCTGCCATGAGGTCAGGGAATAGTCAGAAGAATCCTGAGGCTTCTGACCACACATCAGTAACTATAAACGAGGTATCTGCGCTCACCCCAACCCTAGAGAGAGCTACAGAAACGGCGACCCAACAACATACTAAAAGGGGCCTCAAGCACTTCACAATATTGAAACAGTGGCAGTGCTCCAGTGTGGACTTGTGGCAAACCTGAACTCAAATTCTCATCCACTGATGAAATAGCTGTGGCCACAAAGCAGCTGCTTCGAATTCCCCAGACGAGCAACAATGAAGCCACAGCATCAACTGACAATAATGGACAAAATCAACTGCCAATAACTGACCATAAAAAAAAATCAATCTATACACAGCCAGGGAATTCTTTAAAGCCTTTAAGGAGATTGAATGAACTTCAAGGAAACATAGAGAAAAAAAAACCTCAATATTTTATCAGAGAAACTTAAGAGGATTGTAGTGACTTAATAACTAACATCAGTAAGCCTTGAATTGAAAGTATACAAACTATAACCAGATCAATAGTTTTAATAGAATAAGTAATTAGTAGGCTATCAAAAGACTATCAAAGGAGAATAAAGAAGAAATAATGAAGATCAAAGAAAGCTCACGGCAACTTTGGAACAGTATTAGAAGAACAGACACTTGGGGTGTGGGAGTCAAGAGGGTGTGCAGATTGTTACAGAGATAAGAAGCATGCTCAAGGAGATAATAACAGAAAACTGCCTGGTCCTAAAATTGAATAGAAACTAAAATACAGGTACATGAAGGTCATTGTCACCATAATTGGTTTCAAGGGTCACCATGATTGACTCAGTTCATTGAAATCTGTTCCAAACCATAGCATAATCAATTCTCAGAAGTTATATACAAAGAGAAGATTATTGAGAAAGCAAAAAAGCAACACACACATACCGACACACACGGACATAATTAACGTACATGCATATATGCATACATATGCACAAACACATACATGCATACATATATGCACATGCATACACACACACACACGTTCCAATTACCTGCTCTCAGCATAAACCCTACAGGCCAGAAGGAAGTATTAGGATGATACTGTCACATGCTCGAGGAAAAGAAACTATCACTCAAGGATACTATACCCAGTAAAGCTGTGGTTCAGAGATAAAAATGGCCTCAGACAAACAGAAGTTGAAAAACTATCACCACCTTACATGTCCTTGCAAAAGGAAAAATTAACAAGTTCTTTAAATGGCTTTTGAGAAGCTGCTAACCAGCAAGGAAGTGCTGGATGTTTAAAATTCATTCATAATAAGAGGAACTACACAAATTCAGAACACCCTAACACATGGTAAACACAGTGCATAGACCATGCATGTCTAGCATACAAACAAAACAAAGGGCAATCAGATTTAATAACTACATTAGCATGTTGAAGTAGGCAATCTAGAAAGATGTATAACAGAATGCTGAAACTCACAGTATGGAGATGGGGGAATATACATATAGTGTTTTTCTCTCTTCTCCTTTCTCTCTCCCTTACCTTCTTGTTACTTGGCCCATTTTATGATCAGTGTTTAAGCCACTTGCATTTTAAAATGCCTTACTTTAATCCAGTAATGTTTATCTTAGGTCCCACTCTAATCACGAAGCAAAAACCAGTGACAGATACACCAATAATAGTAAAGTGAGGAGTCAAAACAGACTCTTGGGGGGGGGGGGGATCACTCAAGCACTGTAGAGAAGTCTAAGGGAGGAAGAGAAAGAAAAGAGAAAGACTAAGAACCAGCCACAAAATGGTAGAAGCACAATATTACTTAATAATTATATAAAATATAAATGAGTTAAATTTCCTAAGAAATAAGTGTGAAGGAAGTGAACCAATGATAAGCACTACCCAAGAGTGTGCTGCTTACCACAGATGGCCCTGTGCTCCATCCTTCCCAGGTCACTAAGCAACTTCCCTTCCTGTAGTAATCTCTTTGCTTCACTCAAGTACCTGCTTAAAGCTCTATTCTTCTCAGGGACCTTTCCTGACCACACAGGCTCAATGTTCTCTTCTGCCAGCATCCCTGATAAAACACCGTTATCTCTGCTTCCATTTAGATGTGTGTGCTCATTTGTTTATTGTGCATCTTCCACTCTAAGGAGGCAAAACCTAAGTGCACATGGCCTTTTCTTTTATCCTCATTATTATATTTCCCCCAGAGAATGTACAGTTCCTGGGACATAGTTGGTAATCAATATTTTTCTAGTAAATTCTATGCCAAAAAAACAGTGTTCCAAACCCATTATTAGTGATACAATGGTGTACATAAAACACATATTACTAAGACAGGTATCATAATGAAATATTTTAAAAGTTCTATAAGCCCTAGTCACATTAAGATAATAAATACATTGGAAAGCCCCATTGTTACATAGCAGACATAAAAGTTAATGATGGAGAGGGCTAGCTGTGTAGAGAGATACATCTCAGTGTTTTACTCTCTGAGTGGAGATAGTCAATCACTTATTAACAATGACAAGGATAATGTGTGACAATTTCAAAAATCTCTTTTTATATAATTTTTTGTGACCTTTTAGACATAATGCAACTGCTAGTTTGGTTTAGCAGTCTTGGAATACACACTAGTAAATGTCTAATGTAAAGTCTTAGTCTTCCTTTATCCATTACAAAATGATTACTGTAAAGAAAATTATGGGTGATTAAGAATAGTGACAAATATTCAGATACCCAGGCCATCAGGAGGCAGAGTCCCTTTCCCCTTAAATCTTGGCATACCCCAAGGGAATACGTTGGCTGTGGTCACAACAACATCTAGGCTTAAGCTTTAGGAATCTAGAAAACCCAGGTTCTTCGTTGTTTGAACATTTTCCTTGAAAATTCAGTTTTCACCTCACAAGGACATCAAAGATTCTAAACACTACTTCATGGAGAGAAACAAAGAACCCTGGCCAACAGTCTTGACCTCAGACTAAGTGATTTTTAAATATTGATATGCACACACATTTCTGGCCAATTTCAAGATTATATTCAATCATCAGTTCTCTTTTCAGTATATTTGAGATGTAAAAGACGAGGCTCCACTGAGCTGGGATTGTCTGCTCAGCACACAATGCAGCAGGACTGGGTTACCAGCTATTTGGTTGAGTCAATTAAAGGGCGGCTTTCCCAGGCCCATTCAAATCATTTCAGCCAATACCAAACAAAGAAGAAATAATTCATGTTCCCCAAGCCTTCCATAAGTCACTGATTCATGACATAATAAATTGTAGTTCTTTTTTAAAAGCCACTAAGTTTGATTAGATATTGCAACTATAATAATTTAAACCATAAAAAGGCAGAGTAGTTCTCAGTATTAGAGGACCGAGGACAGGAGGGCAGAGGGCCGCTCATGCTCCATACCATCACGCCAGAGTGACTTTGGGGAATAAAGCTTCCCAACATTGAATATGGTTTTATGCTTTAAAATTGAAAGCACCTATGCTCTGTTTGTTTGTTTATTCAGAAAGGGAGAAAAATTATTTTTATCTCTAGAAACATTTTTTGAAAACATTCTTTGCCCATTTTACATACCAATCCCAGTTCCCTCTCCCTCTGCTCCTCCCACTTTCTCCCACCTTCTCCCACCCAACCCCCATCCACTCCTCAGAGAGGGTAAGGCTTCCATCACGGGGAGTCCGCAAAGTCTGGCACATCACCTTGAGGCAGGACAAAGGCCCTCCCCACTGTAGACAAGATCACCTGAGAAAATATTCCTGGCAATTTCTATAGTATCAGGTTTCTCAGTAGCCCCATAGTGGCTCCCTCAAACAAGTTATCTCTTTCCTTGCTCCCCCTCTCTGTCCTTCCCCTATCCTGTTCATTCAGTTCCCTCATGTTCTCCTCCCCACTTCCCTTCTCTTCTCCCCCTCCCCTTCCACCCTTCCTTCTCCCTGCCCCTACACTCCCAACTTTCTCAGGAGAGCTTGTCTGTTTCCCCTTCCTAGGGGGTTCCATGTTCTTAGGGTTCTCCTTGTTACCCAGATTCTCCAGGGTCATGGACTATAGACTGGCTATCCTTTGGAAATCACCTATTCTTAAGGCATAAAGTGATAAGTGAGCACTTAATGCTTTCAAACACAGATATAGGCTGAGTGAGTCTAAGAGAAATTAAGGGAAGGAGCTCGGAGAGAAGATGATCAAAATAAAGTATATAAAATTCTCAAAGAATTCTTGCAAATATTTTGAAGATTTAATGCTATTACTATAAATAATTATCGGTATTAAAGAACCATCTGATTTCATGTATTCTGAGAAAGTGCAAATTGTATGCCAGCCAGTACACTAGCCACTAGGACTAAAGTTTGAAAATGAGACCTGTTTTCAGGGCTGACCATTTGGCCCTGGACAACCAATTGGTATACTCTTCCCTGGGGAGGACCATCTCTCCTGCTCCCAGGTTTGATTGGTTGTCTTTAGTTCTTTGTGTAGCCTTGAGGCCTCATGGGCTTGTCCCCACCCAATTCAGAATGTCCACTGATGTCATCCTTATTCTGCTCATGGTTGGGTGCACATGCTCGGAAGACTTTATGAGTGTTGCTTCTGAGATGGCAGGACGCACAATGCCACAGCCAGCTCCCGTATCCCCTGGCTCTTAAATCTTTCCATGGCCTCTTTTACAACATTCCCTGAACTTTTAGTGCAGGATACGTTTTGAAGATGGATCATACTTATTGGGTATATTATACATTTATGCATGCAACAACAATTAATGAAAAAACAGGCCATGAATTTGAAGGAATTGAGGAGGCTTTATGAAATGCTTTGGAGAGAGAAAGAGGAAGGAAGAAATATAATTATATTATAAATCTCAAAAAACATGCATTTGGAATATGCCAATTAAAAAAAGTGTATCACCTTCAAGTAATATACACAATTTCCTATGGTGAAATACTAATCTTAATTACCTCAAGTCACATTTTGAAAGAAAGATTACATTTTCTTTAATATATCATTTACAAAAATCCACAAGTAAATTTATAAACATTCAAAGCATATGAAAGATCTGTAGTTTATTTCTCATAATTGAATAATTTGTAGAACAAACAAAAATCTATATTCAGGTAATTAACCGTAGAAGCCTCCACTAGTGAGTTGCTTCTGAGAGCAGATAAAGTAACAATGTCAGAGAAGGTTCTGAATAAATTATGTACCAAATTCTTTCCATTTTGTTTGTTCTTAGGTCAAGCTGCACCCACTATGTTCTTATTAATAATATTTTCTTTATGGACTCTTTTGTGCCTATTCACAATGGAAGGCAACCTTGACTTTTTCACTAATTATCTTCTGTGTATCTTAGATATTTGATTTGTATTTGATTGTTGATCTTAGACAGAGCTCTCTAAAATACTGACATGGAAATGCAATTCCGGCAAACTGTGGAGTCACAGAAGTGCTTTAACCACCATTTGCTTTCTATTCAGTTCACTGAAGTCCACCTTTACCGATGATGTTTCAGAGACAACGGGAATGAATCCCATCAACGTGTGGTTTTCTATATAGCTTGCGAGAGCATTTGTCATGACTCCAGTTGTTCTAAAGCGAAAGGCTGGTCTTCAAAAATCTCAGGTGCCAGAGCGGCTCAACTCCCACTTCTCCTCTAAAGATTCCTGTTTTCCGTGATCTAGGGCCCCTCCAGGCATTCACATATGCGCTGGGCACTCTTTCTCTAGTCTTCATTTGGTCCACGCTCTACACCAGTCAGTATCTGCACTGTGCCGCTTGTCTTTTCTAAGTGAATCTCATTAAATGCTTTGTGTGCTGACTATTAAAAAACTATGTGAAACACCACC
The DNA here is from genome assembly GCF_014885135.2 of Alexandromys fortis. NCBI lineage: Eukaryota > Metazoa > Chordata > Mammalia > Rodentia > Cricetidae > Alexandromys > Alexandromys fortis. The sequence continues at coordinate 6,432,965 of NW_026067963.1, forward strand.
CCTTTCAGAGGTACTGGAATTTCAAAAGAAGAATCCAATGAGGTAATACAAGTTGATTGATAAACTGTTAGGACGAACAGTCAGCTTCTAAGAGAAAGCAAGACAGAAGAGAGATCTTTTTTTTAACCACATATCAGATTTTATTTAGCCTAATACTGGAGGGACTTCACTAGCCTACAGCAGCTCTTGTGTTTATGATAACAATCAACTTCACCAAAATGGCCTTAGTAATTGACATTAGTCTCTATATCACTAGGATTGTTTTAAAGTTAAAAATAAAGTCATAATCCTGTATTTATCATTTACTAATGTTATATCAAAGATGGAAGGAAGGGTGAGTTAGAAAGAAGTGGGGGGAAAACAAGATTTTTAATTAAAAACAATCCTAAAAAAATCAAAGTAAAATGAAGTACCAAGATCACTTATCTCTCTCCCGTGATTTTATGTCAAGTAAACCCATTTTCTTTATTCTCTCTAATCCATCACAATGCATGTAGATTTCTAAAAACTTAGTATACATCATTTGTTTATACAGTTATAGTCTTTGCAATGTTGGTTTTACAAACTAGCTGACTAATATATTGGCCTCATCAGTTCAGATCCATTTCTTATATATGCAAATAATCCCTAGATGTATAAATTGTCAGGCAGCCAAAGAAAACTGGAAATTAAAATTGCCTGTTATTAGATGAGGGTGTGGGGTTTTCAATCAATAAAATATTTGCTTTGCAAGCACATAGACCTGAGTTTGTTCCCCAGGCTTTACAGAAAACTGCTGGGCATGGTGGTGTGAGATTAGAACCCCATCACTGAGGGGGAGAGGAACATATATACAGGAGACTACTTGGAGTTCGCTGGGCTGTCCAGTTCAATCAGAGAGCTCTAGCCCAGTGAGATTCTCTGACTCCGAAGAGGTGGATGGGGTTCCTGAGGACTGTACTAGCTGCTTTCTTCTAGCCTCCACAATTATCCATACACATTAATTCACGCTTGCACATACACACGGGCCGGCATGACTACTCACGCAGACAGATGCACACAAAAGTAAATAGATATAAAATTTAAAACGCGTGTTACTCTCAGAAACCTCTAGCTGTTTGTTAGTTCTCACCCCTTACCTCTCTTTTGTACACCTCTCCCTACCCTGAGCTTTCTTCACAGCACCTGCTGCACTGATTATTCTGGCTCACCCTCACTTATATTAATTGGTAAATGTGGCTCAAATAAATACCCCTTTTATCTGTATTTTTCCTACACATTGCTGAATGCATGGAGGGCAGTGGTTTATAGCTGTGCATACTTAGATAAGTCACTAAAGGATGTTGATAAACTATTGGCCACTGTGAACTGCAGACAGTTGTTATAGAGGCAATAGGATTTGTGGTGGGTTGGTTCATTTTAAAGAATTTTAAGCTTTTAAAACTTGGGAACACTTTCTGTATTTTCAGATCTTTATACTGCATCGTATTTATGATTGCATTTCTAGGTAGAGACCTAGAGTTACTACTAGAGTGCAGTTAGGTGGAATCCAGGTAATTAGAACGAGCACTAAGAAACCTGATGCTGATAATAGTGACGACAGCCTTTGCCGTGTTTCCTGTGAGCACTATGCAGGGGCCCTAGGAATCCACACCATCTCTGGAGGTCTTCATTTTATTCCCATTGTAAATACAGGGGAACAGATTTGGGAAGGGAATCCGACCCAAGTCGGAGCTTGATCAGAGCTTCAGTCTCAACATCTGTACAACTCAGCATTCATATCAACTTTATGATGGGTCCTGAATACAATTAATCTTCCTGCTCCACAGAAAACCACAGTTACCGCTGTCAGTTAGATCCCTGACAGGGCTCAGAGTTTCCCACATGAACAGCAGGTCTTAAAGAAAAGCTCTCAGGAACTCGAATGTAGATAAACTGGAAACAGTGTACATCCCCTAAATGATGACATGTCATGAGATGCCACGAGGACCTCACTGAGATGAGATGTGACACAGGCAAAATTTTGCATCTGTTTTAGTTACTACTTTCAAAAATTAGCCATGTGCTACTACAGAAAAGGAAGCTAGCTAAGTAATAGCTTTGTAAACAAGAGGAAAATTATAGTTCACCTCACTTACGCTAAGAATGACAATTTATCCATTAGGGTACATATTTAACACTAATCAGGATTGATTTTTATTTTCAATGAATTAAGAATTCAAGAAAATTAGATATGTGCTTCTGATATAATGTCATTTCTAATTAGTTAATCTTGGAAGACAAACTACCCAGGGAACATGACAAATATAGTTCTGATGTGTATAGTACCCCACTGCCACTTTCATAGTCTGAATTACTAAATCATCGCTGGACTCAGAAACCTTCCATCACGATCCAGTGTCAGTGCCACGCATAGGTTGTGAAGACAGTCTCTCCATGCGGCAGGCACAAGGCTGTTGAATTCAGGAAGATGCAAATATATGTTTGACCAGTGACTTCCAGCTCCTTTATTAAAGCCCAGGTCCAGGGAGCCAGTGCACTATCATTCTTTATTCCACTTCACATCTAATCTAAAAACTACAAACCCTTCAAGTTTTCAAAGTGCAGAAATAACATTTGGGGTGTGTGAAGTGAAGACCTCCATGTTGAAGTAGGGGAGGCATTTGGGTTCCATTCTGAGAACATTCCCTCAGTATGTGAAACCTACAGAGTTTTAACACAGTGGGAGACAGACAGCTTCCACATATGGCCCTGAATATAACCACCTACAACAGTGGCTCGCAACCTTCCTAATACTGCAACACCCTAATCCAATTTCTCATGTTATGGTGACCCCCAACCATAAAATTATTTTTATTGCTACTTCGTAACTGTTATTTTGATAGTGCTACAGACTGTAATATAAATAGCTATGTTTTCCAGGGGTCTTGGGTGACCCTTGTGAAAGGGTCATTCAAACCCCAAGGGGTGGCAAGCCACAGGTTGAGAACCACTGACCTAAATCATGTTCTTGGGTACACTTCCACTTCTCTTGCTGTTTTTTCTCCTTATAAAATCTCTACTTGAGTTTTTATTCTTCTTTTAGAACATCCCTTATACTCAAGGCATCTTTCTATTAATCCTCCAGGATCCTACAGTCCCATGATGACCACAATGGCTTCCTAGCTGTTCACTCTCTCTTGTTAGTTGTTAGCACAAACTGTATATAACTAAAGAAGTCCAAAACAGTCATATCTGCTTCTTCAAAATCTTTAGTGTGTCCTAATAAGCTATGAAATAAAGGTAACCTGAGCAAACTTGTATACATTGTCTACACAATGGGGAGAAGCGTCTATCTACCAGACTCAGTACTTTTTTTGGATTTTCTTCCCAGATACATTATTACTTCCCCACACAGACTCAACTCCTGGAAACAAGGAACTATGCACTTAACTTCTTTTCCACTCAAGTCATGGCTCTGCCTAATGAATAAATGAATAAAAATTAACTTAGCCTGACTATATAAAAAGGAGGTTTAAGGCTTTTCATCTCAATGAATAGATAACAGAGCATAACTCTATCTCTCCAGTTACTGGACACAATGCACAAATTATCTTACTGCTTATTAAGATTTCATAGACCACCTAACAAATGCTCCATCAGAAAAGAAGCACTATAATCCATGAGTCCACTTACTCTCTAAACTTCCAAGCAGGTTCAGCATCATCCACCTCCTCCATAATACCCATGAATAGCACCTATCATCATCACCAAAGTAGATTATTAACGAAATAATATTAACGAAAGCAACTAACACAACAAAGGCACGTTTTCTCAAGAAATACATAACTAGTTTGTATGATCATAGACATTAAGTAACATGTAATGATCAAATTTTTCTTCATGAGGTTTTAGAGATAAATATCATTAAGTCTTTTTGCAAAAGGTTGGCCTAATGCATTAAAACACAAGTTATTGCATGCTTGCTATGTGTAAGCATAATGCTAATAATTATGTCCAATACGTAACTATACAAGTTTACTCACATGCTTACATTCTTTAAACTAATACTTGAAGCATCTTATCATAAAACTCTATCATAATTATAAATTCTCTTATGGTCTTTAAAATGTCATAAGAAATGTATCAGAAATATGATGAAAAGTCAACCCAATCAGAAGACTGATCGTCAAATAACAACAAATTTGGCCAAGTGTTTTGAAAGGGCTAATAGGGTCAAAACAAAATGGGTGGTCCTTATTTTCCACTGAAACTGGTCCACATTAAAACTCTGGCTCAGCCTCATTGTTGCTAACTTGAAGTTGCCCCTGATAAGTTCCCTTTAAAACAGTACTAACTCCTCTGCTTCTATAGCACATCTCTTCCCATCCTGCTCTGCTCCCCTTCCAAGGTGTCCTCACCACTAATCATTCTACAGCTTCCGGAGAACAAAGGAGGCAGCTTCACAGTCATACTGTCCAGAAGTGATTAAGGTAAGGTCCAAGGTAAACCAGCATGACAGGTTATGCAACCCTATTCCTGTTTTTCTTCCTGTGGGCCTCTATTTCACGAGGCAAAGTCTGTGGGCTTTTGTTCATTACCTTCATTGGAATGCAACATGTGAGGAAGTTTGCCCATTTGCTGGAATCCAGTTCACAGCTGCATCCCTGTTTCCATGCCCTGACATCAGTACAAGTGCTTCCTCGGTCACATGGTTAGGATGTTGGACCTCCCTCTCAAACTGCCTGATGTGATTCTTAAAAAAAAAAGAATCATAGCATCTTCTTCATTTCCAGAATATGGTACTCTTCCCACACCCCTTCTTATATGTATATGAATACAAAATATAAAAGCACGGCTCTGGAATCTGAAGCCACTGTGCTCTTTCTTTGCTAGGCCTGTATTCAGGTTAATTAAGCGGACTCTGAGTTTAAAATGGACATGTTTAAATAAGGCAAAATTAGCTGGTCAAGGAGTAAGGAATTTTATTTGATGTAACAGACAACATCTGCAAGCTGTAATCTATTGGAACACTATAATAATGGCCTGTGATGGTAACAGATGTTTCTCTTTAAAAAAAGAAAAAGAAAAAAAAACAAGGATTTTCAATCAAATAAGTTTCATTAACATTGCATATTAATTATCTTTCGTGGAGAGTCCTAATCCACATTAGCATATCACAATGAATATTAGCATATCAAAAGCACTAAGTCTTGCAACAGACACCATTTTTCCATACTTGTGTGTTTTGAGAACCTGTTTTGATCATTGAAAATCAACAAACATTGCAGATCTCCATGGAAAACTACTTCCCAATCAAAGCAACAGGCAGGAGGGAGCAGGTGCACTCATGAGGCCCAGGAGAGGCTGGTACCATGGTCAGACTCCTGATAGCAAGCAGCCAAGCACTTAACACAGTTATATCTGGGAGCTATCGACTGCCTCTTCTTGTCCTATTCATTTTCAGTCCGTAATGTCTCCCTTTGTGCTGACATGTGCCCTTCCCAATGCTTTCTAGCAACCGTTTCAGTGTGCTTGAAGATTTTCTGCACAAAATGCAAATTTATTGTAGACACGATAACAGTTTCCATGATTTGTGTGCATTGTCTCAGACAGCCAAGCACACTGAGTAACATCAACTTCCCTACGGTTCTGGAAGCACTGCGCCTCATTTCACACATGTTGGGGCACTTCCTTGACCGAATAATATTACCCCTTTCCACGTTTCAACAAGGCTGATTCTTCTAAAGTGTAATATGCAAGGGATCGTTATAGATATGAAAAAAATATCACCACTGAATTAGAAGAACAAACCCATGTGATAAGAAAACTTCACCACCCAGATACTGGAAAAGTAGGGCTGGAACCTTACTCCTGAGAAAGTAAGTGTTCTTTCGGCCCTTCTGCCTACACAACAAGAGCTGGACAACAAAAACAAAGCAATGTAATTAGCTGCTTATGGTCAGTAGAGCCAATGGGAACTTGTCAAGCTAACAGTTTAAGGTTTCAAAGCACACAAGTGTTGATAAGCTGTCTCCACCTTTCCAGTGTTCAGGGATATGTATCCTATGAAACCCTTCATAGCCCATGAAACCCTGTAAGACATATTCCAAATCCTCTTCCTTACCAGCCACTAGGCTACTGTAGGTTTTATTCTCTTCTAATGCTTGGTGCCAAATGTTCACCTTTTCAGTAAATTATTACCGCCAAGGTTTGACATGTATGGAGTAAAGCCATAGCAAGTTCATCCCACATGGTGCATCGTTGTGGCAGAAATGTCAGCAGTAATAAGCCTGTGATGGAAAAGGCCTTCAGGGCTCTTGTCAGGTAGTACATAACCTGACAGTAGGTTAGGACTGAACATTTACGTGAAGAAGCTGGGTGCCTGGGCCTGACAGCTGCCTTTAATGCCATGGAAAAGAAATGCACTACCCACATTTACTAGATTTCATAGTTTACAGATGCCTTCATAATTCCCTCCTAGTCTATCTAAAAGAACAAGAGGTTGGGCCATCCCTCCGGAAAGCTGTCTCGTCTTCCAAGCTATAGTGTCATCATCTTGTTTTAGACACATGCATCTCTCAGATGAATTAGTGCAATGACCTCCTAAGGATATCCCTGCCAATGATCACATGCCAATGGGAAGAACTGAGTGACAACTAGGACTTTCTCCCAAGGAAGCAAACAACCTGCAAAGGAGATGGTTTATCAATGACCAAGAGTTACCGTATCTTATATTCCTACAGCAGATGGGGATGGGTACCACACAGGCTTCTAGAACAGCAGTAGTGCAAACGGGAACTCAGAATTCCAGCCTGTGATTTTGCATTCTTAGTATGTGCTCCTTAGGGCTATCGCCAAAGAAGCAAGGACTAGTGGTCATGCAGCCCACTTCCGACATTTAGTGGCTGGAAATGGCTGGAGTAGAGCAAGTACTTGAGGGATGAAAACAGCCCTGCTGCACCAACCTTGAAAGAGGCGAGGCTGGCTAATGTAGGAATTCGCCCATGCCACTCTGGTCCAGCTCCTGTGGTGGCTCCCTGATACCCCAGATTGGTGTCCTCCAAAATTCGGCCTCAACAATCGCTGATATTGGCTTTCTGCACACTAGGCTACTTTTTACATTGGGCATTTTCTAAAAGAATCACAATTGTGGTCACTTCTAACCATTTCCGGAGAATATTCCTTACAAACCCATCTATTCCCCACACTTCCGCAATGGCTTCCTACCTGGCTACTTCGTTCCAGCCTTGCTTCAAGTAGTACAGTCTCAATACAGCAGCTGGTACCTGACTTTACAGCTGACTCAATTTGCACAGTTGGGTTCCTGAGAAGTTTCTAGGTATTCTACCATATGGAGTATAATCTGTGTCATCTTCTACCCATTTTGGGCAATGGCCTCTCAGAAGTCATGCCTTTCAGTGCCTTCCTGCTCAATCAGCTGCTGCCTTTTCTATTTGTGATATCTACAACATGCTTAAAGGACTCTTTTTTTTTCCTTAGCTGGATGGTGGTGACTCATCCCTTTAATCCCAGTACTTAGAGAGTCAGAGGCAGGTGGATATCTGTGAGTTCGAGGCCAGCCTGGTCTACAGTGTGAGATACACACAGAGAAGAGAAACCTTGTCTCAAAAAAAAAAAAAAAAGTACTCTTTCTATTTCAGTCAGGTCTCCTAAATATCACCATCTAAAAAGTCCACTTTCCCCCATGCTTCCCCAGCTTTGTCTTTCTGCACAGCACTTCATCACTGCTTGACATTGCGTTGTGAATATGTTTGTTGTCTATAAAACCATTCCCCATGCAGAATAAAAGCCTATGAGATATGATATGTCAGCATTAATATAACATTCTCAGATATTAGTCCCAGCAAAAGTGAATGAATGAATGACATCGTAGTTTGTGAGTCCTGTGTGTCTGCAATCTACTTTCTCTAGTGATATTTTCTGCAGTTACTCTATCTCATATTTTAACTGGGATTTACTCAAGTCTCTAAATTCTTCCCAAGACCCCCATCACGTGCCCAATGCAACATCCCCTCCCTCAACTCATAGCCTCCGTCTCTGATGCCATGTCTGACAAGTAGGAGACACTCAGTCACATGCTATCAATATGTAAGTGCCCAAAGGTAAAAGACCAAACAGGAAATGATTAACAAGTGGAAGTGTCAGCCTAACATTGTCTTTTTTAGGTCCGTGGCTATGTGTACTCCATGTCATAGTTGCTGTTAAACAAGCTTCTTTTAACCAAAGCCCAAGATTCTGTGGTATTTTCTTTTCCTATATTGCTTTCAACATAGTTGACATTTTGGTTAAGTAAAACAGACATTTGCTTAGGGCAAGTTACCAAAATATTAGTCTTCATAAGATTTCTTTGGTACTCTTTACAGAGGAACACTTTAGCAAACATTCTCCTGCATGTCCCAGAGTGACTGGACTCCTGAGAACAGGTCCGTGTAAAGAATTTGCCCTCAAACCGATGTCAGTTCGTCCAACCAATCAAGGCTTTGCCATTTGAATATACTTTGTCAGTTATGAAGGGCTACACTTTGTGTATTGTCAGTTACGGAGGGCTACACTTCTGCGTCTTTGCCACAATTTTTAAGAACTCTCTTCACTAGATTCCTGCCTGGACAGTTTCTTTTTGTTTGGGAGGTTGTCACAAAAGCCTTTACCTTCTCGCTTTCTCAGTTGGGAGTCTGCAGGCATGGATACTACTCCAATGACTACATGCAACACAAATTTTTTCTTTCTTCTTTTTTTTTTTTTTTGTGGGAGGGGAGGGATGGGAAGAAAGTGTGACCAGGGTGCATTGTGTGGAATTTCCAAATAATATAAGACGTGTTATGTTGGGAGAAAAAATAAAGAGCAGGAGGAAAAGGAAAGCAAGCATGCAGAAATGAATCATTTGATTGGAAACACACCCCTAGAGGGACAGGTGCCAATGGAAGGGGACAGAGGCCAGTGAGGACTTTCACCCCTAAAAATAAGCACAGCTGCAGTATCTGGAATACGTTGTTGTTTGTGATTTCATATTTCTCCAAATATGACATTTTATGTATATGTATTGTATGAGACCTAAGTCTAAACATAAAATTCATTCATTTCATAGACAACTTACACACATAGGCTGAAAGTCACTTCATGCAGCATTCTGAGTGCGCCTCTCTTGCTTGTTTGTTTAGTTTTATAGTGGTGATGGTGGGGTGTTTAGAGCCATTTGTAGTTCCTTTCTTTTGTTTTGTTTTGGGTTTTTCTTTTTTTTTCTTTCCCCCTCCCTTTTCTCCCTTCAAGTCCTCCCCTTATAATCTTCCTTGCTCTCCTTCAAATTCATGACCTCCTTTTCATTAATTGTTGATACGTGCATATGTGTACATTGACATACATTCATACATACATGCATAACACACATACACACATATTTAAGTATGTATATATATATATATGTATATACCGTTGAGTTGCTATAATGTTACTTGTATGTATGTTTTCAGGGCTGACTGCCTGACAAGCTATTGGTATGCTCCTCCCGGGGAGGGCCGCTTCTCTCCCAGCTTTCCTCAGTTGAGTATGCCTGTTTTGACTGCAGCTTGTTGTATGCTTTCAGCTGTGAAAGTCTCCTCTTGTAAAATCCTGTTGGCACTCAAAAGTTTTCAAATTCAGATTTATATTTGGGGATTAGGGATGTTCATTCTACATTTTTAATTTAAGAACATCTGATTTTATTCTACTCCAATGTCTACTTTTATAGTTCTCATCTCCAAAATTAAATTAAGGGAATGAGGATCTTTTTATAAAATAATGAATGAAACTGCATTCAATAATAGCCAGATAGAGCATTTTGTTCAGTACCAAAATTGTCACATTGGGCTATAAGAAGAACCTACTGGGAGAGGGTCTCTCTCCAAACACGGGCCAGAACAGCCCCCAGTGAGGCCATTTTGAAGTGTTTCCTCAAGTCTTTTGGTGAGTCTTTAATATAATGATAAATAAATCACATGACATCCTGTAATCACGTCACAGTTCAACATCTCCATCTGGCTGCGGTAAGGAGTCTTTCCCTCTGTAGCACGCTGAGGGGTCTCCCAGTTTCACTGAAAGATTCATCTAAACAGTAGACATGAGCTGGAAAGCCGGGCTCTAGATTTGACCACATCCATTATTATCTGCGTTAAGTGTCCTGGGAAAGGCCTGGCGGTGGTGGTGCACGCCTTTAATCCCAGCACTCGGGAGGCAGAGGCAGGTGGATCTCTGTGAGTTCGAGGCCAGCCTGGTCTACAAGATCCAGTTCCAGGACAGGAACCAAAAAGCTATGGAGAAACCCTGTCTTAAAAATTAAAAACAAAAGTGTCCTGGGAAACGATGGACTGAGGCAAACAGGATCTCTTAAATCTTAGGTAAGAAATATTGAAGTCCTGCTTGTCTAACATATGTGAGCAAGGACAGACAAGGACAGACAAAGTCATAGACACTTCCACGAGCTGCACGGTGGAGGTAGGAGCTGCACAGTTGTCTGGGTGAGGGCGGGGGTCTCTGTCTACATAAGTCAGAAGGAGCTTCGTCAAAACCAGACAAGCAGCTTCCACGGAAATCCCAATTCTGAGCCCAAGTCACTTTAATTGAGTTGCATCTCTCAGGTCAGCTCATGCAGACTTAAAGCCTGTGAGGGTCTTTATTTCTATGATATCACCCATCTCCTCTCTCTTCTTTGTGAAGAAAAAATTCCCTTTCTTTCAGAGGAGCCTTTGTATTTTTCCTGAAGCAAGTGTCTATCAGCTCATGGGGAGACCACTTTTTTCTTTTATAACTTTATGCAACATTCGTTGATTGACTCAAAAAAATCACACGAGACCGCCCTTTGTGCCAGAGCTACATAGCTAGTGCAGAAATCAACAAAGGGTTTCTCATTCCACGTCTGCTGCTCTTATTTCCAATTACTTCATTGTATTACAAAACAGCAATCAAAATAATGCTCCCCTCATGAGTAATTCTACTCTTCCCTTGAAGATGACTCTGATAAGTGTAAGCAACAAGACCTACCTAAAGCACATGGTTGAAGGGATCTGTGTTGACTAAAGACCAACAAATAAATAAGAATTTACTAGGTTGCTTATTATAAAAGTCCAAGAATTTACACTCTAGCCATGGACAGAGACATCGGCAAACATCAAATTATCAGAGGATGGAGAATTAATAGAAAAAGGAGAGTTGGAACAGAATAAGAAAATATGAATTTATAACTAAGCACATTAGTCTCACACTAATATTAAGGAAAAATGGCGATTTAAAATGTAGAGTACACTTGCAGCTGTTTATATTGTTACCAGTTTATTGAACTGAGTGTGTCTCTTGGTAAGTGGAAGTAATAGCTTTTGTGATGTGTATAGTGGTTGTTTCAGTCATTAGGCAAACAATCTTGTATCACTTATCTGAAGATGAAAACAATATGCAAATCTCACTCAAGCATGCATGTGTATCAGTGTGTCATGAGCACCAGACATGAGCAACTGTGAGCTGCCCAACCACTTGGTCCACAGTCATTACATTTCAGGAGGAGGATATTTGGTTTTCTGAGAAGATTTGGTGTAGAATAATATAATAAAATTTCTGTCTGCTTTTTCACTCAGTCCCCAAACATCTCTCTCAATGATTTTCTCCAGGTGAAAAAAGAAAAGAAGAAAAAAAAAAACCCTCAGGTGCCAGCTCCTAGACATAGCTTGACAGGATAGCACTCTCGGAATCTGTGCAGCACGAGGGGCTGCCACCAGTCTTTTGCTGCCATACACTAGGTGAAGTCTGTGCAGTTCAGCAGGTGTCCATGTTCTCAAGGCTGCTCAGAGTCCAGATTTTCTGCTTTTAGTTAGGAGCTTGGGTTTGCTTGGCAACACTTAGGGCTCAGTGTCTTCTAATCCCCTACGAGGCCTGAGACAATGTGGAAAATATTTTTTTATTTGAAACAAACAAATGCACTCATAGAAGAACATGGCCCAAGTTAGAATTAGCCTCCTGCCCATTCATCCGTGAAGAAATGTAGCTTTGGTTGGGGATTTTTGCATATTTTTATTGCTAAATATTCAAACTTCACACATATACACACACTCAAACAGAAACCCTTCTAATGAGGTACACTAAGTACCTTCCACATAAATGTATGTGCGTCTTACTTTTAAATAGCTGTCAAGAATAACAACACGGAAGATCTGAAACAGTTGCAATTGGATCCAGTTCCAGAAAACACCACACTAATTTGTGACTAGTGAAGTTACTTAATCTTACCAAGTTTCTACTTTCACTTGACCCTCTCAAAAATAACAACACCTTACCAGTTAAGCTTTGAGAGAAACTGAAAAAGATGACTAATACAAAATAGCAGGATGGTATATTCAAGGTACTCAGAAAAGGACCCCTACCTCTCTGATTGAATCTAAGATCCATCCATGCCCATGCTACAGTATAGGACGGTAATCAACCATTGATCTATAACACATGCACACTGCCCAGTCTTAATGTCAAAAATCTGGGCTGGAATATCTTGATGGTAGTAACGGTCTATTAAAACCTTCAGATAATTACATATTTTGTAGTGAAGTTCTTAAGGAAAATAGAACAGCTATACCAAAGTGGGGAATAGTGTTTATATGTAAGTGATGTGACGGGACGAAATGACAATGGCATTTAAAAACCAAGTACCATGGAATATTTAAAGTGAAATTTCGCTATGTGTCAACCCTAGCCAATGAAAGATATCATTACCGTGGTTAATTTATGTTGATAAACGGACCTGCATGGAATCCAGGAATAGAACTATATCTGTTTTGTCAACTAATCTGAAGGTAATTAAATGCTGGAAATCTAGTAATCCAAGATACAAGAGGCAGAGCAACAGGGTTCCATAGGAAACAGAACAAACCCTCTTCTCATCTCATAGCACAAACAAAAATTCAAAGTAGAAGACAAACTTACAGATAAAAAAACCAAAACATTGTTTAACATTTTGTTCAATGCAAAAGTCAATGTTCTTTTTTTTAACATAAAACAGCCCCATGTGTTAATTCTTAAATTTATAACCAAAGGAGGACTACCTTCTACTATATAAGGACATTTGTATTCAAGAATATTTCATTAAATATGCTATGAAATATGTTAAAATATGTACTTTTATTTTTATTAAAAGTACAAAAACATTGCCTAGATGCATTACTATTTTTGAATTGGGAATCCATATATCTATATTTGTGATTTGGTGATGATTTAAATGGTGACCATATAAGGGAGACACTGAGAAAAAAAATTTATTCAAATTCTTACTCAGACACACAGTGAGTGGTACCTGGAAAATATCTTTCTGAGAAGATGATTCTATAAATGATTATAATTTCTTTAGAATAGACTGTGGAAATTGGAAACAGGTGTTTAGCAGGCAATTAAGTATTAGAGTTGTAAATCCTCTCTTTTACAAGTACATGAAGTCCAGTCCCACGCCTTTATTCCACACTAACATCTACTGGCTGGTGGCAAAAAAAACTCCAGAGGAAGTGTGAAATTTTTTCAAAGAAGAAAACCCAATGCCACAAAAAATCATCTCAAAAATAGAAACCCAGACCTGATTTCTCAAAGCTGGTAGGTTCTGAAAAGATTTGACCTCAATGTGCAGGCATTTCACTTAGAATTCTGTGGCACTTGACAACTTAAAGGGAAGCTCACAAAAATGGATATTTTTACACTATAGAAAACTACATAAAATGTTTAGAATGTTAGCAAAACAATAATGTGTTGGTGTTCTTTAAATAAAAGAGTGGAATATTAATTTCAGAAAGTGGGCCTCAGGTAAGTATAGAAGAAGGGCAAGAAAGGACATCATGGTAGCAGCCATATCGTGACACAATTTGCTTTTGCATCCAATTGCTGAATAATGAACAGTCAGTGTAAATTTATTGCAATATCTGTTCACTTGAAAACACTTCAGGAACATGGTCCTATTCTTAGAAGATGAAAATAAACAGAATATTCATAGGCTACGTTGCCCTTAGACTTAGCAAAGGTGCTCTGTGGCTAGCCCCTTCCTTTAATTGGCACAGAAAGGACAACAATTCTGTCATTTCATATGAGCTGACCTGATCTACTCTCATCATCTTTCAGTTGGTTGTATTGATGTGGTACAGAGACATCTTCAAGCCTTCCCTAAAATGCTGTGCAGTCGGCATTGTTCAGCTCACACACACCGGATCATATTTCTCTACCCAGATTTTGGCACCGAAATTAGTCAGTAGTACTCAGAGATGATACTTAGGTTCTAAGAGATAAAATGCAAGAATAGTCAATATTAAAGTAGCTATAACAGCAGGAGTTACCTATACAAGCCCTGCACAACATGAAGTCCATTCAAAATTCCAGAAGAGCGTGGGAAGGGGCTCCTGAGACCCCATCCCTAGGTGAGAAGCTACTAGCAGCTGGCAGCTGCTGGGGGAGAAAGAGTGATTTCTCCTGAGAACTGTGTCCCCTGGGAAGCTCCCATGCTACAGTAGATAATCCTATGTTTGTATACATTTGAACTGGCCTCAATGGGTTAAGAAAATAAGAAAGTACTAAAAACTATAAAAGGAGGATATAAAGTTGAGAAAGATGCAATGGTGGGTCCTGGGGAAAGTTGGTGGTGGGAGAGTGAGGGATGGATATGACCAAGACACATTGTATACATCTATGGAATGTTCAAAGAATAATACATATTATATATGATATGAATATATAACTATATAATTATAGTAAATACCTATGATTTGCTTAACATTTTTCATGGAAGATACCACTACTTATTTCAGACTATTTTCAAAGCTTTAGCTCCTGATCAAATTATACAGTTTAAATGTATATAATGTTTCAATCACATTAGCTATAACAATAACTATCTCTATTAAATAATATTGACAACCCTATCTCTATTAAACAACATTGACAATCCTATCTCTATCACACTTAGAAGACGTTAGGAGCTGGTAAGATAGCTCAGTGAGTAAAGAGCTTGTCACATGAAGATGAGAACCTGAAGTTAGATATACAACACCCACAGAGAGGCCAGGTAGGGATGAGCATATCTGGACCACCAACACTGAAGGAGCAGAGATGGGAAGTAAACCTGGGGTTTGCTGGCCAGCCAGTCTACCCAACTGTAGAACTGCATTTTCACTAAATAGGGAACATATTTTAAAAGTGAAGGTGGACAGTAATTGATTGAGAAAGATACCAATGCCAACCTCTGACCTCCATGCACACACACACACATACATGCACACACACACACACACACACACACACACACACACACAGGCACACACACACCCCTACAATGACAAGTCCACATATACAGAAGACTAATTTTAAGCACATAGTCATGTTTAAGCAGCCTTCTGGAATCCACTGAAGATACTTTAATGCCACCCCCCTGGCTATCTAATGAAGACCACTACTCTCTGTTGGGAAAAATAGTTCTCTTTCTGACGTAACAAATATTGGCTAATGGAACCAGTGTTGATCTGCATGCTATAAAGCTACACTATACAACATATACACATACAATTAAACATCAGCTGAACGTCACAAGCAAGGTGCCAGAAACTTGGTAGCCACACTCATGTTGGGGCTCTCACCAACGCTAAGGTCTGCATGGGAAACTTCAAACTGGAGCTCAGGCACCCGTGGTTCTAAAACAGTGTGGCATGTGCCCTGGAGTGCCAGATTCTCATTCTAATTCACACAATAAATCACTTTGGAGCAAAGTTTTCATTCCTTCTTATAACTACAGACTCATGCATTAGTCTTGCTATTAGAACACACACTGGATATATTTCCTGGGTAAAGTGACACTGAGCAGCATAATCCTTCAATACTGGGCACAGGTACAAGCAAAGCCAACTGAGGTTCTTACTAATAAAACATGCCACTTTAACACATATTTATTAGCTTAATTAACATTTAGGCGACTAAGCAAAAAAGCTTTTTACTACCGCCTGTATACTAAGAGACTTTGAGAATGTTAGCATTTCCTTGCTACTATGTGAACAAGTGAGCTTTTCTGACATCTCTAAACATTTCATCAGTGATTTACAATGATAAGCTTCTACAATGAGATTTTAAGTCTCCGAACATCAGTTCAACCCAAAATTGCATTGAGGAATCTCAGTGGGAGCTGTTTAATGAGTTAATCAGTACTCACTCTTGCAGTAGAGCTGAACCCATCAGTCTCGGGGATAAACAGCAGATGCTTGTCCTTCTGCTTTCCGAGTGTCTTTCCTGCATCCCTACCCTCCGTTTCACCACATATCCAGTCGGGACAACTTTCTGAGCAGTAGCTAAATAAATGGAGCCAATCATTTTTTGGAAAACTAGCAAATGAGTTAGTCCATTCCTTATCTCCCAAAATGCAAGATTTTCTCTGAAAGATATATTTTGTCTGTTTAGATGATTTTGACCAATTAGGGTGACTTGGGGTTAGGGTTGGTTGCAAAGCTGCAGCTACTACTGATGATGGGATATAAGTCAAGAATATCAAACTTCCAGACTGGGATGCTGGCAATCCAGCACTTTTGACAGTGTCCTTGTAAACAGCACATACAATGAAAAATGAAATTGAGATGGCCGATAAGAAGTATGTACTCATAAAAAAGTGAAAATTCCTAGTTTTATTTGCCATTTTCACAGCCTCAAGGCATATACATATAAGGGATACTAATAAATACATGGGCTGTCTTTCAAAGGGTAAAATACAAACACAAATAATAGAAGGTTACTAAACAGTCAGTTAAGTGAAAATTGCTGGTAGTGAAAATATAAGATTCTTACTATGAATCACTAAATATACAGATCACAGAAAGTTCACAGAATTTTGTAACTTAAAGGGGTATCACTTAGAGCTGAAGTCAGTCATAAACTGAGTGACTTTGTGGTAAAGCACTGAGAAGAAGGTGGACGATTACCCCTTGATTTAGTAGCAACTTTACAAGATGAGAACTTACAAAGACTCACCAGTGATCTCAAACCCAGGGCTCTGAAAACGAAAATCCTGCTGAACAAACAGGAAGATCAGCTCCTTAAAGAAGAATTTACGTAATCTAGTCATTATCATCATTGTATGTTTGATTTCAAGGTTCAGGAAAAGAGTCTTAAAATACTTTTAAAAAATATGATCAAACAATTCATACCCAAAAAAGTAAAACCTTCTAATATGGCACCAGAATCAAAAAAACAAAACAAACAAAAAACATGGATCCTCTCAAGACATGAAATAGCTTTGTCCTTTGTCCTTCAGGGCACCTAGGTTCTTTCTTCCTTTAGGGTAATCACAGTAGCTAAAACTATCACTCCATTCTTTTTATTTTCATTTTACATTCCAATCACAGTTCTCCCTCCCATCCCTCCTCCCCCCTTGCTTCCCCCCAGCCACCTCCCCATCCATTCCTCTCAAGGGTAAGGGCTCCATGGGGTATCAACAAAGTCTGTATTGCTCTATTCTTTATGCTCAGAATATATTAAGTTCATCATAACTAATACTATCATTTCACTATTAACTGAACTCATAAATAATTATTAAAGAATTCAATTTAAAATACTTATTTAACAAGTGTGTTTGTTGCATGATTAGGTAAGAAGGATTGGGTAATGAAAAATTATGCTATGTATCACATCTTAAACCTTTTGAATATTTGTACTATTAATATATGCTGAGGAAATGGTGAAAATACATATTTATTACATGTATTTTCACAATATCTATATGTGAGACACCATGTTGTCAGAGAGCATGGATAAACAACAAGAGGACGTGGGGTGCTTTACCCTTCATAGAATTAGCTTCCAGAAGCAAAAATGAGGAGGTAAATAAGAACTCAAAATATAAAAAGAAAAGCATGAGGCAGCAAAATACTCCATGAATTTACACACTTGCTACCAAGCCTGACGACCTGGGTTCAATCCTTGGGTCCCATGTAGTGCTGGGAGAGAATGGACAATTGAGCCTCTGATCCATATACGCATGCTATAACATGTACATGTGAATGAGCTGCATGCACACATGTGCGCACACACACACACACTAAATAAGTGTAAAAAGTTAAAAGAAGAGGAATGGACAGAATGCATTGCCTGGGTGGTGAACACCATCCACCTAAGCAGACTTTAGCCCTAGTTATAAATTATTATCAGATAGTCAAGTAAATAAACCATTCGACATGGAAAGTTTGGTAGAGTGTTAACTGCTCACAGATAAAATGTTGAAATTCTGAAGAAAATGTGTTAAGAGAAAGGCCTGGGTGTGTAAGGAAAATCTCCCCAGTCCAAAAATCCACAGTACTTCTCGAACGTGAGTGCCACACTGCCAACACTTGGCTGTTTGCAAACAAAGAGCTCACAATTATTAGTCATGTTTGCCCATGCTGAACACTTCTGCCCTTGAAAATTTTAACACCTGCAGAGAGAGTACAGAAGAGAGATGAGGGAGGGAGGGAAAGAGAGAGAGACAAAGACAGAGACCGAGACAGAGAGAAATACCACTCCCTGGGCCTCTTCAAGCTATAATTTCAATTCAGATGTTTCAAAACATCTCTAATTACACGTGTAGGTTCCCCTGGATCCTATTAACCCAAGATATAGCAACCAAGCATCCTGTGGTTTGATCAACAAAGCCAATACCTTAGGGAGGGTGAGTGTGTGCTCTGATTTTTAAATTGGACCATGTCATCTGCACTTCAAATTACCAGGAAGCAGAATGCTGCAGGTGGGTGTTCTCAAGGACTCAGCAAGCTGTGTTCTCTCTCCAATGGCGCTGTCTGCACGATGCTCTGGCTCAGTCGGTCTCTCCCAATGTTACCAGGGAGTTTGGTGTGAACATACATAGAAGCAGACAATGGCTGTGACACTGGTTGAAAAGTTCAAATGAAAAATTTTCATTTGCTATATAAAAATCCTTCATGCTGTCAAACTTGATTTGAAGCTTGAAAGAAATTGGTTATGAGTTCTTTGTCTGCAAAATGACTTCATTGATCATGCTTTTAGGAGAAAGAAATTACTTCTGCCAACATAGTTGGATATGTTTTTTCCTATTGAAGAATCGAGGATAGCACAGGATATTTTTGAACTAGTGGAGCATACCTTTCTGTATATGTATGTATGTATGTATGTATGTGTATGTATGTATGTATAATATGTATGTGTATACATATATATGTATGTGTTATTAGTTGTATATATAATTATCTTGTGTGTTGTATATAACATACATATACGTTTATTGTATATGCATATATATGGACGGGACTAAAACTAGATCAATGGATATTGTAGTAGGTGATTAAGGGGAATAACAGATATTAAGATCTGTAAATTGGGAGTAAAATTGATGATAAGGGAGGCTGGGCTTTTCAAGGGTATACAATATTTCTACACAAAACACAATATCTAAACAAAACTCCGTATTTGATTTATCTAATCCTGTATCTCTGAACAGGAAGGAAAGGCATTTAAAGGGGACGTATTCTATTAGCCCCTTGCTCCTAATTTTCTTTAAATAAACTGTCACCAAGATGTCTTACTGAAGTGAGGTACTTGTCTTGTTGTTATCATCACCTACAGTAGGCAAAATAGATGTCTAAATCAGTTCCAATCGCCCATTTATACTCAGGGAGACTTTGTAAGTATGCTATCCAGTTTGTGCACTCTTTCCAGCAGAGTTCAGAATTGTATTCATTAGACACTGTGGCATTGTCACGAACTATATTGACACATAAAGACTGCCTGGTACGTAAGGCCAAAAGCTACATGGTTCCAGCAATTCAGCATCATTGTCTGTAGTCTACATAGTAAACTTCCTAAGAGTATAAAAAACAAAAGCCTCACTCTTAGCAATGCTTCAAAAATCACCTGGAGATAGATGTGTGTGTATGCATGTATGTATGTATGTATGTATGTATGTATGTATATCCCAACTAAAAGCACAGAGCTGACATTTTAGGTGAAGTAACAACCATCATGGTATAAGGCTTTTAAAATAAGAGGACTCACAAAGGTCTAGTTTGTCCTTCAAACAAAAAGAAAAATAATATATTCTTTGGTCTGAGCTATCTCTAAAATTGTATTAAGGTTTCTAATAAATATATGAACATTTTAAGCTTTCTTCCCTTGATTGTTTCCACAGGATGGCACTGGAATAGGCAGATGGCACTGCTGTTAGAACGCCTGCTGCACGAACTGGTGGACCTGAGTTTGGATCCAGGCACACCTGTGGAGCTAGGCAAGGTGCCTACACATCTGTAACCCCACTGCTGGAGGAGAGCAAGTTATCAAGAATGGCTGTCTGGGTTCAATGAGAGACCTGCAATCAAAAGCTAAGGTGGAGAGCAGTGGATGAGGGAAGACACCCAGACTCTTCACCTCATCACACATATATGCATGCACACATGCACATTAGTGCACGCACGCACACACACACACACACACACACGGAAGTATACACACATAACTGAACAAACAAATGAATAATATGGCCTGTTACTTCTCAATGAAGAGTCTGAGGACCAGGAAGTAACCCTGGACTATTTTATTAGATTTTGTACCCTGTTGAACCAAGAATATAAGAAGCCTTCTTCTTTGGAGAAACAAACTTTAATTTGCTCCCTAACTTTAGCAGTTACAACCACAAAGATGGTGGTGCTTATGATGCTGGAGTTTGTGGGGGAAGCGTACAAGGAAAAAGAAATTCGTGCACAAATGAAGGGTAACATCCACTACCTTTGGGATTGTAGCTTTATAGTAGGGTCTAGCCTTGCCCTGTTATTCTTGGCAGGAAAAGAGTTCAAAATCTTTAGTCTCATAGAGATGCTTTCTGTGAAATTCTAACCACCCAGCATACAGCTGAACAGACACAGGAAGGAGATGATATCTGCACATTCAGTACAGAAAACTGTATTTCTAACTTTCTGTGGTGTTAAATTCAAAAGCAGTCACACACACACACACACACACACACACACACACACACCTATAAGAGACATCCTTGCAGAATTGTAAGGATCCCCTCAGAGGAGTATATTAGATTCTCAGTTGGAGAAATGGAAGAATAAGATATTTAAAAAAACAGGGCATGTGTATATCTTGACCCATAAAATAATGTCATAATTGTTTGTAGAACTTCCTAAGTTTGCCAAACGTCTTGTTACTCATCTTCAGAATCTGTTTATGTCTGTGTCCCTTTTCTCAAAGATCAATTTTAGTGTCAGAAAACACTCAAGACCTCAATCCAATTAGAGAATAACAAAAATATCTCCACTTACCTAAACAGAACTTAAGAACTTCTTTGTCATGGAAACATAGCATTTGGGAGAAGTCAACAACACTTACACACACATTTATCCTGAAGCATCAATTCTAAGAGGCCCTCGTAGGTGATAACACTTTATAACATTGGCATCCGGGGCCACATCAGCAATAGACATCATGGATTAGAGGTGACGGGGTACACATGAGTTCTTATAAAAAGGGGACTTTTGTCTGGGGTTTTGGTACCTTCTTCTAGGTGATACAAGTTAGATACCCATGAGAATTCAAAAGTAAGAACTAGAGGAAAATGAAATGGCAGAAGCATGCGCCATTCAACATCTATTAATGAAGAATGTGCCGGCTGCCAGCACTGTTCCAGGCAATGAGGGCACAACACTGAACAAATCAAATGGAAACCCTCCCTTACTGGAGCACAACAGGACATGGGGGCCCAAAAGAAAACCCAGAGAATGCTCTAGTGAGAGTCAGGAGGCAGGCTATCATAATGTCAGGAGTGGCAGGACCAAGTGGCAGCAAGCGAAGTGAGAGACAGCAACAGGTGAAGCTACTCAGATGCAGAGGGGAGGTTGCACAGACATCCAGACAGAATCTACTGCACAGACCATCAGACAGGGTAGGGCTGAGGGCAGGGATGCTAGCTGAGCCTTGGTGCTTTTCCTCTCTGGTTCTCTTTTGCTATTACCATAAAACTTTACTATTATTAATTACACATGTTAATGAGTCCTTATGATTTTCTGCATGTTCCTATGTGGTGATTTTATTGATTCTACCCTCCCTACTTGCCCTTACTGCCCTTCCCACTCCTTTCCTCCTCCCCTCCTGGCCTAATTTTCCTTCCCTCATAGTCCTTCCTCTACTTTTAGATCGTAATTTTGCTTGTGTGTTTGTTTTCAGCTTTGAGATATAAAAGAAGACATGCAATGCACGTCTTGCTGTGTCTTGGTTATTTTGCTTACGGTGACGATGTCCAGTTCTATTCATTTCTTTCAAGTGAAAAGAAATTGACATTCTTCTTTATGGCTGAGTGATACTCTGTGTGTGCGTGTGTGTATGTGTGTGTGCGCGCGCGTGTGTGTGTGTGTGTGTGTGTGTATTCAGCTCCCTCATGTGGATCTTCTCCCTGTTTAGAGGCATCACCATTCAATTAACATAAATTTCTTCTTACAGAAGGTTATGCTATGTTTGAATCATCGCATAGTAAAACTGGATATTCAAATGGCATCCCTTATAACACATGGAAATTGAGGTTGGCTGCCAATGATTTCCCATGTATTAACATTCAACCAACTCTCAACAGCCTTTGTATGGCTGATATATTAGAAGCAAAATGCTAATTGTAAGACATTCTCCACTCGTACTTTCTTTGTGTGACATAGTTTCTTCCATCCTCAGCCTTCACTAAATGAATTCACCTTTGACCCTCATTAAATGCTCTGAAATTAAACTCACCAAGCTCAATAAACTTTCCGGATGTTTCAAAAGATAACTCCTATTAATTTAATTTCTAGAGCGCTGTATGAATGCATTGCGCTCTCTCTCACAGCTGGGAATTTGTAGATAGCCAGGCCTATAATCTTCTCTAATGATAACTTCAAAATAGAGCAAAAGAGACCTTAAATTCATAACACCAAGCCTAATAATGGAAAGGAACTTGACATTTAGCCTTTCTTTGGTTTTAGACTCTGTTAATAAAATTATAAATAATACATAATTCCAATATGCTCAATTAGTCCTAAATAAGGCCTTGAAGCTTTGAGAATGTGAGATAGGAAGATACTTTTTCTATTTTTGAAATGTTTTAGTGCATCACGTTTACTATAAATATCCCTTGGATATACTTTATTCAGTCTCCTAGGAAATTACAGAAGGATCGTAATAACCATATGGCCTGTAATTTTAAACCTTCAACTACTAATACAGACCTAGAAACCTATCAGCCGAAAACAACTCAATCAGTGCCCTAGAAATGGCTCATGTGCGCACGCTTGCACAGGCTGCTGGGGATTGAACCCAGGGCTTTGTACATGCTAGGCAAGCATTCTACCATTAAGGATCCTACTACTTGGAGGAAGCTCTCCAGAGTTCCGTGTTACAGTCAGAGTAGCTGCGCTGCCCATCTATCAACAGAGTGTACACCAAAAATTTCTATTTAATATAGAGTCTGGATGGAATCCCTGGGATGATGTTGTTTTTTATGCAGTCGTTCTGGTTATAATTTAATGTTTATACAAATAAAAATCTCTACGAGTGTCTAAGAAGCATTCTGGTGAACCTTTTTGGTTCCCACAGCTATAATGAAGACTCTCAATGAAAAACATATAAATTATTGAAGATTGTATATGTATATGTAATACCATCTATATGCAAGGTCTGCACCCAACCAGTACCCTGTCTCCCTTCCAAAGAAAAGAGTTATTTTTTTTAATTAATTTATTTATTTATTAAAGATTTCTGTCTCTTCCCCACCGCCGCCTCCCCTTTTCCTCCCCCTCCCCCAATCAAGTCCCCTCCCTCGTCAGTCCAAAAAGCAATCAGGGTTCTCTGCCCTGTGGGAAGTCCAAGGACCACCCACCTCCATCCAGGTCTAGTAAGGTGAGCATCCACGAAACTGCCTAGGCTCCCGCGAAACCAATAGGTCCAGTAGAATCAAAAACCCGTTGCCATTGTTCTTGAGGTCTCAGTAGTCCTCCTTGTCCGCTATGTTCACCGAGACCAGTTTTGACCCAGGCTTTTTCAGACCCAGGCCAGCTGGCCTTGGTGACTTCCTGATCCCCATTGTCTCAGTGTATGGGTGCACCCCTCGCGGTCCTGAGTTCCTTGCTTGTGCTCTCTCTCCTTCTGCTCCTGATTTGGACCTTGAGATTTCAGTCCGGTGCTCCAATGTGGGTCTCTGTCTCTGTCTCCTTCCATCGCCTGATGAAGTTTAATATTCAGGAGGATGCCTATATGATTTTCTTTGGGTTCTCCTTCTATAAGAACCCGAATTATAGGTTCAATGTCCTTTATTTATGGCTAGAAACCAAATATGAGTGAGAACATCCCATGTTCCTCTTTTTGGGTCTGGCTTACCTCACTCAGGATGGTGTTTTCTATTTCCATCCATTTGCCTGCAAACTTCAAGAAGTCCTTGTTTTTTACTGCTGAGTAGTACTCTAATATGTATATATTCCATACTTTCTTCATCCATTCTTCAATTGAAGGGCATCTAGGTTGTTTCCAGGTTCTGGCTATTACAAACAATGCTGCTATAAACATAGTAGAGCATATACTTTTGTTGTGTGATAAGGCCTCTCTTGGGTATATTCCCAAGAGTGGTATTGCTGGATCCATGGGTAGGTTGATCCCAAATTTCCTGAGAAACCTCCACACTGCTTTCCAGAGTGGTTGCACAAGTTTGCATTCCCACCAGCAATGGATGAGTGTACCCCTTTCTTCACAACCTCTCCAGCAAAGGCTATCATTGGTGTTTTTGATTTTCGCCATTCTGACAGGTGTAAGATGGTATCTTAAAGTTGTCTTGATTTGCATTTCCCTGATCGCTAAGGAAGTTGAGCATGACCTTAGGTGTCTTTTGGCCATTTGAACTTCTTCTGTTGAGAGATCTCTGTTCAACTCAGTGCCCCATTTTATAATTGGGTTGATTAGCCTTTTACGGTCTAGTTTCTTGAGTTCTTTATATATTTTGGAGATCAGACCTTTGTCAGTTGTGGGGTTGGTGAAGATCTTCTCCCAGTCAGTGGGTTGCCTTTCTGTCTTAGCAACAGTGTCCTTTGCTTTACAGAAGCTTCTCAGTCTCAGGAGGTCCCATTTATTCAATGAGGCCCTTACTGTCTGTGCTGCTGGGGTTATACGTAGGAAGTGGTCTCCTGTGCCCACGTGTTGTAGAGTACTTCCCACTTTCTCTTCAATCAGGTTCAGTGTGTTTGGACTGATATTGAGGTCTTTCACCCACTTGGACTTGAGTTTTGTGCATGGTGATAGATATGGGTCTATTTTCATTCTTCTACAGATTGACATCCAGTTTTGCCAGCACAATTTGTTGAAGATGCTCTCTTTTTTCCATTGTATACTTTTAGCTCCTTTATCGAAAATCAGGTGTTCATAGGTTTGTGGGTTAAAGTCAGGGTCTTCTATTTGATTCCATTGGTCGACTTCTCTGTTTTTATGCCAATACCAAGCTGTTTTCAATACTGTAGCTCTGTAATAGAGTTTGAAGTCAGGGATGGTAATGCCTCCAGACGTTCCTTTATTGTATAAGATTGTTTTGGCTATCCTGGGTTTTTGTTTTTCCATATAAAGTTGATTATTGTCTTCTCCAGATCTGTGAGGAATTTTGATGGGATTTTGATGGGGATTGCATTGAATCTATAGATTGCTTTTGGTAGAATTGCCATTTTTACTATGTTGATCCTCCCAATCCAAGAGCAAGGGAGATCCTTCCATTTTCTGGTGTCCTCTTCTATTTCTTTCTTCAAAGACTTGAAGTTCTTGTCAAGTAGATCTTTCACTTCCTTGGTCAGGGTTACCCCAAGATATTTTATGCTCTTTGTGGCTATCGTGAAAGGTGATGCTTCTGTGATTTCCCTCTCTGTTTCCTTATCCTTAGTGTATAGGAAGGCAACTGATTTTTTGGAGTTGATCTTGTATCCAGCCACGCTACTAAAGGTGTTTATCAGCTGTAGGAGTTCTTTGGTAGAATTTTTGGGGTCGCTTATGTATACTATCATATCATCTGCAAATAACGAAAGCTTAACTTCTTCCTTTCCAATACGAATCCCCTTGATCCCCTTATGTTGTCTTATTGCTATTGCTAGAACTTCAAGCACTATATTGAAGAGATATGGAGAGAGTGGACATCCTTGTCTTGTTCCTGATTTTAGTGGGATGGCTTTGAGTTTTTCTCCATTTAATTTAATGTTAGCTTCGGTTTGCTGTAGATAGCTTTTATTATATTTAGGTATGACCCTTGTATCCCTATTCTCTCCAAGACCTTTATCATAAAGGGGTGTTGAATTTTGTCGAATGCTTTTTCAGCATCTAATGAAATGATCATATGGTTTTTTTCTTTCAGTCTATTTATATGGTGGATTACATTGATAGATTTGCGTATGTTGAACCAGCCCTGCATCTCTGGGATGAAGCCTACTTGATCATAATGGATAATTTTTCTGATGTGTTCTTGAATTCGGTTTGCCAGTATTTTATTGAGAATTTTTGCGTCGATATTCATGAGTGAGATAGGCCTGTAATTCTCTTTCTTGGTTGGGTCTTTGTGTGGTTTTGGTATCAGGGTAACTGTAGCTTCATAAAAGGAATTTGGCAATGACTTTTCTGTTTCTATATTGTGAAATACGTTAAGGAGTATAGGTATTAGCTCTTCTTGGAAGTTCTGGTAGAATTCTGCGTTGAACCCATCTGGTCCTGGGCTTATTTTGGAAGGGAGATTTTTGATAACAGTTTCTAGTTCTTCGCGACTAACAGGTCTATTTAGATCATTCACCTGGTCTTGGTTTAGCTTTGGTATATGGTACTTATCTAAAAAAAATGTCCATTTCTTTTGCATTTTCCTGTTTTGTGGCATACAGGCTTTTATAGTAAGATCTAATGATTCTCTGGATTTCCTCTGTGTCTGTGGTTATGTCCCCCCTTTCATTTCTGATTTTATTTATTTGTGTGTTTTCTCTCTGTTGTTTAGTTAGTTTGGATAGGGGTTTGTCGATCTTGTTGATTTTCTCCAAGAACCAACTTTTTGTTTCATTGATTCTTTGGACTGTTTTCTGTGTTTCTATTTTGTTGATTTCTGCCCTCAGTTTGATTATTTCCAGTCTTCTACTCCTTCTGGGCACCTCTGCTTCTTTTTTTTCTAAAGCTTTCAGGTGTGCCATTAAGTCCCCAATGTATGCTTTCTCTGTTTTCTTTAAGTGGGCGCTTAGTGCTATGAACTTTCCTCTTAGCACTGCTTTCATCGTGTCCCATAGGTTTGAGTATGTTGTCTAGAAAAGAGTTATTGAAAGGGAAGAACACATTGCTCTTCAGAAATTGAACAAGGTGACAAATAGTCACTGTGAGGGGGCAGGGAACCCTGGCACACATTTGTTCTTTGTGATGGTGACCCCCTTCTCCATCAACACCGTGTTTCAACTTTTGACTAATGCTTTAATGACATCAAAATAAAATGAACATAACTAAAGAAAAAGCACGAGTCTTTTAAACAAGCAGAATGGAAATAAATAGAAGCAATATTAACATGCCTTTGGCCATAGGCTGCAAATGAGGAGTGAGAGAGGTCTAATATGGAGTCCTTTAATTACTATCCTAAGCTAATTCAGGTTTATTTCTAAGCTATTTTTAAGATAAGATACTGTTAGGCAAGAAAAAAAAGGTTTCTACTTGTGGGAAATATATTTCTAGACAAACCAAGTTAAAATAGTAGGACTGAAAATTAACAAAGGTGTTCAGAGCATAGCGAAAGAAGAGGCTATTTATCTGAAAGATGCTGGGATACTGAGAAAGAACAAGATGGATAAAAAGAAAGGTAGTGTAGTGTGTGTCTTCTTTCTGCCATGGCCCTATAGGACACAGCACAAGACAAAAGAATCAAATGTATAATGGCTTCTCCTACGCGATGTGAATATTATAGGAGCCAACGGAAAGGGTATAGTTAGGTAGACATGTAGCAAATGAGAATTGGAAACGCATTATTCTTACTGCATTCCCAAAGGCATGAAATATGGTACTTTTTTATTCCTCACTGTTTATTTATCTATCCTCCTACACACCATGTCCAGTGCCAAACTGGCTTAGTAATTAAAATTTCCAGTCCAGTCAGTCTCACACCAGTGAAACATGGCGAATCAGGACTAACCGCAGCCGAGGAACCTCCAAATGTTTTCATTTCGATGCTAAATTCCCTCATTTAATGAAAACTCATGAGTATAATCGGGCGTGAAACTGATGAGCCAGAACGTATTTATTAAGCACCTGCTCAGTACATGACATGGTCCCCCGTTATAGATTAATGAAGAGTAGACAGCACCAGGGGCCTGGTCTTAGGGACCTATGAATACTTTAGGCAACACAGTAAAATTATAAATATTCAAATTCTAAGATTATATTTCCAAAAGCAAAAGATGAGCTGTCACTGTGACTATATTTTGCTCTCCATGATGTCTAATTCATAGGACTAAAAACCTACATAGACTGAAGTAAACAGCATGAAAGTTCCAAACGGAATGAATAGACCTTATTTTACACCTGGATTGCCCTGGGACAGAATAGAGATAACTATCAATAGGAGATTTTGTTGAGCATAGCCACTAAAGCATGTAGGAAAACCATGACAGCAATGTTCGTGAAGATTGTGACTTCATATAGAGCCCAGGAGAACAACAGAAAAGAAGAAGACTCCAAGGAAGAAATAAAAGCACAAAATGAGATTATGGATATGGATTTAAATGTATCAGAAATAAAACTAATATGAATAGATGACTAAAGCCTTTGGCTTAAGATCAAAGGCTGATAATGTAAATTTAATTATTTATATAATGTGAATTTGCTATATGTAAACTATGCGCTGCTTACCAGTGATAGAATGAATACAGAAACTTTAAAAGTTAACAACCAAAGGAACTGATATATGGGTAAATACTAAACCAAATAAAACTGGTACTCAGGACAGATGAAGCAAACCTTTGTCTACAAATCAGGCCTCCAACTTTAAGCATTGCTAGAGATAAGTGCAAATGTTTCAAGAAATATAAAAATATGAAATATGGGTAGCCATATCAAAATTATTTCCAGAGATATTAAATGATTTTCAGAAATAGAAAAATGCCACACACACTTATACTTATCATATCTCAATCCATCCCTGGTTTCCATTTTTACAACCAAATCTTGGGGTAAAACAAACAAACGTTCATTGTAGGAATAAAATTCCTCAACACAAGGAAAGAGGAGAACAAGCCATCCTGCCTGTGCAGAAACAAAGGGGCCATCATCCTTCCCTGACGCCAGGGAAAGATAAGGACTAGAGAAGCAGACAGCTAACACAAACCCAGAGGAAGAGCTTAGTGTCATCAGTTGTATTACTCCGTGTCTCTCAACTTCAGATTCAAGAACAATGTTCTCTGTTCAAGCTACACTCTCATTTTACCGTTATCTTATCTTGGATAGAATGCTAACAGTCATAAAGAGAGCTCATAAACATTCATCTGGAAGGATCAGGGAAGGTGTCAGGGCTTCTGCAAAAATTTCTTTACTGTGACAAACTGGACTGCTTCGTTCATGCGACCATAGGGGAAAAAACAGAACGAATCAATGATCACAGAGAATTAGATGACTGGCCCTTTTGGAATCATCAAAGTCACAGTAAACGTGTGAGTGTTGGTGTTATTATGCCTTCAATACAAAATGATTATATTTTATGCAAATAATGTCATTATACAACAGACTAAATTGTTATATTTTCAGAAAATATTAATTATTGTAGAGCATTTCTTAAATAAAAAGCCACACACCTAAATTGGTTTCACAAAGAATTGGAACATAAAATACAGTTAAAAGAATGTGTTTCTTTATAAAATTTTGGTATTTTATTTTTAAAAACATATTCCAAGCCTGGGAAGCTACTTAAGGTTTAAGAGGATTGGCTGTTTTTGCAGAGGATCCCAGATTGGTTCCCAGCACCCACACAGCAGCTCACGTGGGTGTCTCAACCATCCCTGTCTCTAAGTCAGTTCCAGAGAACATGATACCCTCTTCTGGCCTCCTTGGGCAGAAGACATCATGTGGCGTACATACACACATGGAGGCAAACATTATGCACATGAAATAAAATAGACGAATCTTTTAACATCCCCAGACCAATCCTGATGGCTTTGTAACAACTATAGTCCACACAAAACCCACAATCTATTTATTACGAGTAAATGGAAGTAAAATATAGTTGTTCCCATGTGAGAATACAACAAATTCAGCCTGACTTCTATCTATGTTAAGAATCAAGTTACTTTTTTTCATTTTTCCTTCCATTGCTATAACTGTTTTCCTTCGCTAGCGGTAATCTGCCAATCTACACGGGCAGAGTCCCCACATTGAATTGAGCTGTTATGAAACGCTTGCTCACTATTTTGACAGAAGCACAAGCAGATGAAATGCAGAGTCGGTCTAGCTAATGAGATATTTTCATTCTTCTCATCCAACTGGAACACAGAAGCATCCCAGCATCTGCTCCACCTGGCTCCCCGGGAGACCCAATGGCTTCTGCATAGGAGCACCTGCTTCTCATGCAGGCAGCAAATCCGTGTCACCTGTCCCTCATTCCCAACCACATATACATATTTTCATAGAAGAAGGACCTCATCAAAGCTACAAGCAACATTTTTAATGAAATTTTATTATTTTATTCAAGACGATTTACTGAGGGTTAATTGGCTGCTAAAGATATCCCCCAAGAGTGGAGTTAGATACAACAGAACTGAATCTAAACTGGGATTCACATCTCAATTCATTTTCCCTCTCACAAGCCAAATGAAGGGCACCTGTCTGAAACAGGATGAGGCCCAAGTTCTTGAAACCCTAGAACCCATCCTACTAACTGGCTAGCTTGCTCAAGCTTTGTATGTGAGATTCAAAAGAAAGTTTGATGCAAATAGGACTAATATCATAAAGGACAAAGTGAGGATTTCTATTTGTCAAGCTCAAAATTGATCTAAACACCATTGATCTAAACACAGCTCTGAGTGCCAGTTTGTTTTTTCGTGTATATCTTACAGAATTAGCTAGAGGGAGCCCTGAGAAGTCAACAAGGCAATTGCTCCAAGTTCGGGTGGCGTTGGTCCTATACTAGGCTATGAAGAATGCCATCTTCCTTGTAATGCGACCTGAACAGTCTCTGTAGCCACTTTCCTCTCTGTGCTGCTTTCTAATCTCCTCCCCACTCCACTGGACCCTTTGGAATAAATACTGCTTTATTTATGTTGAGCTTAAAAGGAAAAGGGAAGCCCCTGGCAATCTGCGTGGGGACTACTGAAAACTATTAGCACAGAATAAAGTGCCCTCAGAAGAATAGACTTGTGTATATTTACAATAAGAGTCAGCATCATCCTCCACTTAATTCCATAGAATGATTATATGGTAATAGCTTGAGTTCATCTTATTTTCTCTCCCTTGCTGACTTTCTTCCCTTCTTTTGCACTGGAAAGGAGCGGGGAAAGTGTGACAATTAAGAAAGCATCTTGGACTTCCAAAGGTTAGAAAATCACTCTGTCAATTGTGTTCAACCGCTGTGACAATCTCTGGCCCATCCCCTGCTTTTTCGTGAGTGAATCCCAGCTTCCAACTCTGCGAACCTGCTGCCAATGAAGGGGAAGTAAGAGGAGTGATGAGGCAGCCTTCCAGGGAGAGGTAACAATGTCTAGTTCTCAGAGCTTTGATCACTTTGGCTCGCTAAATCAAAAGGACCCACAGAGTGCCTTTAAATAGGCTTTCAAGGACATGATAAAAGGGATACACCCCCGGGAACAGTGATCAAAACTAAGCTGATACTGGGACTGGAACCAGGCCCACTCACATCCGGCTAGTGCTCAGAGTATCACAGATCTGCCTCTCCTCAACATCCCCTCTCTCCCTTGTTGGGAAAATTGCCTGTCTTCAACAAAAAACCCTTTCAACGACTACAGTTTTACTCAGCCTCATGAGACTGTTGATTGCTGCAGTGGTTTTCTTCCTTCATTTTGTATTTTAATATCAAGGGTGCATTCATTCATTCATTGGCTGCTTCATTTATTGAGAGTCTCCTAAATGCCAGGCATATATTGCCTGTATTTGGTGGAGTTTGCAGTCTATCTCACTGGGGAATATGACATAGGCATTCCTCTGAGTAACACCACATATGATATGGGAAGTCTTAGATAGTGACTGGGCTGAAGCAGAAAGGAAACAAACAAGTTCCTCTAAGAAAGCCCTTCTCTTATCTTTTACACAAAGCTCTCTTTCATTTGGCCCAACACTGTTCAAATTTGCTGTTGAGGATAAGAATAATCTATCTTCTTGTAAAGAAAATAACCAGAAGTTGAATAGTGGACATAAAACTCAACCATCCTTCAGCTGAACAAAGAGAACACAAAGGGCTTATCATCTTTGCTTTAAGATTGACATTTAAATTCACAAATGTTAAGTGAATGACTGTCACTCACATAAAAGAGCCACCTGAGGTCCCACTATCTGCAGCACCAGCTGTGAGATAGGTTGGCTTGTTTGTTTTTCCATCCTTGTCTCATTTTACAGGGACATCAACAACGTGTCTCATTCTACATCTCCTGTAAGCTAACACGTACTTGCAACTGTTGTTTAATGGATTTAAGATAAACTCAGGGGGCTGAAGAGATGGCTTCATGGTGAAGAGCACCTTGTCTGTCCCCTTGAAGAGGACATGGGTTCAGTTCCCACCACTCACATGCTGGCTCATAACTATCCATAGCTGCTGTTCCAGGGAACACGATGTCTTCTTGCAACCTCCCTGGGCATCAGGTACATATGTGGTGCATATACATACATTCAAGAATACATATGTGTGTGTGTGTGTATGAAATAAAATAATTTAACTTTAAAAATAAGCTCAATATCTAATCCACTTAAAGCACTCTCAAACACTTTGCCCATAGCATCTAATTGATAAAAACTGTTTCATTCTGTAAACCTTACACTGTCACCTCTTTATTTCTTGGATCCTTTTGTAAAAGACAGGATCCATCTTCAAGACATATTTGTAACTTTATAATCCTAAATCCTCCAGGTGCTTAAACTATGACTTTCTACAAGTCCCACACTTTCACCATCTTTCTAGACAAAAGCTCTTCTCTCTTTTATTAGGTCTGATGCCATCATATTTTTCTATGTCTTTGGGAACTATTCTTGGTCTGCTCTGTCCTGTCGCTGTCTGTGTCTCAGGGAGCTGCTGAGGTCTCTTGGCCTGCTCTCTTGGTCCACTCTCTTGGTTTGCTCTCCATATTTTTCTAACATAAACTACTTAGGCTGGGTGTGTGATCTCAGGGAAGAGAGACAGATTTGTCAGGCACCGTAGCAAAAAAAAAATCTTGTTTACTTAGAATATTTTAGTCTCTGTGGAAACATAAAGCTTGGTACAGCCATACCCTGAATGTTTCAGAAGTAATTACAAGCAAGCGGCATAGATCTTGTCCCTTCCCCCTCCCCCCGTTTATGAGGCCTGTCACTCTATCTGAGAAGGAAATGAAATGTCTGTTATGATTTGTCTTCATGCTGCTGCTGGTTTGGTGTGCGTTTTTACTCCCTCCAGCCTGATGGTGGACTGCAGGAAAGAGCAGCTGCTAACAATGAGAATAGCAAGACCTGAAATCCAAGATCAGCATTCAGCACAGGAATCCAAGTATCCATGCACACCCACGACTCTGTGAGGCAACAGTCATGCACCTAGACAGAGTCTGAGCAACAAGAAAATACAAGAAGGTTCTCCAAAAAAAAAAAAGTGGCATTATTTTTTATGTTCCTTTCCCATTTGGGCATTTCCTATGAGGCCAGGAGCAGCTATCAAGATCAGGGTCAATGACACAGAGTAGCCAGTGCGTGAGCCCAAAGCAGCGCTGCCAACAGCCCATGCCTTATGAAAGAATAAAAACTTCAGGGGGGTAATTTCCTTTAAATTTTAAAAACAATAGAATATTTATTGAATAGCTTGCCTTTCATTTCAAGCAGTTAGAATGCCCAGGTAAGAACAGTTAGGAACCCTGACCTTACCGTTTTTTTTTTCTAGCTCTCTCTCTCTCTCTCTCTCTCTCTCTCTCTCTCTCTCTGTGTGTGTGTGTGTGTGTGTGTGTGTGTGTATTGTCTAGGAAAGTAAATAACTCGAATAACACAGGGAAGAATGTTGAGACTTTTTTCAGCAATTTTTCTTTGTCTATAGAATCAACAAAACTTTTCAATTAATTAAGAAACATTATACCTAAGAATTTTCTGCCAGCTTTCAATCAGCTAAGTGAGATCATTCAGTCTGTGAAGGAATCCTTGCTCTCTCGTTCTGTTGCCTTAGTAGTGACCTGTCTTGAATCCCAGCACTCTGCTGCAGAGGCAAGCAGCTTTCTGTGCGACAGAGGAAAACCTGGACTACCTACTGAGTTACCCACATTTTCAAAGAACACAATGTGGTGGGGGTGAAGAAATGACTCAATGGTTATGAGCACTTTCTGCTCTTATGGAGGACCCAGGTTTGATTCCCAGCACATACAACGTGTCTTAAAACCATCCCTAGCTCCATTTCCAAGAAACCCACTGTCCTCTTCTTGTATCCAAAGACACCAGGCCCGTATGTGATGCAAAGGCATATTGCAGCCAAAATACATATACACATAGAATAATAAACTAATAAAAATAATTATCATGCTATGGTCTATTCTTACCACCCTAAACCCTCAGAAATAGCAAAATAGTATGTCCCAGAGGAAAAAATTCTTAATTTCTTTCATTCCTTATATGCAATTGGTCAGAGAACCCCCGTTCACTGGAGGTAGGTTTCTTCACCCCAGTACCACCCATTGGCTCTGTTTCTGTCGTCATGATGAGCTCTTATGTATATTCCTTGCTGTCTTAGGTTCATGGTGCTATCATAAAATATCTGAAAAAATTAACGTAAAAAATATTTATTAGAGATTTTAGTACAAGACTAGACACATCCATTGCTTTAAGGCTCAGATGGGTTTGCTAAGGGAAGAGTGGGGAATGCACACTGCAAAGTGAACTGCCCATCTCATGGTCGGGAAGCAGAGAGAGAGAAGTGGCGATGGCTCCCCAAACCTCTTCATACGAACCTACAGATCTTCCCATTAAGATCCATCTGCCAACCTGCTGACACAGGGGGACACCTAACTGTCTGTCAAAGCCTATGGTTTTTATCCTCATTCACCTTCCCACCACATAGTATACTAGTTCAGAGTGAACCTGCAAAACCAAGCCATTGCTCAGAATGAAACTATCAGTCCTAACTCCTCTGCCATATCCCATTCCCTACCTGTACTGTCCTTTCTATTTCTACTGGACTTAAATATACAATTGTCTTATTTATATTTGCTCTTTTTGTCTTCAGTCATTAGACTATCAGCTCCAAGAAACAGGAGTCATGGAATGTTTTACTCACTGATGTAGCTAAGTTTCTACAATAACATTTAAACCTCTAGACCCTTAGTCTTTTTCAATTAATGTATGACTGAAAATTAAAACACAGGTATACATGAAAAATGCTCATTTGGTTCTCTGTAATAACGTGTTGTACATGCACATAAACTTCATAATAGCTATTAAAATGATTTCACCTTTAAAACCTTATCAAATTATAAAGGGTGAAATTGCCTTCTTTGTTAAAGCAGCAAGAAATACCCCATTTTGTTGTGAAACTAGAAACATTTCAATTACATTTGAGAAAGGAAAAATATGTCCATTTTCATAACCACTATGACCTATTTTATTGAGTTGCCAAAAGAATGCAATAAGATTGTATAAAAGAAAAACAGTCTAGGATGGAGGCGGGCAGAGTCATTTGAGAAGACTGACACTTAATAGGCACCAAGTGGAACCAGCAAAATAAGAATACTAGGTTCCGCACAGGTGACAGGGTAGAAATCAGCATACTGGAGTTAGAAATTCTCCTATACATCAGCAATACTCAATTAGAAAAGGAACTCTAAAAAGAATAAAAGAGAATGACCATAAAATTACCTCAGAACAAATCTAACAAGAAATATTCAAGATCACTATAGTAAGCACTACAAATCTTCATTGTATTTTAGTTCTTAAGAATGTTTACCATATTAACTTGGAATCCAGGCTTCCATCTCTGCTTTCACCTACCTGGCGATAATATCTGTTACTTTTTGAGATGTGTGTGTGTGTGTGTGCACGCATGTGTGTGTGTGTGTGAAAATAACATATATATAAGAGCATAAATTAGCACCAAAAGCAAAAAACTGCTGGGTTTGTCATACCTTAACAACTCTATGTATGTTTTGCAAATATCTGCAAATGGTTTCTAAGGAAGTACGTAGTTAAATTCTTTTTCTTAAATAGTAAGTATTTTTGGCAAGTGGAGGGTGGAAATTTATCAATGTAAATGAAGCCATAGAATACACTGAGCACATCGTCTAGGCCTTAGACATAAAATGAGCCACTAATAATCAGGAGTGACATAAATGAACAGCAGACCATATACTAAAGTAGAAATGCTTAGTTTTTGTGATTGGGGGTTGATATTTAGTTTTCACATAATGTAACACTGGTCAGTCTAATTGGTAGGGGCTCTCTAAATTCAATTTCTATAACCACCTAGAAAAATTACAGTACTCTGGAGAAACTAAAACATAAAAAGGTAAGTTGGATTTTAATATACGATTGGAAAATTTCTTGATTTCTCTCCTTGTGTACATATGTGAGTGGATATGTATATGAACAAACACATATGCATGCACACTTGTGTAGGCATGTGTATATGATGTGTGAATGGATGTGTGCATGTTCATGTATGAGAACACATGCATTCAGAATTACAGAAAAAGACATGAACTTGAAGGGAAATATAGTAGTGGGACATGGGAGAAGCTAGAGAAGACGGAGTGAGGATCTTGTGAAGGAACATTGAACTTGTGTATAAAATTCTCAAAAAAAAAACAAATATTTGAAAACCACAATCAATCAAAAGCAGAGTTGTGGATTCTAGTCCCAATGGACATATCTACAAAACACTCTTACCCCTAAGGCTCAGGGAACACTATGGGGTGGAAAGGTAATAAGAGCCAGAGGACTAGGGACTTTGCTATGAGATTGTGTCTCTGAATAACATCAGAAGTCACAGCCATAAGTCTCCCCAGCATAACTGCCTAAACATGAGTTGAACATGGATGACACCAACAAACATGTCTAACTGCATGGGGGAAAGGCCAGGAGGTCTCAACCCTGACCAAAGAACTACAGGCAACTGAGTAAAGCTGGATGGTTCTCCTCAGAAGAGAGCACACCAATTGGTTGTCCAGTTCCAAGTGGTCAGTCCTGGAAACATGCACACATAAGTAGTATTATATGGGCCTAATGGGGTATATTCAGATAATAACAATTGATGAAAAAAGAAGCCATGATTTTTTTAAGGAGAAAAAGGAGGGGGGCATGGGAAAGACTGAGAGTTCCAATAGAGAAACACATCCACAGAACGTCTAATGGGAATAGTCAGAGTGAAAGGAGGGTGAACTTTCAGTAATAGGTGAACAACACGCTAAAGCATTTTCTTAAAATTGAATATTCTACCAAGGGCTGTTATAAAATTAAAATTGCTAATGATATATAATGAACTCTCAGATGTTAACCATATTCCATCTACAAAAATAGAAATCGTTCATAACCATTTCAGTTGAGTTCGTCGCAGTGAGTCACCACTAACGTGGCAGTCTGGAGTAGTCTTTCCTTGTGTTTACATTTCCAGGAGACCCAAACCCCTGTAAATTGAAAAAGATCCAATGAAGGAATGGAGACTAAGTGCCAGAGGATTTGATAGCAGCATGGAACTCCAACCACTGAATAAATTTAGGGACACCTGATTCTAACACTGAAGCAGTAAGAAACAAGCAGAAAATAAAGATATGTACAACTTTATAAGAAAGGTTAGCAGGAAGTGCTGGCTGTGTTTTTATAATACGTGACCTGAACTATAAGTTGTCTTGAAATTTTCCACTGGAAACTAATGAACTCTCTTCTGATTTACATATACT
The DNA here is from genome assembly GCF_014885135.2 of Alexandromys fortis. Lineage (NCBI taxonomy): Eukaryota > Metazoa > Chordata > Mammalia > Rodentia > Cricetidae > Alexandromys > Alexandromys fortis. The sequence goes on from NW_026067963.1 coordinate 6,471,028, forward strand.
TTATATGTATATAAAACATATAATGCCGGGCGATGGTGGCTCACGCCTTTAATCCCAGCACTCGGGAGGCAGAGGCAGTCGGATCTTTGTGAGTTCGAGACCAGCCTGGTCTACAGACCTAGTGCCAGGACAGGCTCCAAAGCCACAGAGAAACCCTGTCTCGAAAAAACAAATATATATATATAATATATATAATATATACATATGTGCTTCCTTGAAGATATATAAATGTCAGGCCTAGTAGCAACAGGAGAGGCATATGACGATGGACACATGAAAACAAATTTAATAAGTTATGCTCCTGTGATGACCGAACAGACCAGCATGAGCCCTGGGGTCTTTTCTTGGCAAGGACTAAGGAACAAAATACAGGATAATTAGTGGGCAGTGTCTTGATCCTATATGTCTCCTCAATGTGCGCCTCAGGGACATGGGTTGCACAAAAACAGCTTTATGCCTGCCTCAGTCCATTCATCCTCTCTTGCAACAATAAGGCAACCGGCCATTCTCTATATTGGTTATATGACCAATATATATATAACATATTCCTTTCTCCCTTACCTGTCATCAGCCATACTGCCTTTCAGCTCACTCTTCTTCAGTTGTTAAACTTTGCTTACATAATCCCACAGTCCCAAAGGGCATGGCACCATGAATTCACTCTTTCTAGAAGGTGCTTCCACCAGATTGTTCACAAAATACCTCAGGTCACCTTCACTCCTCAATTACGACCTTTTTCATAATCACACCTGAATCTCCTCATTGCCTCAGAATACACAATTCAAACAGCATTAAGAAACAGGTTTATTCTGACGGGGGTTTCAGGGTGTGTTGACAGGGAAGGCATGGCAGGGGTCATGGTAGTAAGAGTGTGTGTCAGAAGCTGCTCATATCCTGAATGCTCAGCAGAAGAGCAGAACTGGAAACTGGGCATGTTGAAACCCTCAAAGTTCCACTTCTAGTGGCCTTCCACAGCCAGCAAGTTCCCATATCCCCAAAGTTAATCAACTTCCCAAAACACCACCATCAGCTGGGAACCACATGTTCACACCTATGAACCTGTGAGGAGCATTTTACATTCAGACCATAACAGACACCCATATTTGCACCCCACACTTCAGATCCAAAAGCAACATTATTGCCAAGCATGCCTTCATTCTCCCTATGAGGAGAAACAGCTGCTCAACAGACACAGGAGAACCGAAGGAGGACAGGTCATTTACCGCTGTTAACAACTTTAACTTTCAAAAACTGAAGCGTGAATGTGAAGAATAGCACAAGGCAATAGTCAATTTTCCAGCAGGACCTGTGTCAAGTAAGTCAAGTAGAAGAAAAATATATCTGCCAGAATGAAAGCCTACACATTCCCAAGTCCTTTAATTCTCCTTTAGAAGAATAATATTTCATATTCTTACTCCAGCCTACAGAAACAAGTCCAGATATTGACCTGAAGTTGATAATATTTTAAAAAGTGGCAATCTAGAAATTAATGTCTTGTTTATTTTCAGTTTTCATTTATATAATATTTTTAGTTTGATCATAAAGATACTATTACATTGAAAATAAAGATTTACTGGAATTATTAAGAAGCTAGTTTCTCTGTTTTTATTATCTATTTTCTACTTCTTTAATTTAGGAGCGTTTTAAAATTATATTTAGGCATCTAGCCATATTCTATCTCTAAATGTAGAAATGTTGCATGTAGGAATATCCAAGTGTCCCTTTCAATCTAATACATAACTTTCAGATAGAGTTGGCATTTGATATCTTATACAATAAATATGTTTGATATATGTATGAATGTTATGTCCCATAAGAACCCGGAAGTCAAAATCCTACCCCTCAACATGTCACCCTTAGGAGGGAGGATATCTTCATGAAGATAAAACACCATGACCAAAAGCAACTTGGGGAGGAAACGGTTTATTTCATCTTGCAACTAACTCTCAGGTCACATTCCATCATGGAAGGAAGTCATGGCAGCTACCTGGAGGTAAGAACTGAAGCAGAGGACATGGAGGAACACTGCTTACTGGTTTTCTCCTCATGGCTTGCTCAGCCTGCTTCCTTAGACAAATCAGGACCAGCTGTCGGGAGTCTCCCCTCCCCTCACTGGTATGTTCCCACCAACATCAAGAAAATGCACTAGAGACTTTCCTACAGGCAGGTCTTATGGAGGCATTTTCTCAGTTAAGATTCCACATTCCCAAATATGTCTAGGTTTATGTCGAGCTGACAAAAACCAACCAGTCCAGAGGGCTTTATTGTAAGTGAGGACTTCTGATAGGCGGGGCATAGGATAGGCAATGACATTTTGTAAGGTGGGGCCTTTGGGAAAGAAGAGCCTTTAGGGCAAAGACCTCAGTGATGTTTTAACCTTACAACAGAGGCAGAATGAGTGCTTTTGTTTCAAACTTGTGCAAGATGCTAAGAAAAGACTGTATGAGAAAACAGGCCCTCACCATGAACTTACTGAGCCTTGTACTTGGCCTTATCTATGGTAATGTGTTAATAGAAATAGGAGCTAAAATCATGCTAATGAGAATATTCACATTTCAAATATCCCTCCCTTGACATTTTAACAGGAAGAATGATGTATGAAACCTAAGTTCTCGGGCCAAGTTCTATTACATTTTGGATTCTAAACTCTTGCGAGAAGATTCATTGTCTTAGTCGTCTTTTGTCTCCAGAATGGAAATAATGCTTGGCTCAGAATGGATATCAAATGTTTCTGGAATCAGACCAATGTACCATAGGTAACAAAAGTTCTCCCCCATTCTAATCAAGCCATGTGGGAAAAATAACAATCTGTATTCTTAGCTGTCTCTGTGTCTGGTCAATACTCATGGGGATTCCTACCAAAACATTCTCTACAGTGAATTGCTCTTTAACTCCCACTATGCACACCACTTTCTTAAATGAATTCCACCACCTCACCACATGACACTGAAGATTCTTCTGTGGCCACCCCTTCCTCTTCTTGAGGGAGGTGCTGTAGTTTGGATCTTGAATGTTGCCCAGGAGCCCAAATACCAAAGGCTTGGTCCCCAGTCCACGGAGCTACTGGAAGGTGATGGAACCTTAAGAAACCTTTTCTTGAATATCAATTTGATGTCAAGCACTAGAAAAGCATTCTATATAACTTATCTCCTTTAACAATGACTATAGCTACTGTTATTATACTGATGTAAAGCCCACATAATAAATGATAAAACTACTCTAGAAGTGAGCAACTGCCTGTGTGTCACCTGCATGGAAAACGGCAGCTCAGTCAGAACTTGAATCCAGATGTGCTCAAGGATCATGTTCCTCACTACAACTATGCCTAGAGTAATTGTTTGAGCAGAGGGATATTACTTAAAGAGACAGGGCATTTCTCGAGTCTTCCAATCTGTCCATGTACGCTTTCTACCCCATCAAACAATCCACATCTCATTGTGGCCCCTGTGTGATTTTAGTAGAAAAAAAACAAACCTGATGCAGAAGGAATTAACTTCAGGGAAAGGCCCTGGTTCTGGGAGCTTTTTCCTCCGGTCACTAAAACAACCAAGGTTGTTGTCCCACTGAGCTATGTTTAAACCTCCAGCCTAGCACACATTACTAACGGGATCCAAGGATGTGGACAGTCCCAGCAATCAGAAGACCTGGCCTGAGAGGAGTGAAGCACCACTCAGCAGCGAGCTGACGACATCTAAGTGTGGCACAGGCAAACAAAAGCTGGGAGTCAGCAGACAGATTCTCAACCTAAGAGCTCTCAGTGCCAGAAAGAATCCCACCTTAGTTTGATGGTAAAGGAAGACATTCAGATGAAGGGGAAAACTGAAGAGGCCAAGCGGTCCACAGAAGTAAGTTGTTGTTCACTTGACTGCCAAGAAGAGTCCAGAAAGATCTAGATGCAGTTTGTGTGGGAGGTCAAGAGGGTCATTTTCTAGAAAAGCTAGAAATTAGAATTTGAGGTTCATAACCAATAAAATAAGAATATAGACTAATATTAAAAAGCCATAGTTTGCACCACTGTTAAAAACCTTTCTGAATGCCAAAAGATTAGGTATATTAGAAAATAATGATGCTTCATTTTCTCCATCCAAGTAAAATGTGCTTTTTTTCCCAATACAAAGCTTTACCTTGTTCTGCACAGAATCCCCTTTCCCCTTGAAGAAATTGAGTTTTGTTTCTATCCTTGTAAGACCAGGAATCGTGCTCACTGCTCTCTCTTCAAATTTATCCTGAGCAGAGGATGAAAAGCTAAACAACTTTTTATTTTGTTGTGCTGTCTCAAGTACAGTGCTTTTATTAAAACATTGCTGTACCCTCTCACTAATAATTCATTATTGATGTGGTACCTCCTAAAACCTGTCTATATAGCTCTTTATTTTAGTAATAGAGATTGACTTGAAGACTGAAAGTGTTCCACAAATTTATCTGCACCAAAATCCAGTATAATACTAAGCATAAAATCCTTTCTAATTGTACATATAAAATCCTGCTTAATACTTGCTCTGACTATTTACTGGAAATGAGATGAGAGAAGAATTTGCTCAATATGCCCGCCTGAAAATGGACTAGGCATTTGGATGAGGTACTCTCTCGCTGACCCATTTTCACAAATTCATTTAACTACTTGGACATCATCCTCTTAATTCTTAAACCCAAAGCATACCCCCACATTATTCTTAAAACATTCCAATAGCTCTTTTCTTTTAACCTCTAATTGCTTTCCCACTGAAATTCCTTTCAAAAGACTCAACTGGAATCCGATTATGACATGAAGGATCATATTAACAGTCAAGAACTCTTCCCTGATCTTTCTATCAATAGGGGGACACTCCCTATCTTTCTTTTTCTCTATTTCTCCACCACCCAGGGTCACTGTGCCTCTGCACAGCTAAGGGCATGGCTGCTGAATCGATAGTCTAATCTCGCCAGATGTGTGATTTGGGATGGTTATCTATGCTATGCTACTGGTGTCCTCGTGCAAGGGATGTTGATAAGAATGTAAAAATATTTATTGAACTAAGTAGGAAAGTGTTTGGGAAGGTTCTTACAAACATTAAGTGTGGCATATACAAGCAATGATGTCCCACTCTGGTTCTGGGTCACATTAAAAAGAAGCCATTGCTATAATGAATAAAGAAGGCATTGTTAAAGTTGGTCCCAAAATGGAAATCTTCTTTTCTTTGTGCAAAGATTGTATTTGCTCCAATTTTACTTTTTTAAGAACTTCGTGCATGAATTTGTACCATCTGTACCCCTCCCTTATCCTCCCCCAGCTCCTCACATGTCCCCCACTCCCTCTCAGATTCATGATATAAACAGAAATGGGATAAGAAAGGATTTGTCTGAGCCCATGATATTTGAAAATTACTATGAGGCAAATATTAAGCACACTACTAAAGCAAAGCAAACAACTATTACATGGGAAAACAATGACAAATAAAAACTCTATAACCCTAATATACAAAAACATAAAAGTCAATAAAAAATAAATAGGACACATAAACAATGAATAGAGGATATCAATAACCAATCTAAAAAACTTACAAATGACCAAATAGGCATAATAGTTACTTTTAATCCCATTAATTATTAAAGAATTAGAAAATAAATAATTTTTCAAATGCAGTGCTATTTTAGAATAGAAAACATAAGGGTTTTCATGGAATGACAGAAGAAGAAATACTCAAAATATTTCAGTAAAATCTGAAGTTAAATTTGTCATTATATAGTCAATAAAAATAACCAAAAATGCCTTCTATACTCTCATTTTAAGACTTTGTCCTCATCTTAAGATCTGTGCACTTACGGAAAGGGTTGTTAGAAATCACACTTATTCTCACGTTTCTTAAAACCATTAACACTGAAGGTGATTTAAATGTCCATATGATAGTGTTTAAAGTTCAGTACAGCCTCAAAGCTGCACTGGAAAAAAAAACTGAGATCTGAATAATTCCAACACCAGTTGACATCCAGCATAAGTGGGGGAAATATCTCAGGGCCCCACCGCTAGATTAAAAGTTACAGGTGATTAATAACTGTGGAGTGGGGGAGAACTGATCTGCTCCTGAGAGGAATCCCCACATCAGTCATCCAACCCCAAGCAGTCAGCCCTAATATACAAACACGTAAGCAACAGTGCAGAAACTCTGTATATATGTGTATCTGTGTGTGTGTGTGTAAATACAACAACAATAATTAAAGGAGCCATGAATTTGAGGCATGGAGGGCTGCATGGGAGAAGTTGAAGGGAAGAAAGGAAGAGAGGATTTATTACATGTAATATTTATGTAGAAAGTTTCCAAAATTTAAATTTAAAAAACACAAGAATTTACACAAACACACACACACACATGCACACTTGGAATCTATAATGTACAAGCAAAGAACCTTGATACTCTGTTTCCCTGCTCATTTGGTTTTTAGAGAGAGAGAGAGAAAGCAAGGCATGGAGTTGGGGTGGTTAAGGAGATGGGGGGGGGGGATCTGGGAGGAGTTGGGGAGGCATTATCAGAATATATTATATAAAAAATGTTTCAACAAAAGATAAATAAATCAAAAGGGGGTTTTAGTTGGAGAGAGACAGAGACAGAGACAGAGAGACAGAGAGACAGAGAGAGAGAAAGAAGTTCATGTGGTTTTCCTGTCATCTCCTATATTTAACCTGGGAAGTTAGGATTTGAATTACGATTTTAAAACATCTACATTAACTTACAACTCAGCAATTTTTCCTTTGCTGACCAAATTAGAAACGAAGAGTTGTATTAAGAAATTTTAAAATATGTTCTATACTTTAGCCCACTGTCATAGAGAAATATCCCCAACACGTTGTAACCATGGAAATAGATTGCAAAATAACACATATATTGTGTTCTCAAAAAAACAAAACTGGTGGAAGCGCATTTGTGCACTGAGAAATGGCAGCGAGCATATTACACAGATGCTTCCATGTAGTGAAGTTTCCCGTGATGATGTTTTTCATGTGTCTTTTATGTATTGTTCCATATTTCTTTACAAGCACATATTATTTTTACATCCCAAAACAACGAAGTTATTTTCCCTTTATTAGAAAACAGATAAACCTACTTCCCCACACAGGCTATTTTAATAATATATAATTGTTGTGTGTCTATGTGCTTTACAATGTTAGAAATGCATTCTGGGATATGCCAGAATAAAAGGGAAGTCAAAAGAAAAGTCAGTCTTCCTGAGATCGTTAAACCCAGCATCTCAGTCCACATTGGAGTGAAACTACTCCACGGGTTCGGCATCTTACTAACTAGGTGCTTTCCACAAGCCAAGACTCTTTGTGCTGTCTTTTTTCTCCTGCAGAACCTGAGTAATAACATCTCTGATCTCATGAAGTTAGTCTGAGGTCAAATGAGTCAGTATTTGTACGGGACGTGCATTCTTAGCTGATTATGTAGAAAGAGAATTGCCGGTGAATGATGACTACTGTTCCCATCAGCTCCTGTCTTGCAGCACCTACAGTTCCTATGGGAGATAGAGACCTTCCCTGCCTCAGAGTCAAGTGCTTTACTGAAATGGTCCACTGTGAGTCCAGACTCTTCAATCCCAAGGTAGAAAGAGCAGTTGGTGAGGGGATAAGAAGGTGAGCTTCATAACCAAAGCCCCACGATGTCAACCTTGGGCGGTGTAGTATTTATTACATTGAGAGATCAGTGAATTTTTGCATAATGTCATCACCAACATCTTTACATTGATGCTGTGCTGAAGACCATCACATCAAGGAAGTACTCCAGTTAACTCCACCAAATGAATGGGGGAAAGAACTGTGCTCAACCCTGCTCTCAGAGACTGACTCCCACTGGAAGACAGTGAGGAGACTGGAGGTTTCCAAAGGTGAAGATGAATGAGGAGGGAAGGCACGTGACACAGATGGGAGCCAGGATACTGATAAAGCCAGGCATCCATACGTCATCAGCCTCAGGGAAGAAGGCTGAGGTCCCATTTCTGATCTCTGAAAAATTTATTCAGGAGGCAATTTTATAAGTGAGAAAAACAGAACCTCTCATGAATAGAAAACACAGTGTGCCGAGAGTGCTAGGGGTGAGGCATGCTTACTCTCCCAGCTGCCGTGTATTATAGTGTTTGCCCATCCACACCCCTTATCTTCCCTCTATAGCCAGGATGAGATCTCTGGACCAGAACTCTAACAAGCAACTCTAAAACTTCTAATTCAATATTGTCCCTGATCAAAATAAATGCTTTTCCTAAAATAAAAATGATTTGTGTTTTATAAATATTAAATAAAATTACAGTGTGTTAATTAAGACTAATTAAATCATGAAACTTTAAGATACCAAGAAGTATGCAAACTGGTTAAACGTTTGGAAAAGAATTTCGCTTTTCTGCCTTCTCTTATCAACTCCTAAGAACGCAAAATGAGAATCCAGAATCCAGGTCTGGATCTACACAATGGAAAATAAAAATACAGAGAGATTTACATAACCAGATTCCCCTAATCAGAAGTCACACAGTCCGTTATAAATTTATAAAGCATTCTCATTACACAAAAAGGTTATGCAAGCTACAAAAGAGCTTTCAGTTTCAATGAAGCAATTAGATGCATTAATTGCTCTATGCTATCCCTTAAATGCAGCGCAATTAATTAGCCGTTCCTGCCTGTGACTATGCGCCTTTGTGTGCCTCTCCACCTTGAGTGATCTCACAGTGCCTCCCGAGCATTTACTTTATTTTTATTCTTATTCTCTAACTGTGAAACACATTCTATGGCAGAGTGGGGAAGCTGACATTAGGTGAGAAACAAACACACACAAAAAAAAAATCAGCCAAAAGAGCTCAGAGTGCTCCACAATTAAATGAGGTTGCAGGGACAACAGGGATTCGTTTTTCACTCTCTTGCTACCAGAAAACTACTCGTTAACCCAAAGGAAAAAAAAAAACCATGTGCTAAAGACCTATAACTACCCCTCATCAGCCCGAAGAGCAGTCAGGGTTCCCTGCCCTGTGGGAAGTCCAAGGACCTCCCAACCTCCTTCCAGGTCTAGTAAGGTGAGCATCCAAACAGCCTAGGCTCCCACAACGCCAGTACGTGCAGTAGGATCAAAACCCATTGCCGTTGTTCTTGACTTCTCAGCAGCCCTCACTGTCCGCTATGTTCAGCGAGTCCGGTTTTATCCCATGCTGTGGAGGGGGAGGGAAATGGGAGGCGGTGGCGGGGAGGAGACAGAAATCTTTAATAAATAAATAAATAAAAGACCTATAACTATTATAAATACAAGAAAGAAAAACGAAGCTTGCCTTTAAATTGCGGAGAAGTAGCGCTTGTGTTTTATGACTCTATTAGTAAAAAACCTCAATGCCTTCGTCCCAAGTGTGGGTCTCAGAGACCAGCAAAGCCAAGGAGGAGGCTGCTTTGCCATTCACCTAGAAATTTTCTGTGATGGATAGGGTTTGTGGTGAGCTTGTCACAGTTCTGGGAAATCTTGACTAAGACAGGATTCTTCTGACAGTAGAGGCCTCCGGACACTGGAACCGTGAACAGCTTGCCCACAGTAGCGCTGATCCAGACAACCTAACTGAAACAGCTCTCTCTACACATTTCACTGGCAACTCTCGATGTCTAGAATAAGCCAACTCTGACCTCACTCTCGGGGTCTTGTGGATTAGTTATGATCTAATTTCAGAATGGACAAAAATGGGTCCGGACTCGCAGACCAAAGGACAGTGAGTGAAAGGTGGCCATTTGCTCTGTGCAAGCAGATGCAGACAGGATGGGGCTAGGTTTGGGAACACTGAGAATACCAACAATATTCTATATCTAAATATTTAAAACAGTCTTTTGGTGTTTTCTCTCATTTGATTTTATAGCAACTCTATGATACAGAACTGTATGATTATGTCTGGTATAAAACAGAGATCTATTTGGATTATTCTAAAATATAATTTGAAAATAATACAGATAACATATACCATCTTTCATATAAGTGTATTTAAATATTAATTTTTATTCAACTACATAAAGTAGTCTTCCTTTGATATTTTCAAGTTTACAGGAAAGAGATCTTATTTGCTTTTTAATTCTTAGGCCCTTGCACATGTAACAAAATAGTTATAATTACATCTACATTGTTATATCTGTACTCTTTGAGATAGAGAGAAAGATATATGTTAAAGCCCTAACCTAGGGATACAAGTGTGTGTGTGTGTCTGTGTGTGTGTGTGTCTGTGTGTGTGTGTTCATGTGTGTGATGTGTATATATTCAATAAACGATGCTGGGAAAATGGATTTTCACTTATAAAAGTTTGAAATGGGAACCTCATCTCACACCAGATACAAAAACAAACTCAAAATGGATTAAAAATTTAAAGATAAACCAGGTGTAGTCGCTCACATCCAGGGTCCCAGCAGTCAGGAGACTTGGGGCAAGGGGGGTTGGCATGAGTTAAAGGCCAGCCTGGGCTACAGAGTGAACACCAACCCATCCAGGACTGCAGCGGAAGACCTTGTCTCAAAACAAACAGAAGAGACTCCAACACAATAACTGAGCCTGGAAAGAGCCATGGAGGGAAACAGGAGAGGAGCCTTGACATTGGTCTTGACTGCAGTTTTTTGCTTGACACTAAAACTATAAGCAAAAAGATTTTCTTTTAAAAAAAGTTAGCACACAGAATGACCTCAAACTAAACTATTTCTGTACAAGCAACAAAAAGCCAGTGACGTGGAAAGGCAACCCATGGAATGGGAGAATGTTTTCAAAATAACTGTCCAAGAAGGATTGATATAAAAATATATGAGAAACTCACAGAACTCAACAGCAAGTCAACAAATCAATATTAAAGTGGGTGGGGGAAAAACAGAGCAGACTTCTTTAAAGAAGGCCTATAAATGACTGAGCACCAACCACCAGAGAAATGCAAATCAAAAATCACAATGAGATGTCACCTCCCACCTAGTAGGGTGCCTGTCAGGAAAACATAGAAATATAAATGTTAGTAAGAATATGGAGAAAAGGGGACCCTCACATACTGCTGGTAGGAATGTAAATTGCTGTAGTTACAGAAATGACTGTCATGAAATTAAAAATAGAACTACCATATGATCCAGCAATCTTGTTTCTGAGTATTTATCCATTGAAATGAAATCCACATATTGAAGAGATATTTTCACTGTCGTGTTCATTGTAATTTTATATACAATAGCAAAGGAATGAAACAACCTAAGTGCCCATCGAAGGTAAGCAGATTGTCTTAGTGACAATTTCTACTGAGATAAACACCACGATCTTTTGCTGGCAATCACTTTATGTATATCATAATATGCATAGTGTGTGTTAAAGAGGCAAGTGATATACTTCAAATATGTGTCCTATCTGTCAACCATACTTCAATGGAATATGAAAATAACTAGCAAGTTGGTGAAAATATTTGGTTACTTGTTGCCTGTGAACTGCATTTTGTTGGTTTACCACAATTTAATCCTCTAAGTAGAAAAAGGAAAAATGGTACATAAATGACTGTTCAAGACATATGCTATCCTAGCCCACTTCAAGACTAATTAAGGCATACACTCATTTCAGATTAAAAATAAACCACGAAGGGTTTTTTTTAAAAAAAAAAACTAATGTATGGTATTAAACCATATGGTCCTTCTTTTGTGTGACTATAGCTTGCATATTTAACTTCCTGTCGACATGGCTCCTCCTGCTCTTTGAGAATTCTCCAAACGTGCACTGTCTTATTTTTCCTGTTGAATGCCATGATGAATGTTCTTCAACATTAGATTTGTGTCAGTCCAAAGTACATAGTTACATACATATTTATATAATAGTGTGTATAACGTTACCCACGGCTCTAAGTATAAACACATATCCATTTTGCTCTTCACGGTACAGAGAGAGGAATAGAATAGCAACCAATCTTTCCCCTGTCATGTGCACCTGTCTTAAATCTCCAGTGAAGTGTTCATCGCCTTTGTGCCTAGATGACAAATGAGACCCATAAGCTGTATCATGTGGCCACAGGACCTTAAAAAAAGGCTGCCTGGTGCCTGCAGTCAGATTTCCAATTAAGGGCTTTCATCATTGTAAGTAAAAGATCCTGTGTATTTCTGATATAATATTTAAAAAATTGTCATATTAATAAATTATGATCAGGAACAATTGAGGGGAGTCTTTGCAGATACTGGCATCTGGGGTCAATTCACAAAACCAGGAAGGTAAGAAGTTTTTGCATTTAGACTTTCACAGAGTTTAAAAATGGCAAAGCTACAGAGTGATCAATAACTTACAGTCAACACTTCAAAGTGCTTCAGGCAGGAAGTACTGCAAGTTGATGGAACAGAAGGAAAATAGTGGGGAGAGAAGGAAAGAGGAGAAGGATACAAAAACAAAACTTAGGCAGATGTGGTCACACTGTGGATCTTCTTGAGGTGGAAATGCCCCTTTATGGTTGTTCTGAAGCATCCCCCAAAATGTTCCAATGTCTTTGGCAAGAGGCACAATCTGGGGTTTTCTGTTAAAGAGGTTCCAAATGATCAAATCCTAAGGAAAATTGTTCGATGCATGTGGTTAACTAGTTTATCAAGAAATACAAAGTTCCAAAGACACTGATGCTTCACAAAATGATTGCTAAGGCAATGGGATAAATGTCTCAGTTTCCTTCATCTAGGTTGCCGTAACCAAAATGTCAGGTAACTTAAACAGTATAAATTTATGCTTTATAGTTCTTACCAGTTCTTATGGCTGGAAGACAAAGGTCAGAATGATGGCAACTAGTGTTTCAATGGGTGCCCCCTTCCTGGCTTGTCATGGCTGCCTTCCTACATATCTGTACCAGGTAGACAGAAACAATCTATTGTTTCTTCCAATTCATTGTTTGGTTTTCTTAATGGTGTTTGTCTGTACACCTATCACCTTGGCCATACTAATCAAGTGGGCTCCACCTCCATCAAGTCTTCTCTTCCTCTTATAAGGACAACAACTCCATCAAGTCAGAACTTTACCCCATGACTTCATTTAAGCTTAATTCTTTTATAAAGGTGTCATATCTCCAATACAGTCATGCGAAGGGAGAGGACTTTGATAATTGAATGAGGCTGGGGACAGCAACTGTTTCTTTGTCATGGGTCAATAATGAAAGATGACAGAGAACACACAAGCCCTCACCTCCTGCTCTCCCCTCACCCATTTCTCATGGAATAATGTTGAGACTAGATTGTAAACATAATTAATATTTCCTCTTATTTTCATAAGACTCTGGGCAAGAGTTCAATGGCAGCCCCACTGGGATAAGTGCTGATTAGATGTTCAATAAGGTAGGTAGATTCCTAACTAATTGGTGGCCTCACCAAGATCTTGACTGACACATGAAGAATTATTTTCAGAAGCAACAACCAAGTGTCAGGTGATGTTATGTCCATTTTATATGAATTAATTGAAAAATGATTTGATGAGTTAAGTGGTAGCCTACTTTACAAATGAAGTAACTGTCAAGTTATCAAGAGCTTTTGTCCCCAAGACCACACCAGATCTTCACAAACTCACTGGTGGCTACCCCACTCTTTGGAGAATATCAACTCCAATATATCTTGTCCTGCTTGACCCATAAAAAGACTTTCCTTTAACTGCTCACTCATTCCTACTGAGACGCCTTCCAGACTGTCCTATGGTGCTGCTTACTCCAATATAACCTCCTGGCTCACGAATGCTGCCTGCTTCTTGTCCTATTTGCTTGTTTGTTTTCATCTTACTAACTGCTGGCTGTGGGAATTCACCAGCACTAAGAGCCTATACTTCTTTTCCATATACACTCTGACATGAAGAGGGTATAATTCCCTTGACTATAAAATCATCACTACACCATCCCCAAACCTGTTACAAGCCAGGGTCTCTTCTTGAAACCTAGATTTATCATTTCAAGTGGCTACTATGTATTCCTAAAGAGCATCTCAAACTTAATATGACTTGTCAAAGCTTAGCCCCCAATTTCAATACATCCATTCCTCCAAAAAGTCTAGCATTCCTGAGATCCTTCCTCCTTCTTAGATGTGTGTAGACCAAGCAAATATTGGGGTCATCTTTAACTTCTCTCTCACTTTAAAACCCAACATCTAGGGGTTAGAGAGATGGTTTAGCAGCTAAGAGCACTTACTCTCTTGCAGTGGACCTGGGTATTTATTCCCAGCACTCATATCAGACTGCACACAGCCACCGGCCACTCTGTAGCTCCAGGGGATAGGATACTTCTCTAGTGTCTGTGGATACTTGAATGCCTATGACAAGTGCACATGCATTTATGCACACACACACACACACACACACACACGAATAAAACAAAAGCATAAATAATTAATTGTTTAAAAACCCACATCTGATCTGTGGAGAGTCTAGTTGGCTCTATATGAAAAACATATTTTTTTAATTTTTTATTTTACTTTTTTTAAAAAAAGAAAACAAACTATATTTTTCCATTTTACATACCAATTCCCACTCCATCCCCTCCTCCCATTCTCTCCACCTATCCACCAACCCCACCCCTATCCACTCCTCAGAGAAGGTAAGGCACACTGCTTTGGGGAAAGTCCAAGGCCCTCCCTATTATATCTAGGCTGAGCAAGATATCCATACAAAGAGAAGGAGTTCCTAAAAAGTCAGTACAAGCATAAGGATAAATCCTGGTGCTACTACCAGTGGTCCCACAGTCTTCCCCAGCCATACAACTGTCACCCACATTCAGAGGGACTAATTTGGTCCTATGCTTCTTCCTTCCCTGTCCAGCTGGAGTTGGTGAGCTCCCATTAGCTCAGGTAAACTGTTTCAGTGGGCGTTGCCATCATGGTCTTGACCTCTTTGTTCATATTCCCACTTCTCCCCATTCTTTAACTGGATTTTAGGAGCTCAGTTGAGTGCCCTGCTGCTGGTCTCTGCCTCTGTTTCCATCAGTTGCTGGATGAAGGTAAACATATTCTAATCACTTCTTGCCAGTCCCATTGCTATTTTCTTGGTCCTTGCCATCATCACCTCTCACTACAACTGCTTCAATAATGTCCCTGAATTGTCTCTTCCCACCTGACTCTGTCACTCTAGAACTTATCAATAATGCAATGGGACCTTGTTACTCTAGAACTTACCATTAGTGCAATGGTCAGACTGACTCTGTTAAAACATATTGGATCATGTTATTTTCTTCTCAGAACACTCAAGATGTCACCATCCACATAATAAAGAAGTCATACAACACTGCTTTCCCTGGGCTCATTACCATTTTCAATTCTTCCTGTGTCGTATTTTCTACCAAGCTATTCTAGATGCTCTAGATATTCAGTTTTTAACAGAGAAGCAGCATACAACTGTGATACTTTCAAAACTTTCTTTGTACTACTAGTCACAGTGACTTTGATTAATCATCCTCTTCCTGCTTTAATTTCTGTAGGCTAAGTACTGAAAAAATCGTGGTACCACAAGGAGATACTTGATTTTCATCCACACCAAGTCAGTAGACTCACACTCCGTGAACCTGCTTTTGTGTGGGGGAGTCAAGTCAAAGACTTTAACTGTAGTGCTGATACAGCAATGTTCACACAGAACAGTTTCACAGGAATCCAAGTGATTTTAACTAAAATAAAAAACCCACACGTACTCACTTGACATGGGAAGCTCAGATACAGTATTTGGATCTAACAATATGCTTGACTACACCTCAACTGCAAAATCACCTATGACTTTCAATAAAATCCAAACAACATCGTGCTGAGTTGCTCGCAGATACAGAATACTGTCAGTTAAAGGCTGGTAAGAAAGAATTTTAGCCCCGGTTGTCTTCAGATGATCTGATATTACTCAGAGCGGTTTGGTTGTAGTCCATAGAGAACAAATTAAATCTTGAATTTAAGAAATTGAAAATATTTTGATCCAACTTCATCCATAGTGCTAGTAAATCCCATACCTTTCTTTAATTCTCAAATATAACCCGGAAAATTAGACCAATAACATAACCTACCCTATAATTTTTGTCTTACAATATTAATCCATATAATAGATGAGACTAAGGTATGATGCAATACTAGAAAAAAATACTGGACCTAACAGATAAGGAATCCACAAAAGGACCCCGGATACCATAATGAGGGTAGTACCAGGCTGAGAGCTGTGGGTCAAGCCTATGGACAAGAGGCCAGGCTGTATAAAGTTAGAGGTAGCCCAGGAAGATGCACCCAAGGACTAGAGATCTAGCCACCCAGCATGAGTGCACTGAAATTAAAATTACATCCTGGGAGTGAAGTTAATGGTTGAATTAAAAGAAGAGCATGCAAAACAAAGAAAAGAATTTAATGGCAATCATCAGCCCAGAGAAAACTCAGTGTTATTCAGAGGAACATAACCTGGCCTCTTTGTAAAAAGTTTAGGTAATGGTGATAATGGCAACACCATTCTAATTGAATCAAAATTACAATCAGAATACATCCCAAAGGTAGAAAATTGGAAACATACAAGACAGGGAAAGGAAAAAGAACTATAATTTAATTCTCCAAAGATAGACACCAACAGAAAGCACTGATGCCAAAATTTCCTCTAATAACATAGATAATAAGTATTACCCCCAACCAAAAATGACTTGAAAATACTCTAGGAAATGGAAAAATAAGTATATAAAAGGAAATTTCTATTCTTCAAAAATAAATCTTATAGCACACCACTCTTTAAATGAGAATGTTACTTTGATTAAAAAAACGAATTCCATTATCATATATTAATTGTGCAATCTGCTGTGTTTCGTTGTGATACATATATATATATATATATATATATATATATATATATATATGCAGTTTCATCACATTCATTACTTCTATTAACCTTTCATGTCCCCTTGACCAGTACTATAGCCCTAGTATTCCCCTTAAGTGAATTTTTCATGCATACAAGTACTCTGAATTATCAAGAATTATGATTAAAAGGAAAAGACTAAAAGAAGAGGGAGTCAAGAAAACCACAGGACTGCAAAATATCTTGATTCCCCTGCCTGGCCCTGTTTATTTCAGTTATGTCCTTTCCACATCAACCAAATTCAGTTACTTACTCTATTTTCTCTAGGAACTGCTCTACAATGATGAAATTATCAACTAAATTTTTATCATCACAGGAAAACTAGGCTCAAGCATCAGGAGTCATTGAGAACTCTCCTTGGGTAAATGATTGATCTCTTGCCTTGATTAGAGTTTCTTTAAAATATACATATATGTTTATATACCTTTGCTTAATCAAAAAAAAACTGAAAATATTTGTGCTTCTAAAAGTCAGTATTAAAACAGTCTTAAACTTAAGTTTCTCTCTATAAGAGAAAATCAAACTTAATGATTAAATTAAGGGGCTTGAGATTCAACTAAGTTAATAGAATACTTATATCTGACATGCAAGAAGCCCCGGGTTCCATCCTCAGCACCAGTATATATACGGTAGCATATACCTGTGATCCCATATCTCAGAAGTGAGGAGGAGAATCAAGACCTTCCTGGAACTATACCATGGTTTCATAGCCAACCTGGGGTGCACGAAACACTATCTAAATTCCATTTATGGTTTAGATAGTTATTTGCAAACCATTTATGTTCTCCAGTAGTTTTCTTCTACTGCTAATGAGCAAAACATAAAATGGTTAGCAATATAACCAATTCATTAATGTCAGGACTCAGTTGTGATTAAGAATGAGAAACACAAGAGTGTTTTCTGGTCTGTTCCTATAGTAGCTTGGTCTTCCTAATTACCACTCTGTTTTGCTTCTATAGAAATTGACAGCCATTTTTTTTTTCATGATTGGTGTGGAAACTGAGAGTCATCTTTCAATGATCAGTATGGGTACTGCTAAAGAATGAGGAAACTAGCTTTGCTTTGAGTTTCGAATTAGACATTTTAAAGCCTGTTGCCAAAATAATAACCTTAAAAGCGTAGATTTCTTTTTCAAGTGTCAGGCCTTTAAGAAAGAAAATAACTTTTCTACTGTTTTGTTATAATATGAATTGCTAAAATATTGGCTCTTTTGCCAGAAAACATGGAAAGAGGCAGAGAACTTAAAGTACAAGTTCACAGGGCGGAAGGAAGTCTGAGAGGTGACAGTTGGAACCCAAAACTGCTTGAAGAGACACCCAAAAGTGAACAGGTAATGTGGGATTCCCCTCTGTATGCTGTAATTACCATTAGTTAATAAAGAAACTGTCTTGAACCTGTGAGAGAGTAGAATAGAACTGGGTGGGGGAAAACTAAACTGAATGCTGGGAAAAAAGAAGTAGGATTTAGGAGACATCATGGAGCCCCTGCCAGAGACAGACGTGCCAGTAGGCCATGAGCCTTGTGGTAAAATATAAAATAATGGAGATAACTAGATGTAAATGCTAGCTAGCAATATGCTTAAATAATTGGCCAGGCAATAATTTAATTAATACAGTTTCTGTGTGGTTATTTTGGGAGTCTGGGCAACTGGGAAACAAACAAGTGGCCCCTTACAACAAACAGGTATGTCCTACTTCCTGTGCAGAACACTGGGACATCAAATGTCAGGTAGTGGAGTATAGAGCAGTCCATATGACCACAGAGGTAAGAAGGGCTGTAGAGATGCCTCAATAGGTAGAGCACTTGCCTCAGAAGTACTGAGATATGAGTTCAGAACCTACAAAAAGTTCCATGCTATGGGTAAGTCCAAGGGTAAGACTCTGACTTGAAGAAGATAGAAGGTAGGAACCAACAGCAAAAACTGTTCTCTGACCTCAACATGCATGATCTGGCACAGGGCTGCCTACATTCACACATGAGCACACACACACACACACACACACACACACACACACACGCATTATCACAGGGATGTGCAATGAGCCAAGATGCAAAAAATAAGAGCCCACAGAACTCTCTTCTCCTAAGGGATCATATACACGCCAAAGTCCTCTCAAACTCAGATATCATTGCAAAAGAGTGGCTGGGAAGAGTGTGAAGGCTCAGGGTGGTGGATAACTACAAGATGATACTATGTTCTGCACACAGCAGGGAAGTTACATATAAGAACTCATAGCAGTTGTGAAAGCGTGTCCAAAACTTGTGCAAACCCAAACCGGACCAAATTTTAGCAGGGTGAGGGGTTGGTAACACAGTATCACTCCCAGCTGGAAGCTGTTAGCAATTGTTAGCTGTTGGAAGAAGGAATAGCAGTTTTTGCTAAGATTATAGCCCTGGTAAGTTGATAGTTCTTTAGTAGAGG
The DNA here is from genome assembly GCF_014885135.2 of Alexandromys fortis. NCBI lineage: Eukaryota > Metazoa > Chordata > Mammalia > Rodentia > Cricetidae > Alexandromys > Alexandromys fortis. The sequence goes on from NW_026067963.1 coordinate 6,490,255, forward strand.
ATACACCCAAGAATATTTGGGCAGCACAATTTTTTTAAGTGGTACAAAGTTGAGTTGGAAGGGGGAAGAATTGGGGAAAGTTGGAGTGCCTATGATCAAAACATGTCGTATGAACCTCTTAAAGAACAGGTAGACAGAGCCACTGGAAGTTGTTTGAGAAATGGAAGGCAGCAGAAGGTCATGAACAAACCTGATATAAAAACCTGAAATCTGCTGTGTGTTTGTGCTTCTCATTCATTGTTTACACATTTTAAACCACCATTGAAGTACTTAGATTATGAAGAAGTTGTGCGGGTTTTGGTCCACTTTGTAAATACGGAGCATGAAAATTCATTCATATCTTCAAAGAAATGTTCTGTCACTTTTGGAATACAGATCTGGACTGCACAGATGAATTTTCTGACTTTGTGACTTTCACATTTGTTGGGAAAACAAGCAGCAAACATATAAACACAATATTTAATGGTATAGCTACAAACTGGAACACGATAATGGGACACAGTGTGACAGGGACATCAGATTGACTAGGGGACAGAGACCTCATGGCAGTGAGCCACAGACAAAGCACTATAAATTATCAAGCCTTTATTATTCTTCCCACCAAAGAATTAAGAATAAAAGGATCTGAACCGTCTTATTATTGTTGGCATCACCAAGTTTCCTTAGCTCCTTCCTGCCCCACCCACAGGCTACATCCCTCTCGTCCATGTTTTTTCACGCTCTTGGGAAATCTCAACGAATGTTTTTGGTTTATTGTGACAAAAAGAAATAGAGACTTAGATCTGTTCGGGAACAAAATCAGAATTTCAGAAGGGTCTTCTGTAGTCAAGAACACACAAAGTGGGATTTCTAATTGTGGAACTATCAGACAATGTCATCAGAAAAATACCTGAGAGCCAGCTGTTTCCATTAACTGCGGGGGAAATGCTGTTCAGCCTATTAGGGCAGCTGCCCTTGGTCTTTCAGTCTTTCATTTCCAATATCACAGTTTTCGGTATTTACAGGGAATGTGATCCAGCAACACAGAGAAGAACTAGCAAGGGAAGCGGATAAGGAAGCAAGCAGGGAGAAATGCCAGCGCAGCTAACGATGTTTGTGTGCGGATGGAAATGTGTCTGTGAAGCCTGCAGATGTAGCAAAGCTGCAGGAGAGAGGACGGACGGAGTTCATTCCCAACAGAGAGTAAATGGAGACAGGAAGCCAAGTGTTACTGTAGGAAGGATGAACAAGGGAGAACTAGGAGATGCAGAGGAAGAGGGAATGCAAGGCTGAGGGCTTGTTCCCATCTGTGCGTCTGCTTTTCTGTGGGGAGAGGGGTGCTGAGCATGTCTATGGATTGAGTAAGAACCAGAGATAGAGACAGACATGGGAATAAGGAGATAAGGTGCAGGAATCAATTGTCATGGGCAAAACCAAGCTTCAAAGCAAATCTGACCACACTTTGGTCCACTTTACTAAACTCTAGAGTCATATATGTAACAATTCACATGAAATTACAAAGGACTATCTTCAGCTTAGTATAGTAATGCACTGCTCACGCCAGTGGATTAAAAGTGAAATCTTCTCGCTCCCTTTCTCTCTGCCCATTTATAAGCCCTAATCATAACCAATTCTAAATACCACTGGTGCTTATCACCTTGACTGTTAAACATTCTGCCTTCATCTACCCTCGATCCCTTACAGCTTTTCCCACACACAGCATTAGAGTGATGGTTATGACATAGTAGACAAGTCATGACACTGGTCATGGCCTTGGCAAGCTAAATCAGGAACATAAAGAGTTCAAGAACAGCATAGCAGGATCCCATTTCAAAAGAAGATGAAGAGGAAAAGGAAGAATGAGAAGGTGAAAGAGAAGAATAAGTCTTTCTTTATATTAGACTCAGAATAAAAGCCATCTTACCACACACACACACACACACACACACACACACACACAAGCTTGACTCTCCTGACTTTACCTTTGTATAAGAAAGTTCAATAGTGAAATAATAAATTGTAAAAACTACATCTGTAAGAGCTATCATCTGGTCATCAACTAAGGCAAAGAAGTGTGGTCATAGGTTTGGGGAAGCTAAAAGGAGTAAATATGAACATTGAATAAGAAAAGTTATTCAGCAAATCTAGGAGGGGGGAGCCTGCAAGAAAAAAGACAGAGGAGCATGAGCTTCAGTGACTGGTTCTAACTCCAGCTGCTGCTTGGGAGTCCTGGAGCAGAAGAGGTAGAAGCATCAAGATGAAAAGGTTTGAAGGTGATGTGTCCTAAGGAGTCAAAAGGTGAAGAAACTTGAGTCCCCATGTATAAAAGGAAGAACGGCTTCTGTCTGAGCAAGGCACTCTTAAGGAAATATGTTGGGGAATCCCAACTACCAAGAAGGTCTCATGGACTCTGTGGAACCTGGTAGACAAACTCAAAGACAGCCCAAAGTAAGAAAACTTCCCCAGTTACATGAATCCCCTTGCAAACCCTCACAAGAAGGGTACATACATGGCTTCCCTTGCCAATGTCCAACTTCAGACACCAATGTAAGTGCCCTTCCTTCATAATTTCTTCAAGCTGGTGATGCTTCCACATTAGAATTCCACAGATTAAGACTGCTTGTCATTCTGAAATATGAACTCTGCTTTAAAGAAGGTGAACTCTGAAGGGCAGCTGTTGAACCCGCTTCTGAACGGAGAGCTGTACCTTCAAAGAGAACTTGTGATGTCTCCAGCAATTCCTGATAGAGAAACTGGACATAATTTTCATTACATAAAGATCATATTTCCTACACACACAGCCTAAAGGCAGCACTGCCTCCTCAGCCACCAACCTCCTAGAGAAGGTTAATGTAGTCCTCACAATTCAGGTAAATATCAACTAGAAAAACAAGGAGAGGTGACATAGAAACTGGTTTAGAAAGAGCCCCCAAAGAGAAGAACTCTCTAAGTACACCAAAGCCGTTCTTTTTTTTTAAATATAATTTTTTATTGAAAAAAAAGATTTCCGCCTCCTCCCCGCCTCCCATTTCCCTCCCCGTCTCCCTTTTCCCCCCTCCCCCCCCCCCCCCCCCCCTCTCCCCCTCCCTCTCCAGTCCAAAGAGCAGTCAGGGTTCCCTGCCCTGTGTAAAGTCCAAGGTCCCCCCCCCTCCGTCCATGTCTAGGAAGGTGAACATCCAAACTGGCTAGGCTCCCACCAAGCCGGAACATGAAGTAGGATCAAAACCCCGTGCCATTGTCCTTGGC
>NW_026067963.1:6493549-6502955 GCF_014885135.2 Alexandromys fortis
CCCTCTCCTCTCCCCCTCCCTCTCCAGTCCAAAGAGCAGTCAGGGTTCCCTGCCCTGTGTAAAGTCCAAGGTCCCCCCCCCTCCGTCCATGTCTAGGAAGGTGAACATCCAAACTGGCTAGGCTCCCACCAAGCCGGAACATGAAGTAGGATCAAAACCCCGTGCCATTGTCCTTGGCTTCTCATCAGCCCTCATTGTCCGCCATGCTCAGAGAGTCCGGTTTTATCCCATGCTTTTTCAGTCACAGTCCAGCTGGCCTTGGTGAGCTCCCAACAGATCAGCCCCACTGTCTCAGTGGGTGGGTGCACCCCTCGTGGTCCTGACATCCTTACTCGTGTATCTCCCTCCATCCGCTCCTCATTGGGACCTTAAACTTGAGTGTAAAGGCCTTTGGGTATGACATTCATCTTAATTAGCCCTCAATATAGTCATCTATGGATTTATAGATCTTTCAGTTAGTGAAAAAAAATTAAATATTTTAGGCAAAACTAAAGTCATCTGTCAATAGATGATATCAATCAACTCTGAAAAAGTTAGCACCTGTATGAGGATCACACAAGGTTTTTATTCTCCAACAACACCTTATTGCATCCCAGGGCTGCCTGTCCTGAGACATGCACAAGTCCATAGAGGTCTAGATTGAACTTAATGAAAATCATTAAACAATCCTGGGAGGAGAGAGTAGGCCTCTCTGAGTAAAACACACACGCTGACAAACAAATTTTGTAAAATTTTACTCTGATTCAATTTTATCTTATAATATAAAAGAAAATTTCAATGCATCTGTTCTCTTCTCCACCCTCTTCGTGGCTCTCCTTTCCCAAGCACCCACCTCAGTTAGCCTCGCATCCCTATCTGGACACTAATTACTTTCTATATGCAATGACTCCTTTGAGATGATGCATTTGGCCATCATCTCAACATAGCACAGGTCTCTGAAACCCAAACCGCATTCCAGACAGCCTGGAGAAGCCCTCCTCCTGCAGTGTCTCCTGCAATCCTGCTGGTTCCTCCTCTTCTGCCTCGGCACCATGCTTTGTAGCTTATCCAGTAGAATTTGTAGTACCTTACACACTCGCTTCCTCATCGTCAGCAACTTTAAGAACTGCATCGGGAACTTTTTCTAGACTCTCTTTCAGGATAGCCCAAATAGATCTGCGATGTACTCTCTACATTTCTCAGATGATGACTTAGACCCAGGCTTCTTAAACTGTCTCCACTTACTCTTCCTTTTTGCCCCAGACATTTTTATGCAACCCAAGAATATAAAATAAGATAGATATAAAATAGATATACAAATAAAATATTTACTGAAAACAGATCATAAAGAATTAGCAACTACTTTGTATGTGTTTTACCACTTATTAAAAATTAAACAACTTTGTGTAGAGATGAGATGAATGTGTTTATTTTTACATAAAGAATTTAACCATGGATAAATATTTGATACTACTGGACATAGAGCATCTAACTTTTTTCAGGGTAGATATTTTTATAGCACTCAATGCTATAACACCACTTTTGATAAATATATTGTATAAGATGGGAGAAGTATATTGGAGAACATTTCAGAAATTGATTAAAATCCTGTCCTAATTCTCAGCCCAAATACAATTAAATATTTTTTATGAAACTCAAATCAGCAACTCAGACTTTCAGATTTTCAAAGTAAAATTTTCTAACATACTACAATCCAGTTTAGTACATGCTGAGGAATAAAGGTGTGAAATATTGAAAGTAATTTTTATAATGTTTTGTAACTAAAGCCTGTTTCTGTAAAAGCAACAAACTTTGGATGCATCGTAGAGACCCTGACCCTCATAGCACAGCAGCCTTGAATCTGAACCAGCACTGTAGGCAGCATCTGCCAGCTGCTACATTATTTGGCAGCCTATGCAGTGCAGAATGTACATGTCATTCGTTCAGAACCACCACTGCAGTGAAATCACACATGCGACATGAGCCAGTTCTGCCCAAAACACCGTGGTTTGTGATTAATGTTTGATATTGGCACCTTCAGAAGCCTCTGATGCCAAATTTCCATGACCCTCATATTCAGTCACAGGGTCATGACCCACAACTTAGGAAGTGGTATACATTCTTAATACGTGGTGATGAAAAGCTTGAACCTAGGTTGTCAGACTCCTAAGTCTACAGCCTTTCACAAACCATGGGCTCCCTGGTCTGCCATCTCTTCAAAGCCAGATCGCAACAATGCTAAGCTCATTCATTGATGTGTAGTCTGTGGCTATCCTAGCAGAACGGTAGTAGATAAACTGCTACAACAGAGATTTTTATCATCCAGGCAGCCTAAAATACTAACGACCTGGCCCTTTGCCAAAAGAACCACCATCATTTGCCAGCTCTATGTTAAGACACTCCCCATACACCTTGCACCTCAGCATTTTCTTTCTGGGTTACAAAAGCTTCCTACTTGGTTTTTTGTTTTTTGTTTTTGCCAATAACCTTTATCTTCTCCAACCAATCTTCCACACAGAAGAACCAAATTGTTCAGTTTACCCGACATCCTTTTAGGATAAAGGTTGAAGCCATCCTCAAATGATGAAAAGCTTTTGGATGTCTTGGCTTCCCTTCTATCTCCCCAGACAATAATATACTTTCCATTCAGTCAAAAGTGAAAGGCAAAGATATCCCACCAAACAGCCAAGCTATGCCATTCCTGTGTGTTTATTTTTTTTTCTCTCTCTCTACTTGGGAAGTATTTGGTCATGTCCCTACTTGGCACCACATTTTAAGTTAGGTGAACTGTATCCGCCATTTGCTCACTCAGCATGTGCACAGCGAACACAGCTATCTGCTGGAAGACAACGTTTTCACCCTACATGAACAATGGCAAAGGGGACAAACAAAACACTACAGCTGGGAGCTTAATGTCTTTATTCTTTTCTACAAAGTTTCAATATTGTGTATAGAAAGACCTAAGAAGGCCGTGGAGGAAGAGATGGGTATTAAGATAGGTAGAAAGGTAGAGTTGGGTTAGGAGAGAGAGACCATACAATGCTTCTCTTGTCTGATGCCTCGGCTGTATTAACAAGTTTACTGAGGACTAAGAAGCTTCTAGTAGCTGCCACAACCCAGTGCCTCCATAACGACTGCTATAGTCCCACATGGACTGAAGAATTCTCCCTAATACGCAATTCGGTTTCTGAGTCCTAGATCTCAGCACCACACCCAGGCTACCTAATGAACCATTGAGAACATTCTTTGTTGTCCTTTACAGATCCTGAGAGGCCTTGCGAAAATGTGACTTGGCATAAAAAGAAACAGCATATGAAAGAACATTCCCGCAAAGGGCAGTTCTATTTTGATAAGGAGTCAGGACTAGAATGCACCTCACACAGTCTTTTTTTAAACACTGGACTATACATCGGAAAGCACTGACCATAAAAGACTACCTAGAACCATGAACTTTGAGCTCCACAAAATGTGTTGCCTCGTGGGATACTCGGTTCATTAAAGAAAAGAGAAGATAAAAGCAAAAAATCTTTCTTACAGGCAAGGGTAGAGCAAGCACAAAGATCTGACCCAGTTTCCAAAATAAACATTAGGCTTAAAGCTCTCCCCATCTGGCTAAAATGAAAACCCAAGTGAAAATTAGCATGCTCACACTCCATTTCCTACCTACACCACTAAAGCAGGCACAAGAGACCATGTAACACAGCCATCAATGTTATACCTGAGACAGCTCAAGTGTGTTACATGACGGTTGGTGGAAGAATGTCCTGAATCTTGGAACAGAGTGACAATTGACCTTTAAGGTTTGTTGTGTATCCATCCAGGTCAGGCAGCCTCTTAGGTTTCCACGAGTACATGTGAAAATATCTTGTGGTCTTGTGTGGCCAGATCCAAAGGCATTTCAGTCTTCCCCAGTGCCCCAATTCTACATGGAAAAACACTTCCCACTTCCCTTCCCAAAAGCATAGTTCCTTTCCTTTATAACACCCACTGGTGATCTTCCCTCTCATCTCTTTACTGGGCTTGCTGCTTAGAAGTCTCCTCTTCTCCACAGAGTGACACAGAATTAAAGGGAGAAACCATGAAACTCTTTGTGACACTGTCGCTTTCCCACACAATCTTATGCCCCACCCCATGGGCAATGGTGTAGCCATGTGAAGGGACACTAGGATGCATGGAGCGTTGGCATTTTGAAAAGTGATGGAAACACTATTGATTCACTCCTCCATTTAACATTTGAAAAATTAAAACCCACAGAGATTTAAAGACTTGATAAGATGGTCCTGAAGACTTTTGTACCCAATTAATTTATGTTTTCTCAATATCTAGGTCTTTCATACTCTGTTGATGTTCTTTCAAAATAAGGAGGCATAGGGGAAAGTCCATAACTTCAGTTTGACTCTTAGTATGAATTCTACAGAGATGCTGAATGAGTTCACTCACCATATGAATTAGACTGCCTCGATCCACTAACTAAAATAACAATAGAAAGAATAATAGCAATAATAATACAAAGAATAAATAACATCTTAAATAAAATGATTGCTCAAAGTCCAAACAGGTAGCCCTTTGTTATATGTTGTCTGCATACTTAATAATAGATTCAATAAAATATTAAAACAAATTCACATATACAGATATATATATGGGAAAAATACTATTGTGAATGAGAATTATATACAACTTACTTTTTATTGATGTTTCTCTGTTTTATGAAAGTTTAATAATGAAGCAAATAGAGCTCTGTGTGATGGTAAGATTCAACTAAAATGCAAGTTGCATGATAATTTAGTAATATACTAAATTGTTTTCTTGATGAATCTTTAGAAGAAGATTCACAAAAATACATTAAGACAAGAGGATAATCACATTAGAGAAAAACTCTACACTCATATCCTGTTGTTTTATAGCTATCAAAACAAATTATCCATGTGCTAAGGTGTTTTATGAATAGCTTCAAAATTAGACAGTCTGCTGATCTTTAGAAAATGGAAAATTATTAGGATTCAATAACAAGATTATGTAAATGAAGTGGATTAGAAACCATTTCACGAAAGCATCATTAAGTATTTACTGAGCAAATTAGCAAAGAGATTACCCACTTCTTGATCTAACAAAAACAAATCTGCTGTTCTCCACAACTGCTGCAGAATTGAACGGCTAGGATACTCTCTCACTAACAGTCACAAATGCCAACAGAACGTCAGATTCATTCACAAATGGACACATTATACACTGGAGAAAATATGATTATGTTGTTAGGGTGATGTCTACTCCAAGAACTATAGTGGTCACTCCAGACAGAGAACATGTCAAAACTAGAAAGAGACACATTTGAAGTCATAGAAGTATGATTGAAGACATATGTTAAGAAGAACCAAGAAATCAATTTAGGCTCCACAAATGGATTACCCACATTGGACAAGCCTAGAATTAAAGGACTTTAAGTTTGAAATTTTCCCCAGTAGCAGAAAAGAAAAATATATTGGGATCATGGGAACATTGTAAGTAGCTGAGATACACTGGAAATAGGCCAAAGATCCATAACTATTTACTCTAAAAAGAAACAGTCTTCCTGGAACAAGGACAAGGGCTGTAAGAGTCAGGAAGCTTGGTAAACTTTTAAGGAAGTTTGTGAAATTTACTAGACTTGAGAAGCTCAGAAAGTTAAAGGATTCCTAAGGTACTGCAAAAAGGCTATGAAAGCAGTAAACAATTCCGGAGAAGGGAGACTCTTCGGTGAAGCTGCCTGCATGCTGGACATTGAGCTCCATAGCTGCAGCTTTCCTCAGTCATCACCCATAGTAGGCTGGGGTTTCTAGTGAGCATATCAAGCTGAGGTAATGCTGTGGGACAATGGTCTTTTATCCTGTCACTTGTATTATTTTAATAAAACACTGATTGGCCAGTAGCCAGGCAGGAAATATAGGTGGATTGACTGGGCAAGAAGTATAGAAGGAGCAACCAGGCAGGAAGTAGAGGTGGGGCAACAGGAACAGAATTCTGGGAAGAGAAAGAAGCAGTCTGCAGTTGTGACCCAACCACAGAGGAAGCAAGATGAGAATGCCTCACTGATAAATATACCAAGCCATATGGCTAAACAGATAAGAATTATGGGTTAATATAAGAGTTAGTAAGAAGCCTGAGCTAATAGACCAAGCAGTTTATGATTAACATAGACCTCTGTGTGTGTGTTTTCATTGGGACTGAATAGTTGCAGAACCGGAGAGGACAGAAACCTCAGTCAACAAGGTGAGACTAAGCTCCTCCCTTGTATTAAGAACTGATGGCTTAGGGAGCCTGCATAGGATCAGCTGAGGCCCTCTGCATATGTAAGACAGTTGCGTAGGTTAGTCTACTTGTGTTACTTGTAGAAGTGGGAGCAGGGCATGTTGCTAACACTTTCACTGGCTTTTGGGAACCTGTTCCTAATGCTAGGTAGTCTTGTCCATCAACTTTTTGATAAAAGGTTATTCACAGTTATTGTGTTATAAAGTTCAAAGTGATACTTGTCAAACAGGCAACACAGACTGACTAGATTCCCAACACAAAAGAAAGCATGAAGTTTTCTGCCTTTCTTTTCACCTTTTCTCCTTCTACATACATGTACACACACACACACACATGCATACACACACACACAGCCTTAAAACTGGCAATGACGATGGACTGCACATAATCAATTCTGAGACCAGTAGTGGTGTATTTTTTTTCTTATTTTATTTGGGAGCAAAAAAAAAATAAAAAATAAACAAGGTTACAAGCAGCTACAACATTCATGTTTGGTATTCTGTACATAGGTGTCTAGTAAAGCCTGGAACTATGCAAGGTGTAACCCTTCATGAGGCTGAAAGACTCCTATAAACTTCTCAGTCTATTTGAAGGGAAATATGCCATGAAATCACCAAAGACTGAGGAACTAAGAAGAATACAAAAAATATATTTTTTTTTGCAACAGTCTGACTATAGAAGCTGAACTCACACAGAGGCTTAAGCAAAAATTTAAAGCCAGTTGGCAGGAGGAAGCTAAGTAGCAGAATAGATGGAGAAAATATCTATTCATGCATTGAAACGAGATAGCAGAAACCTAAAGAAGAAGATGGCCAGACTTAAAACTAGACAGGAACTAAAGATGAGTGGGAAGAAGATCCAGGTCTCGCAGATATAATCATCCACATACAGCATAGAGAATAAAATAGAATCAACTCTGAATCAATGAAGTTTTGAAAACCCAATTGGAACCAGGTGAAAATTTCCAACAGAGGTAGATCCAGAGGTAGAGTGAAGGGAAAAAGTACTAGTGGTGTGTCCACTGGTTGTCTTCCTAGACCTTATACAACATGCCAACTGAGAGACTTGGGCTGGGCCAAAACAGCTACCAGAGCTTCTAGAATCCCAAAGAAAAACAAATGTGGGTTGTTGGAGAAGAGGCTGCTTATTGGTTCCCGGCCACCTGGCTAACTTAGACCTGAAATAACCACACAGAAACTGTATTATTTAAATTACTACTTGGCCCATTAGCTCTAGCTTCTTATTGGCTAACTCTTACATATTAATTTAACCCATTGCCATTAATCTGTGTATTGTGGCAGTGGTTTACCCGCAAAGTTTTGGCATCTCTGACTCTGGCAGCAGCTCCATGGCTTCTCCCTGACTCTGCCCTTCTTTCTCCCAGTATTCAGCTTAATTTTCCCCACCTACCTAAGTTCTGTTCTATCAACAGGCCGAGCCAGTTTCCTTTCTTCATTAATGGTAATCACAGAATACAAAAGGAAATCCCACATCAGTAGGTAAGCTGACTGCAAACTTCACAGAAGAATCAGAGTCAAGCCTGAGAGTGCACATCTCCCTAGTCAGTGATTTTCATCAAAGCCCAATCTGAGTCCTCTTCTACCTTACTCATAACACAGTTCAGTAGGATCAAGCAAAGAATAATTCGGAATTGTTCAGGGGTTGAGGGTGAAGAAGTAGAAAGCAGTAACCAAAGGCCCTACTCATGAGAAGCTGAAATTTTTAAAGAAAAGTGAAATGTGGTAAACCCAATTTCAGTTCTCAAGCATTTTAAAGAACATGGGTAAATGATGGAGAAGGTGTTCGCTAGGGTAGTTTCTGTAGGGTAGCTTTAAGGAAACTTATGAAAACATGATTCAGTTGAGACCTACAGAAATTCAGGGTATGGGTGTTGTATGGTAGTTTCCTCTAGGATAATACTTTCTATCTCAATGGAAGACCTTTAAGAAACCATACATTCTAGGGAGATAAAATGTTTCATCCTGAGGGGAAACCTTAAGCTCAGGAAGTAAACAACTCAATAGCTTCAAGATGTCCCTTAAACTGATTAGATTCACCAGTCCCTGTCCTCTGCAAGCACTTACAAGCTGCAAAGATAACTGAGCAGTACTCTCAGACCAGCCAAGTTTACTGAAATAAGCAGAGACCAGCCAAATATTCTAGAAGGAAAGACTAGTTGATGCCCAGAGGAAGTTCAAACAAAGTAAGCTACTTGGAAAGGGTATCCTCCAACCTGCTGAGCTGCTGGCATGTTGTGCAGTCTGCTTCAGGTTTTCATTTTTGTGAGGTGTCACCCATGCTAAGGGTAGAATATTGGTGGCACAACTGTCTTTGAGTCATTTGTGTTTACTCTTTTAAGTAATCCCTCAACCATCTTCATATTAGTAATCCCAAAACTTATTGGTTCATCAAGTTAGACTTTGATGGTATCTATACTTTGGGCTACCAACGTTCTCTATCTTGGGTGAGTAGGTGTTTGTTCCTCTCTCCCTAGCAATAATATCACATAACCCTAGGTAAGGAGGTGAGTACTATAAGTAGAGGATTTATCTTTAAATGCTCAAAGATAGCCAGAGATCTAGCATGAAGAGAAAACAGACACAAGCAAGAAGAATAGAAATAGAAAATATAGGGGGGAAGGTAGGATATGATCTCACCAGTAAAGATGGAATAGGTAATTAATATCTACTGAAAACAGGAACTTCTCTGATGGAGGCTAAGATGCATTAACTGTGAAAATAATAAGTCATTAAGAATTAGTTTAAGAGTGATGGAGGTGGGTCTTGTATCTTATCTGTTGATTTCATCGGTTAATAATAAAGAAACTGCCTCGGCCCTCATAGGACAGAAAATTAGGTAGGCGGAGTAGACAGAAGAGAATGCTGGGAAAAAGAAGCTTAGTGAAGAGTCGCCATGATGCTCCCACTCCAGACAGACGCAGGTTAAGATCCTCTCTGGTAAGCCAGCTCATGGGCTACACAGAATATTAGAAATGGGTTAGAACAATATGTAAGAGCTAGCCAATAAGAAACTGGACCTAGCCGGGCCAGGCAGTGTTTGAAAGAATACAGTTTCCATGTAATTATTTCGGGCATAAGCTAGCCATGCGGGCGGCCGGGTGCCGGGGACGCAGCCCTGC
>NW_026067963.1:6505605-6619545 GCF_014885135.2 Alexandromys fortis
GTCGGATAGGGGAGCAGGGAAGCACACATCTTAATTAAGGGAGCCATCTTAGGGTTGGCAAGAGATTTGGTGCTCCCAGGTGCCCAGGGCGATGTCCCCAGTTAGTTCCTGGGGCAGCTGAGGACAGAGAACCTGAAATGACCCTATCCTATAGCCATACTGATTAATATCTTGCATATCACCATAGAACCTTCATCTGGAGATGGATGGAGATAGAGACAGAGACCCACACTGGAGCACTGGACTGAGCTCCCAATGTCCCAAGGAGGAGCAGAAGGAGGGAAAATATGAGCAAAGAAGTCAGGACCACGAGGGGTGCACCCACCCACGGAGACAGTGGGGCTGATCTATTGTGAGCTCACCAAGGCCAGCTGGACTACGACTGAAAAACCATGGGATAAAACCGGACTCTCTGAATATGGCGGACAATGAGGGCTGCTGAGAAGCCAAGGACAATGCCACTGGGTTTTGATCCTACTTCATGTTCTGGCTTTGTGGGAGCCTAGCCAGTTTGGATGTCCACCTTCCTAGACCAAGATGGAGCGGGGAGGACTTTGGACTTTCCACAGGGCAGGGAACCCTGACTGCCCCTCAGACTGGAGAGGGAGGGGGAGAGGAGTTGGGGGAGGGGGAGAGGAGAGGGAGGAGGGGGGAAAAGGGAGACGGGGAGGGAAATGGGAGGCGGGGAGGAGGCGGAAATCTTTTTTTTTCAATAAAAAAATTATATTTAAAAAAAAAAAAAGAGTATGCCCATTTAGTATAGTAACAGTAGTAGGTTCTCCCCTAAGGCTATGATGACCTATCAGCCACAGGTTCTTGACCTGACAATAATGCCAAGAATTGGTTTTCTCTTGTGAGATGGAACTGAAATCCAATTAGATTGAAGCACTCCCAGAATGTTGATACCACCATTGCACCAGTGAGCATGTCTTTCCAGGTCAGATGTTATCATAGCTCCCAGGATTCACAGTTGGGCAAGACTGATGATTACTCTCCTTCTTTGGTAACATGGGTAGCACCTCCCAGCATTATGAAAGCTTGCCAGTAGGAATGATACTTCCCTATCAGTGCCACCTTAATATCTCCATGTTTGTGTGACTCAAATACATTGTGTCTTCAACAATAGGATCTTATCAGTTCCAAAGGATGACCAATAGCATTGGCAATAGCCTGTATTATTTGGACATCTACGAGACCCCACTGATGGAGGAGGGTCATCTTTCTATCTGTTGTTTCATTGGTTAAGTAATAAAGAAACTGCTTGGCCTCTGATAGGACAGAATTTAGATAGGTGGAGTCAACAGAACAGAATTCTGGGAGAAAGAAGCTGAGTCAGGTCAGTCGCCATGGTTCTCCCACTCCAGACAGATGCAGGTTAAGATCTTCCCTGGTAAGCCACCTTGTGGGCTACACAGATTATTAGAAATGGGTTAGATCAATATGTAAGAGCTAGCCAATAAGATGCTGGAACAAATGGGCCAAGCAGTGTTTAAAAGAACACAGTTTCCGTATAATTATTTCGGGTATAAAGCTAGCCGTGCAGGCAGCCGGGTGCCAAGAACGCAGCCTGCCGCTCATATCACAGCCCTACCGCTCCAATTACAACACCCCACTAGCCAACAACACCTGAAAAAGTAATGCATCCCTGGCATAAAAATAAATCCCTAGGAATTTTTAATTGTTAGTCTGAGGTATCAAACAGAGCCATTGTTGTCAAGCTTAGGGTAACTCCATTTCAACACTTTTTATATCCATTTGCATATTTATTTTAGGAAGCTTCTACAGTAGTAGGTATAGCACTGCAATTGTTTAATTAAGAATGATCCCTCACAGGTGTACCCAGCCACTTGGGTTTTAGGTAGCTCCAGATGCAGTCAACAACCAAGAATAGCCATCAGACCTGGGAGGGATTGGAGATGTGAATATCATCAAAAACACATTGTTTGAAGTTCTCAAAGAACAAATAAAAAGGAAATAAAATAAATATCTCCATGCATGGGGAAGCAGTAAGTAATGTAGATTTTTTTGTGTACATTTGAGGCATCTGTGCTGAAGAATGGTGCTGTATATTTACTTTAAAGGGGTCACTAAACAGAGTTTCTAGAGCAGCAATAGCAATAGAAGGAAAATATAGGAAACTACGCCAAGGGTCTGTGCTATCAACAACATTGATTTGGTCTTAGGTGGTAAGTTGTGGAAGCACAGAGAAGCAATTAAATGCAGTTTGAAGGTCAAATCAAAGGTTTTTGTTGTAAGTGGGTATAACATTTGAGAAAATCAGGCATACAGGATGCTTCCCAGCCTTGGGACTTGAGGAACAAAGGAAATAAGAATGTGTTTCAACTTCTACACTGGCTTTATTTTACTTTTATTGTGTTATAAAGTGCTATTTTCTAGGCTACCCATCCTGAAGAAGAGTTTGGCAAGTTCTTTAAAATCTAAATATATACATACTGATAATTCTAGACATTATTACAGAGAATTAAGAACTTATATCCATATAAAAATCTATTTGTAGATTACCTTTATCTGTAATACCTTCAAACTAGAACTAGTCAAAAGGAGTCCAAGCTGATAAATCACAAACATACTTGCACATCAGAATGTATAATTAGGATAGGTACTATTAGAAGTTGACAGAATTCTCACATTGGTTCCCTGTTGTGCAGAGAGAGGGATATTATGGTTAGAAAGACTAGACTACATGGAGCCTTTTAGAGTTGTCTCTGCCCAAGAGAAGAATGAACTAAATCAAAACCAGTGTTGCATTCCTGTACGAATTACAGGAATTAGTGCCACCCCATTAAGGACTTAAAAGATACATGGGTGGTAGTTCCCACCACATGTTCACTTATCTCTCCTATCTGGTCAATGCAGAAGACAGGTTGATGTGGGATTCTTCTCCGTATGCTATGAACATGCTATTACCATTTGTTAATAAAGAAACCGCTTTGGTCTATGGCAGGAAATAATACAGGTAGGTGGAAAAACTAAACTGAATGCAGGGAAAAAGAAGACAGAGTTAGGCAGACTATAGCCATGTAGCTGCTAAAGGCGAAAGACACAGGATACTTACTGGAAAATCACAGCCTCATGGAAATACACAGATTAGTAGAAATGGGTTCATTTAGGATATGAGCTAGCTATGAATATGCCTGAACCATTGGCCAAACAATGTTGTAATTAATATAGTTTCTGTGTGATAATTTGGGTCTGGGTGGCCAGGAAACAAAAGTGCAGTCTCTGTTTACAAGAGGTAGATCATGGAGAATGACCACTGCCTATTGAAAACTCAATCAAGTAGTGGCTCCAATGGCAGCTGCTGTACTAGGTTTGGTGTCCTTAGTTGAGCACCTAAACACATCTCCTGGTACATGGTATGCAGGCTGCTCTACCACTTGGACTATATAATCCAATAGATCCACAATGGTTCTTGAGGTATCAGTGTCAAGTAGGGATGCCTTTAGAGCAAGGTTCTATCACCATCTGCAGATAACTATTCTCCCTTTGAGAGACAGCTCTTGGGCCTTAGTAGAAACAGGATGCTTGACAATGGATCACCAAGCTACTATGAGACCTTGGATGGATGCCCTTCATGAGCTGGGTGTTACCTGACCCATCAATCTCTAGAGTAGCATGTGCACAGCAGCAGTCTCTTATCAGATGGAAGTGGTACATAAATTACTGGGCCTGAGCAGGTTCTCAGAGCATAAGCAAGTTACATGGAGAAGTTGGCCAAATGCTTATGGTTTCTATTCCCATTACAATGCTGTCTTCTGCCAAGTATACACCAATTACCTCATTGGTTGTTCCCTGTGGTGGATTGATGGAGGAGGAGACTAGGGCCTATTTTACTGTAGGCAGCACTCAGAAGTGGACAGCTACAGCCTTACAACCCCTTTCTAGGATAACCCTGAAGGACCCTGACAAAGGAAAATCTTCACAGTGGGCAGAAGTTGGGGCAGTACACATGGTCATTATCCAAAATAAAAAGGTTACCAAATTCTAGGTCTGCATAAGAATCAAACAACACGTATTTCCTAAGCATTAAAAGCAGCATAGTGTAGATTTCTACATTTAACAGAATGTTTTCTTTATCACATTATTGTCCAAATATGTTTTTGATATGAGTATCAGTTTAATTTATTATGGATTCAACATGGGACATCTCTGTGTATGTAGAATATGTTCCCCCTGAAGGCCCCTGGAATAGATAACACTTGTATTCTAATGCCCCGTTCACTGAAACCCTAATCCACACTTAGAACCTGGGTATTCTTGTCTCTATCTCTGTGGTTCTCTACATGATGATTACAGTGGGGAACTGAACACTTGCTAACACTGGTGCTCCAATAGCTTCCCCACACTAAAGTATGAAGGCCTAGACTCAAGTTATTCACTGATTAGGCCAACCAATGACCCTCAGCTTCCAAATCTTTCTTGTGAATGCCCATATCTGAAGCTCTGTAATTTGGAGCCACAAGGGAGAAAAAGAGAAAAAAGAAACATCAATGATAATGACGTCAATAGCTATCATGTGTTAATAGTGGTCTCATCTTCAACACAGCACTCTTAAAAGTTACTCTAGGTGAATGAACTAGGCTTGAATGAGTCACGTGGGCCAGCTTGAAGGTGGAAATGCCTGACAACTTTCCTTCGGGACATTTTGAAACAGCATCTAAGGTTTGCACCACTTTCATGTCTGGAATTCTGATGCCATTCAGTCAGAATGTGGGGGCAGAGCACATGGTCCTTAGCTCTTTGAAATGGCGTTCTGCTTTCAAGAACATCACCAAGCCGCCATTGTCAGGCATGCATACTGATTCTTGGACCCTTGTCAATGCTAAAGGTCTCCAGTTCACCAGTCCTTTCATTCTCTGTCACAAGCTCAACTGACTACAGTGTTTGTCAAAAGACATTTACAAATTTCATTTCATTAGTCTTCATGATTAAAAAGAATGCATCACGCTGTATCCTGAAGTCCACTTTAATTCAGAAATTCAGTTATTGACTAAAATATTTCCTAACTTATGGTCTTACATCATATCCCATCTGCTTTTTTAGAAATCTGACTGCCAACAAAACCTACGGAATGTGCCAGACTCCTCCTGTCTAGATACCAGAGCTAGTTCCTTCCCCAGAGCTGCCAGGTACAACACCATGCATGGAATCAAATCACAGACTTTCCAGCCTGAGTTTTCTATCATCCTCCCCACACTGTTTTTTCATGTGCTAATGCATTCTAAAGAATGAAAGACATTCCTGGCATTTTTATTTCCTAGGGCTGAATCAAAAGTAAACCAATTGCAAATGGTTTCAATTAAAACCTTTAAGAAAAAGTAGATCATTTCAATCCCATCAGAATTTGGAACCAGAAAAAAAAAAAAGAGAAGATTCACAGACTGAAATCATTTTTAACAGAGAAAGAAAAGAGGTACTTACAGCCAACCATCATCATGGCTACCGAGAACATCTTCTCTACATCTGTGGTCGGAGCTATGTTTCCAAATCCTATGGTTGTAAGGCTCGTCATGGTGAAGTAGAGGGAGGACACATACAGAGAGTCCTTGCTGGGTCCTCCTTCCCAGATCCCTGCACTGGTATTGTAGCGATATGGAGTCCCGATGCTCAAGGCCAACTGGTAGAGCCAGCTGTCTATCTGAATGGTGTTGGTGACTTCATCAATGACCTCGTAGTCTCCAATGCTGTACCAGATGCAGGCCAGCCAGTGGGCAACCAATCCAAACACACACACCAAGAGCACGAGGACCGCAGCTCCATACTCCAAGTAGTGGTCCAGTTTCCTAGCAACACGGCCCAGGCGTAAGAGGCGCACCACCTTTAAAGAACTGAAGAGACTGCTGATTCCCTGCACAAATAATAATATACAAAGATGACATTAGGAAACAATATAATAAGCTACCTTTATGAATTTGGCTATCCAATTATATAAAAAAAACATACACATAAGAAAACTCCAATTATAAGTAAGCAAGAAAAAACCTGAAATGATAAATATTTTTCTTTAAAATGCAAATTCCATCCTACCCAGGAATAAAATATTTTCAAAATTTACTCACTGAAATGAGTTTCCATTAGCTAAGAACTGCTCAATCTAAGAGAAGTACAATTTTCCAATGCTCTCTGCACAAGGTAGATAAAGAGGTGGTCAATCCAAGCTCTTTCTTTTTCTCTTGCTACAAAAGTCTCCATTTATTCCTTACTGTCTAGGTGGTGAAGCTGCACCTTCTGAATAAGGAAACCCGGTCTCCCCAGCAAGAAAACAATAAATTTCTGTGCATTTGGGCACAAGAAGCAAAGATCATCACTATTTCCACTATGTCCTGTCCCAGCCTGGATGAACAGGTAAACCTAGGGTTGGTACACAGACTCCAAACTTCCTTCACCCTCTAGTAATAGTCATAGAGAAAATACCCAGAGGAAGAGCAGCAAGACATTCACAACATGTTGAGAAATTTATCAAAATCAAGGAAAATCCCATAGTCACTTTTTCGGGAAGCATATGATAGGCTAGCTGGGGATGGGGTGAAGAGGCAGAGAAAATGCATCCTGGTACATATTGTAAAACAAAGGAAAATTAAAGCAATGGTCTGGGAGGCTCTCACCTGAAAATCAAGTAATGGCCATGACCTCTTTACCATGACTTCTATTTCCCAGATGGTAGAGAGAGTGGCCACCATCATCTACTCTGATCAACAGAGGGACTGATGAGGCGGAAAAGAGATGACAATAACAAGACTCTAATTCCAGAAAAATGAAGCTCGTGACATTTAAGGGGGGAAATGCATCTGCTCTATTATACTTTTTTTACCATGAAAATTCTGAAGAGAAAGGGAAACCAGAACACAAGATGCAGAAGCAACAGATCCTGAAGACGTGAGAAGTAGCGGGTCATTCTGGCAGCTTCATCTCCACCTGGCTCTCTTTAGGCTGGCCTCAATTTCCCTCGCCAGCTCTCAGATGCTGTGACATATAAACAGCCTTGAAATAAACTCCCATTTCACTTGAACATTTGGAGTGAAAATAAGATACTGAACTTTTGGTAGTTAAGAGAACTGAATTAGGGCTGAGGGCACAACTCAGTCTGTAAAGTCCTTGCTGCTCCAGTGTGGAGAACCTGAGTTCAACCCTTAGAAACCATGTAGAAGAGGTGAGGTATGGTGAATCACAGCACTGGGGAGGCAGAAACAGGTGGATCCAGTTTCTGGTGGGAGACTTTACCACAAAATATAAAATAAAACGAAAATAAGGTAGACAGTGTTTGAGGAGGAGCAGTTCCTCAATATATACACAAACATGGACATATAAACACAAGAAAAAAAGAAGGAAGGAAGGAAGGAAGGAAGGAAGGAAGGAAGGAAGGAAGGAAGGAAGGAAGGAAGGAAGGAAGGAAGGGGAGGGAAGGAAGGGAAAGAAAAGAAGGAAGGAAGAAAGAGAAAGGAAGGAACAAAGAGGGAGGGAGGGAGGGAAGAAAGGAAGGAATATTAAGAAGAAAAACAGGCACAATACAGAGGCATCAATGTTATAAACTAAAAAGGTTCAAGACAGCTCAGGAATGCTCAAATACAGAGATGTATAATTGTTAACAGGAAAGAAAATAAGGGCTTATGGAGCCCATCTGTATGTCAGGCTCTGGGTGAGCACTAGGGACATTAAGATAAATACTCCGGGCCTCTGTTTGAAGGAACTCATAACTGAAATACACGAAAACTCAAAGTTCAATTTTTTAAGTTTTAAATGCTGTCCAGTATGCTGTCTTTTCAGGGAGTTTGAATTTGTGAAGAAAGGGTGGGGCTTCTCTTTAAATGCTGCACAGAAAAAAAAATCATTTCTGCTTGAATTCTTCTCCATTTAAAGCAAAAGGAAAAAAGAAAGGAGATATTTTTGCCCCATTTGAACTAATACATTGCCACCAGCTCCTGCTAGAATGTACAGATTAGAATTCATTAGATTGGAGTCCCAAAGAGAGAGAGAATTGATCCAAAAGGAATCAGGCCAGCCTGAACCACAACTCCTGTCAGGGCCACTTACTCAAAAGCATGTTTTCCACAGCCTAGTCCAACTTCCCTTAGAAGATACATGATGCTTCACGAAATAGGTTTGGCCGTAGGTTCTATTAACAACCTTTTTATCTTTTTAACTTGCTTTTAACCAACTCCCCAACTGACATACTTTGCAAAAATCATCTTTCACGTGAAGGTTACCCTTCTCCATGATTTTTTTCTGAGTTGGGGTTCTCATCATAGTACCCCTAGCCATTTTAGGGTCTCATTGGTCTTACTCATGGGATTGGATGACCTCCCAAGACTTCTCCGAATACTCAACAGAAATCACTCTTGAGTTTTTAAACGAGAGGCAAATGCCTACTATAAATTTCCATGTGGATGCCCCAGTGGGTTCCAAAGGTCTGAAAGGGACAGGGATGCTTCATTCTCCCAACTCAGTCCCTTACCCCTTGTCCTGCAATATACATCAATGTCACCTACCTGGTCTCTGAGCTTCAACTCTTTCCTCTTTCTGATAGATCAGTTTTACGAGCTTCAGGCTATTCATTGCTCAAAGTGTTTAAGAGAGCGACATATACTGACACAACAAATCTATCACAATATTCCTTTCTTGCTTGCTCCTATAGCCATACCTCAGACATGGATTCAGGTTTTGATTTGTACTGCTCATTGCTGATACTGCTGTATTTGTTGCACTTGTGTGACCCCTCCCTTCCTATAGGTCCCAAATCACACTGTACAAGCTACCAGAATAAGTCTTTAAAAGACACAGCTGTCTAATCACGTCCCTTTCTGACCTAAAACCATTTTCTACTAACTTGTTATTCATGGGATTAACTATTACTTCCCCACTATAATCTATGAATTCTTGATGACCTGGTCCTCATTCACCCCAGCAACTCCTCTGTATGATGGCCAGGCGGTTGCAGGATCTACTTGGCATGGTGGCCAGAATCCCAGGCTGCTCCGTGCCACGTTGCAACTGGTTCATTCCCTCTTCTTAGATAATCCTTCCCTTCAATTTTCTTGGTGGCTAGGATCTTATGACATGGCAAATATTCTCCCCTCCGCCATCCTCATCGTCATGATCTCACTTTCTCTTCCCCTTGAGAACTGGGTGTTTAGCTTGGTGACATCATGCACTCTTTGCACATCTCCAGTAAAACAATTGTCACAATCACACTTTATTACAAATCTCTCCGTGCCTGACAGGCCAGGAAACTGTAAACTCCTTGAAGAGTTTCTCTAGCGTCAATTACCATCCTGCCAGTTGAAATTCCGTTAAGCAGTCAGTTCAGTCAATAAACGAAGGAGTAAATTTTAGAATAAGCAAACGTAGGAATGGCTCCAGAGTCCTTTAGTTGTAGCTAACAAACTGACTTGACAGCTTAATGTGAAGAAGGAGCCGTCAGTGGAACTTCGCATTATAAGAAAAGAGCTCAGAAATAAATATGGAAAAAAATTTTCACTGTCTCTGCACTGACCAGGCAGGCCACATGTTCTATATACTGTGCCCCTTAAATATATAGTCTATATAAATATTATATATATATATATTTCACCAGAGGATTGCAGAAAAATAACTAAAACCCATGGACTTTGAGAAATGGGGAAGGAACTAAAGAAACAGAGACTGAGCAGGTTACAGCTATGTTCCAATACACAGGCCATGAGCGAGGGTAAGTTCGTTCTGTACAAGCCTAAGATGAGCAGCCTGGTTCATGGTTGGAATGATATGAATGGAGGGATGTACCAAAGACATCCACAGCCATGTGTCATGCACCTCATGCAGTCAGCCAAGCAAAAAGCTGGACCATTTACTGCTGCTTCAAAAAGATAGACTAGGTGACAATGAATATCATGCATTTGGTACTGTTCTTGGTGTTTTTAATACGTGAAATAACTTATTCTCCAAAACAGTTCTATGTGATAAGCATCATGAAAACATGGTCCAGAAAAGTTCAGTCATTTCACAAAGTTCACATAGTTTATCTAAGAATAAACATGAGCAATCCGGTGTCAGACTCCTTGAAAGCTGGCTTATTTGAGGAGAAATCTCTACGGGGCATGCCTAAAAGATGGCATACCTAAGCCCCCTGGCAGGGCTCAGTAACAGCAAAGGTCCGCAGGTCTGTGGAGGCACGTAGTCCTGGGACATGTAGCAAGCCATTTCATTTTCTGCTAGTGGGATTCTGACCTTCATTGCTCACAGGATGGCAGAGAGGCTTCAAGGTCACAGCAAGCAAACAGTGCAAGCACCATCCAGGCCCAGCTGTCCAGATTCTTAACACCTTCTCTTAACACATTCACAACAAATGCTTGCTTTGCACTCTTCCTGTCCACATAGCCCACACAGTCTCAACAATCTGAAACTTGCTAAACACCAGCACTTAACACGTCCTCTCAGGCCTTGTCAGGCACCTACGATTAAATGCACTCTTTTTCTGGGCTTTAATAACCACATGTCCACCTTTGTCTGCACTGTATGAAACTTCCCGCTATTTCTGTGTGTAGCCAATAGTGCACTAGACTTCATGCTACCAAAGGCAATGCCAAACTTCACCTTTGAACTTGCATTCAGTGTTCAACTCATTCATTGTTTTATTCAATCAGAAACTGTTATCCAAAGTAACAGACAAATAACTAAGTTGGTTTTGTTTAGAAATTCTTCCTTATTTTGTATCAAAATGAATCCCATGCAATCATTACAAATAAAAAGTCAGAATAACCTAAAGCCAAATGTCCATCCCAGAAGAATGGATATGGTATACTATCTTCAATCAGTGGAGTACTATCTAAAAATAAACTAAAATTATACCTAGTAACACAAATACGTATAAGAATACCATAGTAAACAAAATCAATAAGACACCAAAGGGTATGTACTATATGATTCCACTTATGTGAAGTTCAAAAAGAAGCTAAATTACTCTATGTGGTTAGAAGTGAGGATATTAGCTTTCATTGTTGGGGGAGGAGTAGTGATGGAGTGGGTTTGCTTTGTGAAGTTCCATGATGTGCTTTTCCTAAAGTACATTGGAAGACACACCCCATGGTCTTGCCTGTGATCCTAACGTATCATCAGGCATGGGTTCAGATGAATGATTCCTCACTCACCCTATTACTAGAGAGCAGAACTAGCCAAATTCTGTATCTAAAGCAAAGCATTTTCTAATCTTATGGTTCATTCCTATGGCCTTCACAATGGGCCACAAATTGGATTTAATTCGCTGGTAACTTTAATTTTCCTCCTCTGATAATACTGGATACTTTTACTGACTTGTCTTCAAAAACTTCTCTTTTCGTCTATACATACACTTAATAACAATTTCTTGATTCTCTACTTTCCGCCAGTGTTGCCTGTTCATGCATCTCTGCTTTATTTTACTCCAAACTTCGCAGTTCTTTTGTACCCTCCTCTACACCCATAGCTTTCCACCTTGTTATAACCTGTGAAATCTCACAGCCCAAATCCCTGAGGCTCTTCTGGTGGAAAAAAAATAATCAAACACAGCAAATGCATAATAGAACACGGTGGTTTAATGGGGAACTCTGATTCCTCTCATCCACCTTCCTATCTTCCAGTTTCCTTTCTTGATAAACCCACCTCCCCAAGGCCATAGTAGAGCAAGGAACACCCTAGAGCAAGAGAAATCCCTATGCTATTAACTCTTTCCTTGTTTTCTGGATTTCCACATTAACAACTTCTGAGAACAAGTTCTTTCAGTGATAAAAATATCTAAAACATGCATGGATTCATTCAGCTGATCGTCGTAACAATAGTAGGGAAGTCATTCAGCCAATATTCTTTCTTCCTTTCTTCCTTCCTCTCCTTGTTGTGTAAACATAAGAAGAATAATCAAGAGACTTTCCGGTGAATAATAATTAATAATAATAAAAATATTACATGAAAATGAAAGGATGATGAAAGAAC
Source organism: Alexandromys fortis (assembly GCF_014885135.2). NCBI lineage: Eukaryota > Metazoa > Chordata > Mammalia > Rodentia > Cricetidae > Alexandromys > Alexandromys fortis. The sequence continues at coordinate 6,517,567 of NW_026067963.1, forward strand.
AGAAATTTAGATGCCACGCCCTGTTGCGTGGCTTTTCACTTATACCTTGCCATCTTGCAACACAGAATTCTGGGACAGATCATTAAAAAAAAAAACACCTGGGATTATTTTTCTTCCTATATCAGTTCTCCCCTGCAAAGCAATTTGCAACCCTCCCATTAACCGATAGGATTTCTTTCAGAGCCATCGAATCTGAGCCAGTCTTCTGGCATATTGTATCCAGCAGAAAGTGATTTCAATGCCATTGTATCGGTTCCAAACCTTGACCACAAATCCCTTGCACAATTCTACTCATGGCCTTAGAAGCCAACCCAGTTACTGTGTGAGAAAGATCAGCTAAGCTTTGGAAGGATGAGAGGCCATAGAAGCATGGCAAAAGTAGCCTTTGCATCACTGAGTTCCACCACCTCAGCTGCAGTCAGTTCAATAGCTAGCTAGTGAGATATAGGTGAACTTGCCTGACATGAGCCCAGACAGCCAGTTCAGAACTACTTATTTAAACCACAGACTAATCACTTACAAGTTAAAAAAAATACTTAAATTGCAGAGAAAATGCCTATCTGATAAAATAGATTTAAACCAAAATCACCAAATAGGCAAGACACATGGGCCTGCAAATTGAGACATATTTAATAATTATTAGGTATCAATTGTCTGTTACATCAGAAGAAATTATGCTATCACCATAATTTGCAAGGATTCATAATAATCAGTTCTCCAAAACAGGGAACTCGAAGTTGTGACTATACAAAATTTAAAAGTATTTCAGAAATCTAATCTTGCTTAAAATCTCATCATTACTTTAAATGGTATCCATGCAAACAGTTCTTTCAGTAAACTAGCATCAGGGGTCGTCTGCCAATTTATGTGCAATGACTTTCCCAATTTGCAACACCCATGCCCATGGACAGGCACACATGAAACACATCACATCTGCTGCAGCCTCAATAACCTTGGATTGAAATTTTTTTTTCTGTTTGATTACAATGCTCTTTTCTGTTAAGTTCAGTGACACAGTTATACAAAATGCAACCGTTCCCTTCCAGCCAGGAAACAGATATTTTCCCTCGGTCTCTCAACCCTCTGAAACCTCTATTTCTCTTATTATGCAGAAGCATTATTTTAATAACGGCAACACTAGAAAATCCTTAGCACTTCTTGCTCCTCTTATACGCTATCAAAATCTGAATCCTCACCAACTACCAGCTTTCTTTATACCTGAGTAAGAATTATTTGGGAAGCCATACATTAGAAAAGATTGTTTTTAGTACAAATTCACTAGTCACCTTCAATGCATTTCTCAACTACCAAGCAACTATGTTATATAATTTGGGTTTTTTTATTATTATTAGGGATTTTTTCTTTTTTAATTAATTAATTAATTAATTAATTAAAGATTTCTGTCTCTTCCCTGCCACCGCCTCCCATTTCCCTCCTCCTCCCCCAGTCAAGTCCCCCTCCCTCATCAGCCCAGAGAGCAATCAGGGTTCCCTGCCCTGTGGGAAGTCCAAGGAACACCCACCTCCATCCAGGTCTAGTAAGGTGAGCATCCAAACTGCCTAGGCTCCCACAGAGCCAGTACGTGCAGTAACATCATTTGCTACCTGTAGTTTAAAACGTCTCTACTCTAGCACTATTCCTCCGTCTATTTTCCCATAAACATGTAAACACTTTATATATCTCTTAGTAAAAATAATATTATTCCACTTTCACTGTCTTAAAGATGTTGTCCAATTAAGAAATCACCAAGGAGTATCCTTATCATCTTTTTTAACATCCCTTTCTCCTCACCTACCTTGAAATTTTACTGGTTCTGACCCCTGAGGACCTCTCAAACATCTACTCTTCTCCATCCGACTGTCACCACGATATGAGCTGCTCTCCTACACCTAGAAGGGTTTCTAAAGCTTCAAGGAATTTATTTGAGTACATGTATCCTGTTATGAGCATTATAAAAACAGTTTCATTGTCAGAATCACTGCCAGCTTACCATCACAGATTGGACTTCCTCCAAACTTTGCATCCCTGATCTAGCCCATGCTTACCCCTCCAGCCTCAATCTCCACTGCTGTTCTGTTCCCTAACCACTTTACTACTGATCCACTGAATAGAGCGGGCTTCCTCACATGAGGACTGGGCATTTGTCATTTGTCATAGACGGAATGTTCCACAAGTCTTTCATGTCCCTATCCTTAGCCTACATGGCTCCATTGATACTTTAGAGCTCAGCCCAGTCATCATCTTCTCAGAGAACCATTCCGTCCCTATTTAGAGCAGGTCATTTCACTAGATAACCTCAAAAGGGCCTACACATTTCCATCCTGATATTTGCCTTTGTGGTTGTGCGTGCCCATGATATTATTTTCATTCTTGAATCCACAAGTTAGCCGGCAGTATTTTGGCACACAGCAAGCACTCAAATGTTTATTGGAAAATTAGTACACCAAGAAAGGAATAAAATAATAAGTATATAAGTCTCTCATAATAATTTTGGACTCATCCAGCATTGATATTGTAATAAATAATTAATAGATATTCAATTTTCACAAATAAGCTACATCGGGCAACTGGAGAGAAACCACAAAACAATAATAAGCTTTGTTTCATAAGTATTGGGCTCTTCTTCCAAATAGATTTTATACATGAATAACTCCATAGTCCATTTCCATTCCTTTTCGTAGAGTGCAATTGAAAGACTGAGAGAAAATTGCAAACTACATTTGTTATCTGAACCTCTAACCCAGATAACAAATTCTATTGCCTACTTTCTATTCCGAACTTACTTCTCTGACTCATGCTACCAAGAGCTCCATAGGGAAATAATCCTAATTACTCCAGGCATTAGCCGCATCCTTCAGTAGGGGATCTGAATTTAAATAACTTGTAAATGACACTTGCTTTAGACAATTTGTATTCTAAATGAATCACAATGACTTGCATAGATAGATAGATAGATAGATAGATAGATAGATAGATAGATGATACATATATACATAAATACATACATACAACAGGTAAAGAAAGGATTGTTACATTTTGCAACAATAATTTACCAACATTTTTCATGCTTCTCATTAAGAAGAGACTTTAATATCCACTAGGTCAACAACAAATGCAAAACCTGGTCAAAATATGCAGACTACAGTGAGGTATATTAACTAAAACCTTTGCTTTCTCCAAACATTATATTATATTATATGGTTTCTCCAACAAAGTTGGAGGATGCTTCAAATCCTTCTTCAATAATTTTCAGGCTTTATAATCAAATCTAAACTCTGTACCACAGCCCGCCTTTGCCCACCTTCCCCAAGTCTCACTCTGCATCTGTCTCTTGCTCTCTCTACTCTGTTCATAAAGGACTCCTTCCCTTCCCTCAAAAATGCTCTTTCCCCTGAGGGAACTTCAAGTATCCTGTTTAAAACTGTTTCTCTAACCTTCCAACTGCTTCTTTTGCCTCATGAATTTCTACTCATCTTCCAGGTCTGAACTAAAGAGACTTTAGAGACTTGTCGTAGCTATTCCCTTCATCAAGGAAGCTGGGATTCTTGCTACATAGCACCAATAATTGGTCCAAGAAATGCTGGCAGAAAAAAAGTAACAGGCAATGAAATTTGAAACAGAAAAAGACCAAAGCTATTGCAATTAGCTATGTAAGCAAATAAAGTAGAGAAGTTAAGTATAGGTGCCTATTGGTTTTTATCAACTTGACACAAACTGGAATTACTAGGGAAGAGTGAGCCTCAAATGAGGAATTGCATCCATCAGGCTGGCCTGTAAGCAAGACCATAAGGCATTTTCTTGATTGATGTGAGAAGGCCCAGACTACAGTGGGGGAGGGGACATTCCTCTTGGTCCTGGGATTCTAAAGAAAGCAAGCTGAGCAAGTGATGGACAGCAAATGAGTAAATGGCTTTCTACTATGGTCCCTGCCTTGGTAGGGGCCCTACTTGAGTTCCTGCCCTGACTCCCCTTGATGATGGACTATGACAAGAAAGTGTAATGCAAACAAATCCTTTCATCCCAAGTTTCTTTGGGTCAGTGGTTTACCACAGCAAAGAAGAAGAAAGCTAGGACAGGGTATAACCTAGAGTTTTCCAGGGAAACAGAGCTAATAGGAGACCTACAGATAGAATTACATTTACATGATGGAGTACTACCCAGCAGAAAAAAATAACGACATCTTGAGTTTTGCAGGAAAAATGGATGGAGCTTGAAAACATTATTTTGAGTGAGATAACCCAGACACAGAAAGACAATTATCACATGTACTCACTCATAGGTGGTTTTTAAACATAAAGCAAAGAAAATCATCCTACAAACCACAATCCCAGAGAACCTAGATAACAATGAGGATACTAAGAGAGACTTACACAGATCTAATCTACATGGGAAGTAGAAAAAAGCCAACATCTCCTGAGTAAATTGGGAACATGGGGACCTTGGGGGAGTGCTGAAGGGAGGAGGGGAGAGGCAGGGAGGGGAGCAGAGAAAAATGTAGAGCTCAATAAAAAATGGAGACAGTCTAAAATGAGGAAGAATTACAGATGTGTCAGGTGGTACATACATCAAGAGACATGTCTACAGCTCTACAGAGACCTCTACTTATATCTATCTGTCAAGAAAGACATTTGGGAAATTAGTACACATGATTACAGGGCCTTTACAGTCCCTCATGTAACCATCTGTAAACCAAAGGCCCAGCCAGGAGAGTCATTAGCATAATTCCAACCAAATGTGAAGACTAAGAATAAGAACTGTCTTATTAGTCCTAGTCTCTGACTAAGACAAAATGAGATGAAATACCTGATCATGTGATCAAGACAAAAAAAAGAGAAAAAAGAAGAGGAGGAAGAGGAGGAAGAGGAGAAGAGGAATTCCTCCACCTTTGTTCCATTTGGATTCTTAACATACTAAAAGAGACCCACCCACACAGGGGAATGTCATTTCCTCTACCAAATGCACTAATACAAGAGGGGAGGGAGGGAGAGGGAGGGAAAAAGAGAGAGAGAGAGAGAGAGAGAGAGAGAGAGAGAGAGAGAGAGAGAGAGAGAAGCAGGCTGAGGGACTTAACCTCCAAGTTTTGTGCTCCAGTCAGGCTGGGATGTAGAATTGATCATCAGACTTAAAAAAAAGTGGGGGGGGGGGGGAGAGAGGAAAGTAAAACTTGAGGGCAACACTGAGCGAGCCAGATTAATAACAGAATGGTCAGGTGAAGATCTGCAAATCCCGAAACAGTTAGAGCTTCGGAATGAGAAGCCTTGTTTCCTGAAGCACTTCTCTCAAATTGACCCCTTTCTAATGATTTTGACAGTATATGTTCATGCATTTGTATTGGTTATAATTTAAAATATATCAATGTTAAGATAAGACAATAATGTGTTCAGACAGTAATTCCATGTTTATTCCCGTCCATTCTGATCTCATTTTATCCCTATCTCCCATCCCACCACTCTCTTCCTTGACCACTGGCCAACTTCAGTGTTAGACCCACTCACCGAATATTAGAATTTGCCTGTGCATTGGGCCAAAGGCTCTTCAGTAATATTGATATAGGATCCTATTTTACTTTCTAAGCTATGATTGTTCCTTTTTCTTTTTTTTTGTTTGTTTTTTTTATTGAAAGAAAAGAAAAAAAAAGAAATTCCCACCTCCTCCCAGCCTCCCATTTCCCTTCCCCTCCTCCCACTTTTCTCCTCCTCCTCCCACTCCTCTCCCCCTCCTTTTTCTATGCTCTAAAACAATGTCATCTTTCCATGTAAACTGCCTATCACTTGAGGTCTCTTTTCTCCAACAGCTACATTTAACAACAACATACTTTCCTATCTGGTTCAACACTTAATCATTCAAGTCATTATCTATGTGAGTTATTGTCCTGAATTATTTTAATTTGGAGCAAATATCCCAATATCTATTTATATATGCACTACACACACACATATATAGAAGATATATACATGTGTGTATGTATAGTGTTTTAATTTTTCTTGCTTGTTCACTGTGTTTTTCTCTCAACAGACTATAAGCTTTAACCAAGATGGCCATAACTTGATTAATCTTTAGGCCAGTCTCATCTCAATTCCAAGGCCCCGATTTCCTTTTCATCAGTGCAGTTCCTACACAAAATTTTTAGTGAAAAATTTGTTCTCAAGTCCTCTGAGCTGTAATTTTCCTAACCATTCCCAGATTTACAAACTAGGAATGACTTGATCAAGGACTTTGGAAAATATTTCCCAAGACACACAGAACCTTCCCTATTTCACCGAATCTAGGCCCAACTTTGGTAAGCATCATTTAGCAAATACAGGTGCCCAAATCCCATTGATCAACCTCCCCAGGATTTGTCTCAGAGAAATGAGTCCATTCTCTTACCTCCAATGCAACATTCTCTCTCCAGTAGTCCTGAATATAGAATATTAACAATGTCTGATACAATTTCTCTTAAATAGTTCCATGAAAACAGGAGGTTTTACAGGCTCACACACTGATATATCCCTATCACTTCAAAAAGGGAACCCAAGCATAGTTGGAAGTAAATTGGTGGATGAAATGAAGGAAAAAAACTTTCTTTTTACACCTAAAGGATGATCTTTATAGGAAAAAAAAATAAATCTTTGGGCCACACTTCTATGTTTCTAAATGTATTGCCTTATCTCTGAAGTCAGTTTAAATAGCTAGTATTCACTCTACACACCAGAAATGTGATGAAGCTCATAATCAGTGTTAGAGATATAAATTTACCGATGTTGACATGGAAATTGTATAAGCCATAAAAATAATCACTTTTGCTAATATAGACAACATTGTCATTAACTAGACATATTGATATTAACTTTAATTTTTAGATTTTAGAAATGAACATAAAGTATAATAGATGCTAAGATTCGAACAGATACATTTGATATAATGTTTAGTTAGGAATTTCTAATTATAAGAAAGCAATGCTGCCAGGTTCCTGATAGCTACACCTCCTGATTAAAAGTGTCTAGGACAATGGAAGGGGGAGGAACTCACAAGCCTCACCCCTAATGAGGAGCTATTGAAAGAAAATAATTTCTGAGGAAAGGAGAATTGGTTCTTTGAGGTTGAGACGCCTAGTAGATTGACCACACTACCTTGGATGACCACACAGTTGTGGTTATATGAGTAATACAATTATATTCCTTGGATTGTTAAAATAAAAATTAATTTTAAAAAGAGGTGGTAGGGAGGTGAGGGGTTGATCTCAGAGGAGTCAGGGGGAGGAGTAAGTGGCAAATACAATTAAATAAACTGTATGCAATTCTCAAAGAATTAATAAAAATACTATTTTAAGCAGCTAGAACAATTATGACAGCTATAAAATCTCAAACAAAAGCATTTGAGGAAGGCCATTCAAAACTTAATAAAATTCCTTGTGCAATGAGAAGAGTATCTGAAGAGAGCTAATTTTTAATTGGCACATTGATCTAAACACAAGCACAGTGAAAATACTGTCATGGGCCAGGCATGAGGGTACATAACTGTATTCCCAGTACTCAGAAGCTCAAGAAAGGAGGATCATTAAATCCAGGTCAAGGTATGAGGCACAGTGGATTTGAACTAGCCTAGAATACGTAGTCAGTTCAAAGCTAGCCTGAGTTACATAGAGAGATGGTAGAAGGAAGGAAAAGGTAGCAGGAGAGAGAGAGAGAATGAGAGGGCAGAAACATGGAGGGGAGCGAGAGAAGGAAGACAGTAAAAGGGAGAAGACGGGTGTTTGTGTTCCCCCAAAACACACAAAGCAGAAAACTGCTGGGAAAATCTGTATCCGTGCCTGCAGTACTGACCAATTCAACATGTCAGCTCACAAGACTGCCCCCAGATGGTGGCCAAAAGACTCAGAAGGCGTGCAGGATAGCAGTCATGACTGGTCAGAGAATAGCCTCTTCTGTGGAGGTTGACCTCATAGGAACGTGTAGAACTATCGGCAGAGCTGTAATCATGTGTCCCATCTTCCCACAAGAGACAAGTCAACTATGAGAAAGAGGCTAGAGCTATATTGACCTACAGCCTTGAGATCTGAAGCTGCCTTTCTCCAGCCATTCCAATTGGCCCAGAGAACTGAAACTCTGTCTACAAGCATGACTCTGTGCTCTACTCTAGATCTACTAAAGTGACCCTATTTTCTGAGAATTTCCTGTCCCAAATTCTTGTTTTACTGTTATTGAAAATTTCCAAAAACCATAACTCATGAGTAGAAAACATCAGCAGACAGCTTGTGCTCTCACGATCCCTTCAGTTCTTTGCTTTAAAACCCTCAACTCAGAACTGGTTGTATCTTGCTGGTAGAGCCCATGCATAGATAACACACACAAAGACAAAAATCCCTATGGCCAAAGTAATCGTCCTCACTTAGCTACCAGCAAATCTCTCAACCGTTGCCCTTACCCAGTCTTAACAGATCACCCCAGTTTGTCTCAGACTTTTCAGACTGCTGGTCATGCATTACGATTGTATTTCTCAAGAGTTTCTGTCCCTGGTTTTCCTTTTCATAACACAGCCAAAGCTTCATAAGGTAGTGTTCTCCCTGACTTTTGATCAGCAACAAAGCCAATTCTACTTTCTTTTGTTAGCAAGGTGTGTCCACAATTTGGGGGCATGGAGCTTTTGACAGCCTCATGGCAAGAGATCCCACCAGACCTAATGCCGGTAGTAACAACAGCCCAGGTGCTGGTTTCAGAGTCTCACATGGATGTGTCACTGTTGCATCACTGAATGAACTCTCTTTGCACTTTGGCAACCTCATTTGAGTATTTATAGTTCCCTGAAAGTGTCTTGCAGTTCTGATACAATTACTGACCCTTCTTTTTAATGTAAACTTTACTTCAAAGAATCACAGATTATGAGATTTTCTTCCATTGATTTCTAGTGTAAGAAGAGAAGATAGTTGACCAAAGTCAAAGTCTCATGCAGAAAGGGAAATGGTTTTCTCACTCTTCACAATGTCTAATAAATAAAACTTTCTATTTTTTTTTTTTTTGATCTCTTCTGTATTGTTTTTGAGGCAGGATCTCACTGTGATTCTGACTGCCCTGGGGCTCCCTGTGTAGACCAAGCTTGCCTCAAACTCACAGATCTATCTGCCTGCCTCTGCCTCCACCTCTACCTCTGCCTCCCAGGAGAGCTAAGTTTAAAGTTATTGACCACCACACCCAGCTTTAAACTTTTTAGAGATGACGATACCAATGACAGAGATGAAAGTAGCCCTGTGAATAGATGAGCGTTATGTGCAAGAAGTGACATCATGCAATTAAGGGAAGCAGTTCAAACAAGGCAGGTAGTTCCTCACACGATCCACAGAAACAGAATTTCTCAAGCATGGGGATGTGCACAGCACAGAAAGATGAGAACAACTTCTACACAAGCATCCACATAGCCAAGGTACAATTTTTCACACACAGAAAGCACATAACAATGTATTTCAGCCTTCCTTCGCCTTTATTTTAGAAGCATGCCCCAAAGCTCAAAGACAGGAAGCATTCGTCATGAATGACGATCAGAACAGACAAAAGTGTCTTCTTATGTAAGCAGAAAAATCAAATAAAGGAGCCTCATTACTTGCTATTTCCTATTCTCTTGGAGCTAAGTCCCTTAGCAGACAGACCGTTTTGTCTCCGTGGAAAACTCATGCAAAATAATGCAGGCCTGAAACATTGTTCAATTTCAAATATAAGAAGAATGTCTATCATTAAATCTGTGTATTACCCAACCAGTACACACAAGGAATAGAATCTAAAGTCTCAGACCATAGCCACCACATTTCAGTTTGGAACCTGAGGCTGAATTTAACCTCCAAGCCTTTTCTACCCTTTGAGCTTCACTCTGACCCCTCTTTCATCCCAAAGATTGATGGTTTAAAAGTCATTTTTCTCTCAAACTAAAATCTGGGAGTTTTTGCATTCAGAGACGGTATTATGATCATCTTTTACTCGATACCTGCAATGCTCAGTGGGAAGTCCCATCTAAGCACCACGGGAGCCAATCACTAAACACGCATGAAGGGAACGGCAGATCTGGCCAATCAAACTGAAACATTCCTTGCATATGAGGATAAGATTATGCATGGGATGGGCCTCATCAGACATGTGAATAAAAAGAACCCCACCTTGTCTGTGAGAGGTTTCCTCCTGACCCTTTACTCCCATTATTAGCAAGAAATGCATAATCTAAGGAGACATAACTGCAGTGCCTCAACAGAATAGCACTTACATAGAAACTGAATAGGAGTTGGGAATTAAAAATAGAAGATGTTCAGTTGGAAAGGCTCTCAACCTTGGGCAAGCATAAGGTTTGCCTTTAATACCTTCAGAAACCAGCAGAATGCTTAATCCTTCGATATTTAAAGACCTTTTTATGATTTCTTATTCTTCACTGAAATGGAAGATCAAAGTAGGTAAACCACAAATTCATTATTAGTCATCAAAATATAAATATAAAATAAAATCATCATTAGAATACCCATGTTTGCCAAAAGGCGCATAAATGAAGCAATGGGGACGACAACAGGGTGAAACCAGCAAGCAGTACCTAGAAAATGTCTCAAATCTGGGAAATTAAATAACACGCTTGTAAATATCAGCTATGTCAGAGGAGAATTTGAAGGAGAAATTAAGCCTATTTTGAACTATAAGAAAATGGAAAGCCAACCTAACGCCATTTGTGGGGGGTAATGAAGACAGTGTTTAGAGGAAAATGGGTAACCTAAAGCAAATTAAAGATTCTAAAGTCAGTTTTTCTAAATTGTCACCTCACCTAGAAAAATTAAATCACAAATAGGAAATAATTTTTTTAAATGAGAATGGAAAGTAATGTACTTGAAAACAAGAATTCAATAAAATTAATAAAACCAAACAGTTGGTTTTTCAAAAGATCAATAGAATAAATCTCTAATCCAGGGAACAAAAACAATGAGTGGGAGGAGAAGAAAAGAAAGAAAGAAAGAAAAGGGAGAAGAGGTAGAGAGAAAAAGGGAGGGAGAGGACACACGTTAGATAACATCACAAAACTAAAAATCTTATAAATAGTTTAAATATACCTAAAGAATGCCGTGAATAACTCTATAGCAACAAATTTGATAACTTTAATGAAATGAGAAAATTTCCTGAAAGAAAATTGTAAAACTCATATAAGAAGAAACAGGAACTCAAAATAAGAATATATCTATTAATTAAAATTAGTGAATAATAATCTTTAAAATGAGAATGCATCATTACTAAATGAGTTCAGCGGTGAATTTTCTCAGACATTCAAGTAAGGAACAGCTCCAATTCTTTACAACTTCCAAATGATAGAAGCAGAGAGAATACTCCCGGCATGTCATGAGACCGCCATCACCCTAACAACAAAGCTTAAGACATTATAAGAAAACTATAGACGAATGTCTCTCGTGAATATCAATGCAGAACCCTGAGCAATATTAGGAAATTGAAACTAGCAATGTAGAATAAAACATTATACATGGGGCTAAGTAGAATTATGCCAATTTCCAAAGCTGATTCAACATTGGAAAGCCAAACAACATATTAAAGAGGGAAAATTGCACAGTCACATTAAGGAATCTAGAAAATGCGTTTGACAAAATATAACACAAAATCAGCAAACTAAGATTATATACATCAGCATGGTCTACAGAAAGAGTTCCAGGATAGCTAGGGCTACACAGAGAAACCCCTGTCTTAAGGGTGGAAGAGAAAGAAAAGAATATATACATGTCTTCAGTTTAAAAATGAGAAGCCTTAAAAGAAATACCATACCTAGTAGTGAATGACTGTATTTGTATACATATATATGTCTCCCCTCTCACTGCTTTTATATAACATCATAATAGAAATCCCTACTAATTCAATAAGACAAAAAAGGGGGAAAACGACATATTAATTGAAAAGTAAGGAAAATAAAATTATTGCTAGTCAATTATACTTCTGTAAATGAACAATGCACACATGAAATTTGACATTTAAACCACAATGTTACTACTCACAAAAAATGAAATATGCAAATGAAAATATTGAAATGTGCATGAGATATTAATGATAAAATATACAAAATTCATACAACCTATACAAAAAAAAGGACTGGGGGATATCCCAGTAGTTAAAGTACTTGGCATCAAAGCCTGAGGTCTGGCATTCAGGTCTCCAACCCTCACATAAGCAGTAGGCAGGTATGGAAGCTGACCTATAATCCCAGCTCTCAGGAGGGACTCTGTTTGGAACACGATGATGAGTTAGACTAGTAAAATAAAGGGGGTCTGAGTTCACTCAAAAATCTTCCTCAAAATATAAGGTGGGGAAAAAAAGATACCAAGTGACAATCTCAACTGCCACAAACATGCTCATGCATAAGAACATATAATTGCATATATATCTGTACTTACATGTATACCCACACACTTGTGAACACTCATAGACACAAATGCCATATACACAAATAGGATCCCAAAAATAAAGATAGTTTCCATGTTTATGAATAGTAACACTCAATTTTACTTGCATACTAATTCTTCCTAGTATGAGCTACTAATAAGACACCATTCCAATCAATATAGCATCAATTTTTTAGTGGATATCAGCAAAATAATTCTGAAATCTATATGGAGATATAAAATGGAATAGTCAATGTATTATTGGAGAGAAGGTACTTCCTGGTTACAGGGCTTACTATGAAGCTACAGCAATCAGGAGAGCACGGGATGGGTAAAAGAACAGACAAAAAGATGAATGCAGCAGGACACATAACCCAGAAATTGACTCACATGCAATTGCTCAACTGACTTTTGACAAAGAAACAAAGTAGAACACCGCAACTTTTTTTTCAACAATTGATGGTAGAACAACACATATCCATATGCAAAGACGAAGAGATATCTCAACATAGTTTTGCTTTGCATTTCCCTGGTGACTAAGAATGTTGAACATGCAAGTATTTCTCAGCCATTTGAGATTTCTCTGTTGTGAATTCTCTGTTCTGATCTGCACCCTATTTTTTAATTGAAATATTTGGTTTGTTGATGTCTAGTTTCTTGAGTTCCTTCTATATTTTGGATGCTAGCCTTCTGTCAGATGTGGAGTTGGTGAAAATATTTCCCCATTCTTCAGGCTGCTGTTTTGTCTTACCAACAGCGTCCTTAGCCTTTCAGAAGCTTTTCAGTTTCATTAGGTCCCATTTATTGATTGGTGATCTTAGGGTCTGTGCTCTGGGTGTTCTGTTTCGTCTTACACCTGTCAGAATGACTAAGATCAAAAACACAAGGGACAGCTTATGCTGTTGAGGATGTGGAGCAAACTTGTAGGAGTGCAAACTTGTACAGACACTATAGAAATCAATATGGCAGCTCCTCAGAAAATTGGGAATCGATTTACCTCAAGACCCAGTTATACCACTCTTAGGCATATACCCAAAAGATTCTTGCTCAATTAGGTTCATAGTGACTTCATTCATAATAGCAAGAAACTAGAAACCACCTAGAAGTCCCTCAACTGAAGAATGGATAAAGAAAATGCAGTATTTATTCAATGATGTATTGCTCAGCTATTAAAAACAATGACCTCGTGAAATTTTCAGGTAAATGGATGGAAGTGGAAAAAAAATCATCCTGAGTAAGATAACCCAGATGCAGAAAGACAAACATGGTATGTACTCACTTGTAAGCAGAGAGTCACTGTTAAGTAAGGGATAGTCATGCTACAATCCACAGATCCAGAAAGGCTAAGTAACAAGGAGAGCTCATGTGGGAGACACATGGATCTCCCGGAGAAGGAGAGATGGAATAGGTTTTAAGAGTAGACTGGAGGCAAGTGAGATGATAACAGGAGTGATAAGGTCAAGGGGTGAGACAACTGGAATTGGGGGATATTCGGGGGTCAATACGGAAACCTAGTGCAGTGGAGACGCCCTGAAATCTTCAAGAGTGATCCTAGTGAAGACAACTGATAAATGGGGGATGCAGAACTTGAACCAGCCACCTTCTATAACCAGGCAAGGCTGCCAGCAGTGGGACTGGGACCCAAACCCAGCCACAAAACCTTCAACCTACAATCTCTCCTGTCTGCAAGATGTACTGAGGTAATGGTGGCACCGAACGACTGGGAGTGGCCAACCAGTACTGACATAACTTGATGCCCATGCTGCAAGAGGGAGCCCAAGCCTGACACTGCCTGGATAGCCAGGAACCAGGGCCTGGACAGCCCAAAGACCTAGGATAGAACCAAACATGACTTGGGAAAATTCAATGAAATTATTGCTAATGATATTCTGCCATATTCATAGATCTGTCTCTCTTTCTGCCTCCCAAGTTCTGAGGTTACAAACACATACCAACATGCTTGGCTTTTTCATATGGATTATTGAGCTCAAATTCAGGTCCTTATGTTTACAAAAAAAAATGTATGTTGCTGAATGAGCCATCTTTCTGCCAATGACAGGTTTTGGACATAATAACAAAGGCACAATTCATGAAAAAATGATCATTTAAACTTTATTTTTTTATTTTTTTCATTTAAACTTTAAAAACATGTAAAATTCTGCTTTGTGAAAGATGCTGTCAAGAGATTGAAAAGATATATCTCTGGCTAGGAGAAAATACATTCAAGAGATGGAGCTGATAAAGAACCATTACTAGCTAGATATGGAAGTGCATGCTTGTATTTAAGTACTTAAATCACAGTACTTAAGAGTTGGAGACAAGAGGATGAGGAATTCAAAACCAGCCTCCTCTACATAGTGAACTCAAGGTCTGTCTTTAAAAGGAAATGTTTTTAAAAGCTAGCTAATAAATAAATAAAGGACATTTTTGATAACTTACTGAAGAAAATATTCAGATCACACATAAGCATTTGAAAAGATCTTCAGCATCTTTATGTTATTAGGTAACTGCAAAGTAAAATAGTCTTCTATCATAGATCCATTCAAATGGCCAAAAAAAAAAATACTAAATCTAACAAATGTTGACAAAGATGTGGGACAGCAGATTCTCTCTTATCCCCTGCTGATGAGAATGTAAAACAGTACAGTCATTTTGACACAAAGTTTGATAATTTCTAATAAAATGAGGAGATACCATATGATGCAGAAGTCTTCCTCCTCTGCGCTGGCTGACTTGAACATGCTGAAAGTTTATATTCACATATAAATCTGCACACAAACATACACAGCAGACTTTCTCATCACTGAAAATCCCAAGAAGCACTGAAGATGCCCCTCAGTAGGTGAATCAATTTGCATACATCTAGACAATGATACATTACTGAGCACTAAGAATGAGTTATCTATAGACACTCGCAATCCCATAGGGAAACTTGAAATACCTGTTACTATGAGGAGGGAGATAACACAGAAAGCCTGCAAACCGTTAGCCCCAATTATATGACACAATTATATGCCACAGTGTTCAATGGCCACACACTATGGAGACACCTAAAGAACTGATGATTGTGAGGAGTTTATGGGTAAGAATGAATGAAGATACAGAGCAAGGATGCTTTTAGGCCATGAAACTAAATATCTGTACTGCAGCAGTGCATTCGTGTCCCCATACACCATCAAAACTGGCGTCACATCCTAAACAAAGGATGCACCCTCAAGTAAATGCAAGCTTTGAGTGGCGATGTAGTGTACCCATGCAAGTTGATCAACTATATAAACGCATATGCTGGCATGGGACACTGACAATGGCTGACTGAATCTGCATATATAAGGGTAAGGGATATATGGGAAACCTTAGTACGTCCCCTCAATTGTGTTATAGCTTTAAGCTGCTCTTTTTAAAGGTCTATTTTACAAACATCCCTAAAAGCTTAGCTATGAGACTTACTAAGACTGAACGCTGATATGGTGTCATCCATTGGGAACTAGCAGAAAGGATTGAGCAATGCTCACTGATTTGTCCCCTACATGTTAAAACACATTCCTCAAAGCATCATTGTTGAGAAAGGATACCTAATGGGAGGCATTTAGTTCCTGAGTGCTCCATCTCATGGATAATTAGTGTCACATATATAAGTCAGTATCTCTAACCTTCTGCCATGTGAAACACTGCAATAGGACCTTCACCACCACCTACACACACACACACACACACACACACACACACCATCATGCTGTGTTTCCAACCTCTGGAACCAAAAAAAATGAATTTCTGTTACTTATAATTTACCAATTTGTTTGAAACAGACTAAACTAGATCACCGATTAAATAAAGTTAAATCAATCTACCAATCTATGAAATCTCCATCAAAGTTCCAAAACAATTTTTCAAAGAAACAGAAAAAAAAACTATCTTAAAATTTATCTATAGGCACAAAAGATCCCAATATCCAAAGCATTCCTAAGGAAAAAGAACAATGCTATAAGTACCACCATTCTGATGAAACTACAGAGCCATAGTAAAAGAATCATAATGGTCCTTAGATTAAATTGGTGGTGTAAATCAATAGAATTCAGCAAAGGACCCAGATAAAAACCCTCATAGCTACAACAACATGATTTTTGAGATTATAATATAACTATTTTTCCCCTTCACTTTTCTCTCACCAAACTCTCTCATACATCCTTCACCACTCTTCTCAAAATTCATGGCCTTGTTATTCACTAATTGTTATTGCATGCATATGTGTACATGCATATATACATGTGTGTATATCCATATATATGCATAGTAGTGTATATTATAGGAATATATATTCCTAAGTATAATATACTGAGACCTTATAATGTTTCCTAAATGTATATTTTCAGGGATGACCATTTGGCACTCAATCAACTGGTGTTCTCTACCCTGGGGAAGACCACCTCTCCTGGTCCCAGTTTTCTTCTGTTGCCTATTGCTCTTTGTGTAGATTAAAGATCCATGGGCTTTTCTCATCCAGTTTGACATGTTCACTGGTATCATTCTTGTTTGCCTCACATTTGGGGAGTCATATTGGTGAGACATCACTATGTAGCTTCTTTATGATGTTACTAGGAAACACGATCTCACAGTAAACTCCCTGATCTTCTGATTCTTTTTCATTTCAGGAGAGGGAACCATAAGATTTTTGGCAAATATGTGAAAAATATACCCTGGGGAAAAGAGCCTCTTTAACAACTGATGTTAGGAAAAATGTATCTCCATATGTAGGAAACTGGAGTTAGATTCCTCCCTATCTAACACTCAACTCCAGACAGAGTAAAGACCTTAATGTATGATTGAAACTTATAAACTGTTTTTAAAAATTAGGCAAAACACTTCAGGATTCAGGTGTACACAAGTATTTTCTTAATAAAGTTCCAGTCTCTCCATAAATAATACCAACAAATGGCAAATGGAGTCTCAAATTTAAGAGCTTCTACCCAGAAAAATCAATGTTTTTATAGCCTGAAGAGACCTAGTGCTTAATGGGGACTAGCACTATGTAAGNAGTAAACAACAGAAACACCCCAGGTCAAGAAAGAAAGAGAGAGAGAGAGAGAGAGAGAGAGAGAGAGAGAGAGAGAGAGAGAGAGATAAATAAGAAAAAATCAAATCACATAATCAATAAATCAGCTAATGAAATAGATAGGTCTCAAAAGATAGAGTGCAAATTACCAATAAACATTTGAAAAAGTACTCAGCCTCATTAGCCATCAGAGAAGTAAAGGGTTTAAAGAACACTGGATTCACATCATCCCACTCAGAATGTCAGTCATCAGAAAAAAAGTAACAAACGTGAGGATGTGGACAAAAGGAAACACTTTCTTAGCATGGGTGAAACAGAAACTCATCCACCCACTGTGGAAATCAACATGAAGTTTGCTAGAAAACCAAAAACAGATCTCCTGTGTGACCGAGTAATACCCAAAGGACTCCAACTCACGATATCAAAGAGAAGCTTGTATGTAGGTGTTCATTCCATCATCACTATTCACTGTATTTAAGCTATAGAATCAGCTCAGATGACCAGCAACAGAACAATGGACAAATAAAATGGGATATATGAAATTTGTTTCAACTATAAAGAACAAAGTTATGTCCTTTAGAAAAAAATGGAGGCATTGGTCATAGCCATATTAAGTTAATTGAGACAGCTCATAAAGACAAATATTGCATGTTTTCTCTTAGTTGTAGTTCCTAGATCATACACACATGCAAATCGTGCATGATCATATGACATGAAAGTGGAAACAAACTGTCTAGGAAAATAAAGATGTCTAATGGGGAAACGAAAAAGGCACAGGGACAATCATCCAGCACACAATATTAGCTTGTATAAAAAAACAGCTTTCTCCAGCATAGTACCGTGTGGTGTGACTGTCAGGATTTAATGGTAGAACTAATGCCAAAGAAACTGAATGCATTCCCTTTCTGATCCTCTCAAACATTACTTTCAAATATCTATTTTAATTTAAAAATAATGGCATGTCAATTGTATAAATGATGCTGTCTACTATTGGAATTCCCGGTGGAAGATCTGAAGCAGCAAAAGGGATGGAGAGGTTCTAGTCTGACAAAACCCATTAGCAGCTACAAGCACGATTACCCTTTTCTGGATTCAGAATTCTTATTGTGATAGCTAGAGGTAAAATTACAATGTTAAATGTATGCGGTAACATGAAAGCTGCATGTGGCAGTCTGACAAGCATAATTGTGAACAAAGAATAATTCAGATACTGTTTTCAAAAGGAGTTTTCTGAAAATTAAAACTCTTATCGGCTTCCACTTAGCCACTCTAGATTCATCCAACTTCCTTTCAGCTTCAGTGCGTGAGTGATCTTTTTCCTAAGTTTGCTTCATTCTGATCCATTTTTCAATCTTACTTTGTGGGTCACATCACCCACCATCATCTCATCGCTGTGGCCCCCTTGCTACTGGCCAGTGTGTTGTCTGCAGACCCAATCTGTCTGTACTTTACACTAGCTCTCCTGGGTAGCAGACCAAGTACTCTAGACCCCTGATGCTGGTTAAAATGAATGCTGCAGAGGAGGGAGATTCTATTCTTAGACTTCATGAGAGAATATCTTTTATCCTCCATTTATGATGTTTAGAAAGCTCATTTTCCTTATTTTTAGACCAGACGCTTTCTGTAATGAGTTCTGTCTTTTCTGTCTCATAGTTTTCTTTGAAAATCACATATCCAGCTCACAAATTCCTAATAAATCTAATTTATCTTCAGAGAGTGCATCAAGGGTCTTGAAAACCAAGTGTTACTAAGCTGCCTAAAGGCATTCTGCACACGTCCAGGAATAATGGATTAAAGTAGAATTTTCCAACACATACTCTCTCTTATTCCCCAGTCCCCACTTGCTGGTGCGGTTCCTCTTGCCTAAGCTCCATCCCGTCTTTGTCATTGCAGAATTCACTGCGACCTTGGCAAACACTTCCCCGTTCGTGGCATCATTGCACATCCATGCGCTGAAGAAACACAGCGGCGACATATTCTTCACCACCTCAGGATTTAGACTGAAGTTGTACAGAGGAAACCACAACAGATGAAATAACAATTGTCTCTCAGTCTTTACAATTTTTCAAGTGGAACTCATGAGTGTCTTTTCACACTAATTCCTTGGAGCCAGCTTGTGAGAATGGAAGGCAAACCTGGGAGGAAAGCATGCCCTAGACTAGGCGGAAGATTCCAGATCATCCAAAGACTAATAATAAAGTTAAAATAATTTTAACTGCATTAATGTGCATGCATGCACACAGTGAAGATGAAATGTGAAAGTGGTAATTGGAAGTTTTGAGAGGGATGCCAGAAAACCTTCCTGAAAGAGAAAGCCAGATTCTACATAATGAATGGTTAACAAAGAGCCAAATCTTCAAGAGCTGAACCAGGGAGAGGCCAGAGATGCCTTAAATACAGTGCAGGCAAGGAAAGAGATGGACATGTAGACCATATTGAAAACCAGGTAAAAGAATAACATTATTAGAGGAGAAAACTAAGAATCAAAATATAGTATATTAATTTTAAAGAAAGTGAATAGGGGCTGGAAAGATGGCTCAGTAGTTAAGAGCACATATTGCTCTTGCAGAGAGGACCCAGGTTCAATTCTCAGCAGCCACATGGTGGCTCCCGACCATATGCAATTCCAGTCCCACAGCATCTGATGTCCTCTTCCAACCTCTGCAGGAACAAGGTGCAGACAGAGTAGTGTATGTACATGTGTGCATGCAAGAAAAACACTCATGCACATAAAATAATAGAATGAGTATGTCTTTAAATTATTAAAGAAAAAGAACAAAAGTCCTTGTGTTATTTTGGAGAGGGGCAAAGATTCTCACAAGCTTTTAGGATTTAAGGCAAATGCTGATGTAAAAATGCAATAGTCATAGATTATCAGAGTCTATCAGTCATGATATATTCAAGGCAGTAGAAAGGGTCCCATGAATTGAGGGAACCCTCAGTCCACACAGAAGAGTATAAAGTACAAAGGAAGCAGCACACAAAAGCATGTAAAATGGAAACTACAATGCTCTAAATAAGTCAGAATCTATTTAATCACAGTGAATATGAATACCGTAAATATGAATAAATTAAGTGGCACAGTGTGAAGACTCTCAGAATCTATCTAGTCTTTATAAAATATACATTGAATGTAATCATCTACAACTACAGAACGTTAAATATAGTAATATATGTGCCAAGTGCACACGAGTGATGCAAATGCAAATTTGGCTGCATTAGTGTCGAGCAAAACAGCATTCTTATAGCCAACGAGAATTAGAAAATTCTGATAAAGAAATCTCCCAGAATGCAGCAATGAGATGATGGTTTGGAAAACAACTGAGAATAAACAAGGAAATTCCAGGACTTGTTCAACATATTTAAACAAAAAGTGTTTCAGAAGGGAGAAAATGGAGAAAAAGAGAAAGGAAGGAGATACTCTTTTTAAAAAAAAATATGAAACAAGCTTTTTGAGACTGAAGAAGGCTGCTCTGTCAATATCTATGAAAATGTATGAAAAGGGTCCCATGCTAAGGCACGTCATCAGTTTCTAAACCTTGGGACACAGGAGATATATTAAACCTCTACAAAGAGAAACATGGGAAGTAGCAAAGGACAAGATCTCCTGAGTAAATTGAGAGCATGGAGACTTTGGGGGGAGGGTTGAGAGAGGAGGGAAGAGGCGGGGAGGAAAGCAGAGAAAAATGTAGAGCTCAATAAATATCAATAAAAAAATTTAAAAAGAGAGAAAACAGATCACATGTAAAGGATCAGAAACCGCAGTGGCTTTGAGTTTCTTAAATAGAACCACTAAAAGGTAGAACTCCAGTGGCATCATATCTTCCAAACGCCTAAAGGGAAATTACCTCAAGCCAAGGATACTGTAGCTAACTCTAAGAGAGACATACATGGGAAGTAGAAAAAGACAAGATCTCCTGAGTAAATTGAGAGCATGGGGGCCTTGGGAGAGGGTTGGAGGGGAGGGGAGAGGTAGGAAGGGGAACAGAGAAAAATGTAGAGCTCAATAAAAAAATATACTGTAGCTAGCCAATAACTCTTGATCAAACAGGAAAATGAAGAATTATTTGTTTAAATCCATGATGGTGAATGAATTTCTCTTGCACTGGTACAGTAAGGGAACATTTAAACAAGAAGTGATCGGATAACTTGATGCTTGCACTTCTGGAAGGACAAAGAAATGAGCAACCCTTGGAAAAAACAGAGAAGAAAAAGTAACCACAAAAGGCTGCTGGGTGCTTCAGCTACAAAGAGTCTCCAGTTATAAGCACTCAATACTTACTGAACCGAAACAATGAACTGAAACCTATATGAGAATAAGCTGATGGCCATGGACCAGCTATGAAAAGGGGGCCTAAAAGCTCAGATTCCCTAATGAGAAGCCAAAGATGAAGTCTGAAGTTGAAACCCCAGAGGAAAGACAGATAACTGTGCTCCTCACTGGCGTGGAAATAAAAGGGCAACAAGTAAATAAATCTCCTAAACAATTTAAGTCATGTCCTCTAGAGTTCGTTCTTTTTCAATAAGGCATTGCTGGCTCTTCTTCGGAGAGGCGATTTCTCTTTATACTCCCTTGAGTATAAAGTGTGACAGTGACTTGCTCCACACTGCTTTGTCCTTCCAGGTTCTGGGAGGAGCAGGTGACTAAGACAAATATCTGAGGGATAGAAAAGGTAGAGGGTAGGAAGTAGGGGTGCAATTTCAAAACACAGCACAGGTCCGGCACCCAGTGAAAGAGCGAATGAAGATATGGCAAAGGAGAGTTCAGAAGGCAACGCAGAAAGAGAGTGCACCAGGACAAAAGCCATCCAAATACATCTATGCATTTAATAACAACTGGTGGAAGGAAGGGGTCGTGGACTTGAAGGAGAGCAAGTATGGGTGTATGGAAGGGTTTGCAGGGAGGGAAGGAGAAATCCTGGCTAAAATACGGTCTCAAAAGTAAATAATCAACAACAAAATACAAGTCGTCCCATGATTGCTTTTAATGATGGGCTTCCCTTCATATGACATCACTGGTTAAAAGAAGTTTTGGAAAAATGGGGCTTCGGGGTGACACTGCAGCAGCCCCCCAAAATAGCCACCTTCAGACAACTGTGTTTAGTGGTGCATTGTCTGCTTCTAGCAGCTGCCTGCACAAAGACTTAAAAGGGAAGCGGCCTGAGCTCTGCCTCTTGCCACTTTCTTCAGTAGCCAGCTTCAAGAGACTGCATTCTGAGCTTGAAAAGGTGGGAACAACCGGCTTGGCCAGACAGAGCTCGGCCCAGGACGCTGCTGCCCTACTCTACCGTGAAGGGAGGTATGAGCAGCACACCTCCTCGGCCACCGTATTCACCAGCCTGGTGTTTGTGATACAGCTCTGACCTTTCAGGGTTATAACTGAAAACAGGATCTCAGAGTAGGCTACACTGCTGTGTCTTTAGGATGAATGAGGTCAAGTGTCCTTTAAAACAGTTCTGTATCAGCATATTATGACACAACCAAGCTTGTACTCATAGATACATTTTACTATTATGGAACAGCTTTACTTATGTTCTTTTCTATGAATTGAGTCACAGTTTTGTCTTCTTTATCAACCAGCAAAAACGTATACACTGAAGGTGTACATATTGCTCTGACTTATACAGACATTATGGGATAACTAAATACATCTAATTAGTACATGGCTTGCCTCTCTCCATTATCAATTTTGTGTTGAGAACAGTTACTCCCTGCTATGGTTTGGATGTTGGCCATCCCCCAGAGACCCATATTTAGGGGATTCATTCCTAAGGTGGTACTGCGGGCCTTTAGAGATAGGGATTAAGGGAAAGCCCTTGGGCCACTGGGAGTGTGCCTTAAAATGGATTGTAAGATGTGCCTATACCGCCGGGTGGTGATGGCGCACGCCTTTAATCCCAGCACTTGGGAGGCAGAGACAGGCAGATCTCTATGAGTTCGAGGCCAGCTTGGTCTACAAGAGCTAGTTCCAGGGCAGGCTCCAAAGCCACAGAGAAACCCTGTGTCGAAAAAACAAACAAAAAAAAGATGTGCCTATACCATATATGTGTATTATGTGTGTGTATGTATATATTATGCATGTTTGTGTGTATATGTATGTATGGTGTAAGGCGTGGCCACATGTGCCACCACATGCTCCCACCAACTCTTATCAAAGACACAAAGAAATGGGGCTGCTGAATCTTGTTCTTGAACTTCGAAAACTATGAACAGAATAAACTTTTGCCTCTATGACTAATCTGACTGGCTATCTTGCTAGAGCAATGCATATTTGATTAGTAGACCCCCCCATTCTCTCATATCAACCCAATCAGTCAGCACTTTTAAAGAAGCTAGCATATTTTTAACTGTGCCATCATATAACACAATAGACCTCTTAAACTCAACCTTTCTGATTGGCTGAAATTTTGAAGTCTTAGTTCACCATCTTCCCAAACACCCCCCGCCTCTGTACCATCATTCACTCTCTACTTCTGTGAGATCAACTTCATTCAACTCGGCAAATGACTGATGGTTTTATTGGAATGTTTATGCTTGTGTTCTAAATAGCTTGAGTTGTAATATGCTCGTGTGATAATCCATGTGGAAAATGGAATGCTACTTATTGCCTTTTATCGTGTAATTGGCATTTTCAAAGTTAATGCCTTTTAATTCTCTCCAGAAGATAATTTCAAAAGAAATAAATGTACTTTTAACAGCTTGATGATGCAGAATCTAAAATTAGAGAAATGATACCATTCATTAATTTTTCCATAAAGTAATAGTTATGTGTACAGTATCAAAATAAGAATTCAACATTCAATTTGGGGAAAATAAGTTGTGAGCTATATTTGACTCTAAATGCTGCTAGTTTGTCTTCGTGTTCGTCCTCCTCCTCCTGTTCCTCTTCCTTGTCCTCCTCCTGCTCCTCGTCTGTTCCTCCTCCTGCTCTTCCTGCTCCTCCTCCTCCTGTTCCTCCCCCTTCTGTTCCTCCTCTAGTTCCCTCTTCCTCATGTCTTTCTCCTATCACAACTTTCAACCATAATCATTTTTCTAGTAATTCACTTTTTCAGCCAGAAATCTTGGGGAAAACATGGCTAAAAGTTAATTTAAGAAAGTCAGCTATAATTTATGGCACATGCTTAATAATATCAGGATGGAAAACAAAACGGGAGCACTGAAAAAGACATTTTATCATCTGTGGAATCCTTTTCCTCTATTGTTTTCAAAATATTTGCTCTCCAATACTTTAAAAACAAAAACAAAACACTTACCTCATCCACATTCTCGAAGGCATTGATGATGTCATAAGGTAAACAGGACAGCAGATCGATCACAAACCAAGTTTTCAGATAGTTCATCCTTATGAGCTTTGGGTCAGAAATGACCTCTCCCCCTGGCCCCACAAAAGTCGTGTGAAAATTTAAAACGATGTCAACCAGAAAAATAACGTCCACCACACTGTCCAGCACCAGCCAGGCTATATTGTTCTGCTTTGTTTTAAAGGAAACGTTGTAAGGAACCATGATGGCGGTGTAGAAGGTAAGAATTAGAATCACCCAATCCCAGGTAGTTTTAAAAGCACAGTAGTGTAAAATGATGTGGGGTGGCGTCTTTGGCGCTTCTTGTTTGTACTGAGGAAGGATGTCTGACCCCAGCTGAAGAACCTAAAGGAAGAAAAAGTGCACATAAGTGATGGGGACTTCTCTGAAGTCAGATATGCCTGTACACCCACCGGGATCAGTCAAACCATAAGCTGAGTCTAACAGTTCTCGGTTTTAAGCCAGTCATTCCTCTATTGATTCCTCTCCCTCTTCAGAAACGTCCTGGAGCTTGCTCAAAGGACCGTATGGAAGTCCGGCTTCTCCACAAGCTGATCTGATTACTAGTTCATCTGCTCGGCTCTCCAGTGCCCATCCTTGACCCACGGGCACAGTGTCTCAGGTGCAGCTGCCCAAACTCCAGGCAAGCCTGACAAGAACCACATGTCTTTCATTGACTGTCCCATAGTTATTTGGTGGGTGACCACCACTTGTTACACACACACATTTAGCACCTTAGAAAATATACTTTTGCTTCTGATGGCCTCCCCGAACCCCGGGGCCTCCGTGTTGGCAGCCTTGCTCAGCAAGTGCTCCGATGGCTAAGAGGGCAGTGTTAGGGGTGGTAGTGGCTGCTTTTCCCCTTGTCTCTCTAAAACCAGAGCTATAAAAGAGCATTGTGTTTCTTGTCAGGCGCAAGCTTCCTTTAGTAAAGGAGATAAGACATTAAGTACTAGGTTTAGCTCTCTGTGCCTTTTTAACAAATGGAAAAAATTATCAGCGCAAGTTTACGTGAACCTGAACTTACTCTGCTGGGTCTAAAGTGAGAGAAGAAGAGAAGCAGATGACCCAGCAAGAGTCAGAGGTGGCAGGCACAGCACGGGACTGAGACTGCCTGTTGGAACCTGGGAAACGTGAAGCTAGTGGAAGGATCCCATCTAAAACTTCTGCCTCGTGTCTTTATTTCACTAGCGTAATGGAAGTATCAAGGCGTGTGGCAAGTGGGGCTTTCTTAAGTAACGTTTCCAGAGGACTTTTACAACTCACGCAATCAGTTACTTAGTGCTGGAGGAGTCTAAGAGATAAATGCATCAAATATTTGAATACATGAATAAACAAAGATAAGAATTAGCATATAGCTTGAAGGCTTATCTTCCATAACACACACGCACACACACACACACGCACACACACACACACACACACACACACACCTCTTGAAGCCTGGAATAGTACACTAAAAATTTCTCATACATCGAGTTTACATAACTGGAGACTGAGTATATAAGATCTTGCTATCTTCACTATCAGAAAATGCTGCTAGTATTTCCTTTAGTTCTTTGCTACTCTTACAATTTTTTACTTGGGGCTCTTAGAACTACTTTAGGGATATTTCACGTATTTGCCTACTTTCTCAGTGCCCCAAATATATTATACCCCTATGGTTTTAAAGCGCTTAGTAGCAGTTTATCCTAGCAGGAATGTAAGCCCCATGTTGGGGAGGCGTGTTAGACCGAAAGAACTGCACATAATTATGGCTTCTCTCTTACCTTCCAACACCATCAGCTCCAATTTCCCTGGAAGAAGGGGAAATGGAAAATGCTTCTCTTTGCCAGTTATGTCTATAGTTCGAGCTCAAGGAATAATTCCATGTGCTTTAACTCTGGCTCATATTAGAATCTTCTGGGGAGGTTTTATAAAGTGTGGCATATTCACACCTAAACCCCCACTCCCCCAGGAAGGTGACACTGGCCTGAGTGGATTTTCTGAAAAGTCTGTATTTTCACCTTTACCAGGGGATGACAATATGTAGCTCACAATAGTATCTTTTTCTTCTTTTTTCATTCCCAACTTACATAGCTGGACAGGAGCACTGAATTGCGCTCCTCTGTGAGGCGGTGACAGCTATGTTGCCCATTGTTATTTCACTTACAGTGGCGTGAGAATAAAGTGGAGACAGGGGCCAGAAGCAAGCAGGCTTAAGAAACCTCAGCTCAGAGACACAAGCTGGGCTCTTGGGCTGGGCTTGGTGAGGGAACTGGACTCTTGAAGCAGAAGAGAAGGAAACTTCGAAGCAAGCAGTACTCCTTAAGGAGCATCCTCAGACAAGGCAGGTCCACCTGGCTGCTCCAGCTCCCAAGCCAGATGCAGTTCACGGTGTAAACTGCACATGGTGTAAACAGTATCACTGAATACTATAGCCATGTCCTATTTTAGCTTAAGAATAGCTGTTCCATGAAGTGTTCTTTCTCCATGATATCAAAAGTTATTTAGAAAAGGAAAAAAGAAACTGTCCCAGGTCTACCTGTTAATTAATAATAAGCGAAGGAAAACTCCATAACTCTAAATTTAAAGAATAGACTTTATTTCCCAACCCTCTCTAAACTAGAATTGGTATTTGTAACAAATTAAGAAGTGCCTCGGCTCACCTTTTTCTGGCAGTGTAAATCAGTGGACACCTGGGTTTAATGGTGTCTTTCTCTTTCTTGCTAAATTAACTCAAAATATTTTACAAATTCCCACCATAAACTCAGCATAATTTTGGTAGCTCTCTCTCTCTCTCTCTCTCTCTCTCTCTCTCTCTCTCTCTCTCTCTGTGTGTGTGTGTGTGTGTGTGTGTGTGTGTGTGTGTGTGTGTGAGACATTTGGGGAGGAGTGTATACCACGGCACACATGTGGAGGCCAAAGGAAATTTGCAGAAGTCAATTCTCTGCTTCCACCATTAGGTTCCAGAAATAGAGCTCAGGATGTCAGACTTGGCAGCAGGCTCCTTTGCCTACTGAGCCATCTTGCTAGCCGTAACTCTTCTATTTTTCCTGAATTCACTCCACTGAGTACCAGTACATGCTCGTAACTGACCCTAGAGTCCCAAGTCTGAGTAAATGCTACAATATCTTAAAGTCTTTATCCGCTTCCTGTCCTGTGTCTTTCACTCCTTAGTAACAACCCAGTTCTTATTCATCTTCACATCCTTTCATTGTACAGAAATCCAAATACAATGGAAACCCTCAATTAATATTTTCCGCACACACAAATGAACGTGTGGATTCTCTGCCCTATTTGTTCAATTAAATCACACAGTCTCTACGCATCACCCAATAAAGCATGAACTACATTTCCATGCAAAACTTGAAGAGAATGAGAAGGAGTGTTTCAAACTTCTACGGTTCTACAAAGAAAACATAAATTATCACCTACGCAATTGTGCTTCTCCTGAATAATCTGGGGGAAAAGCGTATCAAGGCCACTTCCTTGCAAAGCAAAGTCATTCTCATACTTACTTCAGCTAGTCGTGAATGCTTGTGGACGGTCTCTGTTTTATTCATCGGTGTGAGCTGCTGTAAAACACTCCGGCTGTTTGTCAAAGCCCGTGTCAATCGGGCAAATTTTGTCCAACCTTAAAGAGATGGAAAGAGAGTTCTGGTTATTCACATACAAAGCATTGAAAGTGCAGCATTCTCTCAGATAGCTGGAGGATCATGGCAACCGCAGGCTGTCCAGAAAAACTGAAAAGTGTCTGTCTCGTTCCTGTGTACACGCCATCAAATTCGAAGTGTAGCTAAAACGAGGTACTTTCTAATATTTGTAACATTTGGGTCTTTCTCGCATCTACTGCATAGTCTCTGTAGTCATGGTAGATAACAGGCTAAAAAAGTTATCTGGTCCTGCTCGATTTGTATGGGTTTGTGAAGGGGAAACAGCTGCCTACCCAGCAGCTCCTCTCTCAGCATCCCATGCATCTGTGCGTTCCAAGTCCCTAGTTCTCACTAATGGACTTGAAGCGGAAACAACGATGCCACATCTGTATCCCTATTTCAGAAGCAAGTTGGTATCACACTTCCTACTCCTTCTACCAGCTGTATGCAAATAGCAAGCCCTTAGAGGAAGGAAAAGCCACTGGATCGCTGTGTAGAAAGATGCCAGCCAGGGCCACTTGCTTGGGATTATTTCATGAACAAGAAATGTGCTTCTCCTGTATCAAATCAATTTTTCCCTTATTAATAGAAAAAATACATAACCTTACTACATTATTGTTGGTTGTTAGAGTGGCTGCTACCGCCCTAATGAAAAGCGTTCTAATGTGTGTTGTAGACAGAGGTATCCACCTAGGAGGAAAAGTCCAATTCCAACCGCGTCTATTATGCACGTTGCACCTTCCTTGTAGCTTAATAAATTTTATTTCTCCCATTAACAATGGCGGTGATATCTAAAATGTTATGCTTGGAATATCTAAAAACCTAACCATGTTTTCACAAAGAGAAGTTGCTTTGGGGAGAAAGGAATGTGAATTTAATGGGGAAAAAAAAAAACTTTCTTCTGGGGCCTCAGCTTGGCATTATGAACAACATTTATTTCAAAGAAACACCAATGAGATATGAACAAATAGAGCAAAATGAGCCATCCCATGGCCCTCTCTCAACTCTGTGTCCTCTAACTAGCTCTAAAGCTCCACTCTGTTGGAGATCTCTCTAGAGCTACTTGATCATGTCTGTAGGGTTACCCACTGACAGAGTGGTCTCCAAACAACTCCTTAAAAGTGAAGCCTCCAGCTGGTTAAAAGGGATGAACCCAGAGGCATGATGAAATCTCAGCTGATTCAATAAACCCTGAAGGAGCAAGCCCTGGGTCTACAGGAAACAAATGCCTGTCAGATCACAGAGTACAGGCAATGTTGGACGTTGCTGTTAGCCTTCAGACTTGGAACGACCCTCAGGAATTCACTTTTTTCTGTGTGTTCAGTGATTGCACGAGAAGTAAGCTGACATCCATTGATGGAAAGTCCTTTTTCCTTCTTCATTAATGGGCCTTTCCCTAGTCTGGAATTTAAAATCATGTTGGGGACATTACCTGTAACCCAAGGTTCTATACAGTGTTCCAGTCTCACAATGAGGCAACTAAGACACCAGAAATAACATACAAAATCAACTTGAATTCACTATCACCAACCTTGACTTCTCTTCTGTGTGCTGGACCTGCGCATCTCTCTGCCTTTGGCCAGCCTCCTCTAAGGCATTCTACAGACATCTGCTCCCAGCAAGCCTAAAACTCACCTCGTTACTACTCTCTCTCCATGTTACACATCCTACATCCTTCATACACTCTTGATAAACTAACTGGTGCCATTTCTAACCATACAAACCAGTAACTTATCACCCACTGCCCTTCTTTCACAATTACACACACACATGCACACAGACCCGCAAACACACACAAACATGTACACACACTCCTGCATAAGCCTTCTAGTTTATAACTTACAAATCTTTCAAACTGAATTCCTTCCATTCTTACTTGTCAAACAGTGCAGCATGTGTCACTGCCGTCAGGGGACAGCCCCCCGAGAACATACCCACACGCGGGTAAGAACCGTTCTGAAACACAAATCCAACCACGCTTTCCCATTCCAATCCTTCACGTCAACCTGGAGACTTCCAAGAAAACACCGTGTCCTTGGAAGAGGTCCTTTAGTTCTTACCCACAAGAACTTACACTCCATCCATCTTCTGCCACCTTACTGTTCTCCAGCCTTACTAAATCAATAGAAAATTAATTGAAGAGCAAATTCGAAATATAATTAAATCTTCCAGAGTTCTTTTACATACTGTCATGCCCCACTCTTTTCTATATTACACTCCTCCTGTTTGCCTACAGCTCTCTCCCCCTCCCCATCTGTTTGGCTAAGGACAGTTCAGACTCACGTGAAGAACTACTGCCTTATGGAAGCTTTTTTTGTACACCTACAGGAGGGGTGTGCCCTCATCCAGACTCTATAATCCACACATCACGTGACAGTAACACCGTCTGTGTAAGCATGGTTTACTTTGGGTTAATAAAGTTCATCTTTTCACAGCAGCACTAAGGCTGTAAGTAAATTAACAGATGATGGCCGACTAATCCAACTTTATTTGAGACAAGAGCCCATTCACGTCTTATTACAGTGGGTCTTGGTCAGCAGGGTGGGTGTAAATGAGAAGGTGCTCTCAGGTGACAGTGACTATTTTGGGCACCCCTCATCAACGTACTGAAGTGTATCTGATCGTTCCTCATCTTACATCAGCTATGTGTTATAGCTGCATAGGCTATTTCTAGAAACTTCCCAGCTCCTCTTTTTTTCTTCCTGAAGGCTCACATTTCTAAGAAAGGTGATGTTGAATTTCTGTATATCTGAGAGGGACTAAAAGAGAAAACCATTTTCATTCTGTGTACACAGTAATGTTTGTCTAGAAAAAAAACTCTGGCACCAAAAGGGAAATGTGGGAGGGATATATCCCATGAGTCAAGGAGAGCACAGCCCTTCAGGAGGCTGGCATTTGCTCCTCTGTCACTATGCAGGGAATAAGAGGTGAAGGAGAGACACAACTATGAGAGCCATTGTCACATAGTGATAGTGCGGCATTCCTTAATAAGGGAGCAGTAGTTCCTAATTTAAATACTCATAAAATCCTTCTTTAAATATGTCTGTAAATGACTAACTATAATCTGATCAACACAATTTTTAAAGGACACTAATTTCATATTTGTAGAATAAATAAGACATGGAGTGAAAAAGTTATACAGGGATTAGCATATCAAATGCCTTATATACAATTTCAAAATGAAGCAAAGGAACTGGGCTCAGCTTTCAGTGGGTGTCACTACTATTCATGACATTAAGGAAGAACTCTGGAGTGAAGAAGGTAGAGAGGGCTCCTAATCTTCAGAAAGATCCTGAGGAACTACTAGCTGGGAATGAAAGGCGGGGCTAGGTGATGGGTCAGCTCTGGCATGGGGATTCACAAGCAAAGATTCACAAAGGATTCTTTCTTCCTAAAGAAACCAAAGTCCAGGGCAATTGTCAGGAAGTCATCATTCAGGATTTTGCTATCAACATGCCCCAGAAGGTGGAGGACCAAAGTTAAGTCCAGATGTGTTCTACTTCATATGTAAATTAGTAGATGTGCAAGAACCCAGAGTTAACTGGCCAGTGGGACACTCTTGCTGCCCTTGACTCTAAAGCGCTAATGTTAGCACTTTTCTGAAGACTTCCATACCTCCTTACTCCCACAGCCTACCCTCATACTTCACTGGAAACAAACAAAAGACACACGAAAGACATTAACCTGAAGTTTCCCTTCTCTTCTTCCCACAAGGGTGCTTCCCTCTTTCCTGCTCCCAGTACCTCTAAGATGGGGCACTTGCTTGTCCTTGACAATGCATAAACCACACTGATACGTGCTCTAGGCATTTCCAGATTTTTCACTACTATAAACAACGCCACGCTGAATTTTCTAATGCCATCCTTTCATGCTCTGGCATTGGCACCGTTCTAACTAGTTGAGTTGATTGGCTCTTTCTCACCCCCTTCCCCCCCCCCCCGCCATGTTACGGACAAACTTTGAACAAGTCAGAGACAGCCACGCTGTCTAGGTCAGAGAAAGAGACTCCTCAGCAGTTCTCCCATCTCCACGGGACCGCATTTCCCCAGCTCGCCTCGACAGGAACCTAACTGGTGCGACTGATTGCTCAGCAGTCCGCTGATGTTACTTAGACGTGATCAATACGGGGTAATATGAACAGACAGTCGCGTATGACAAGCAGAATGCTTGCGCTGTAAGTTGTTCATGGCATTATGAGAACATTTGTTCTCCTAAAGGCTCGGGCTGCCAACTCCTTCTTAATAAAACATTAGTTTAGCTCTATTGGGTTGCAATTAACCTCTTTGTCATGGACTGTCTAATCTTAAAAATGAAAGGAAGTCACAGAGGCAGTTAAATCAATCTATTGGACTGCAACACAAGATTCCAATCCATAAGGAAAGAGCTTAGGTAAACAGTTTTGCTCGCAGCCAACAAGACTGGCTGGCATAATTACTCCTGTTTCTTCCGTTGTCTCCTCTCTAAAGAAATCATTGGCTTTTGCAAGTAGGTTACTTTCTTGATGTTATTTTTATTCTGGAAGAATTTTTTTTGTCTCATTATTGGCAAAAAGGTGTCATAACTACTTGGCAGAGGGCATTTTACACTGTAATTATCTTAGCAGTTTGGAAGTCTTTTTGAAAACCCTGTACTGTTTCAATGGGCAGAGATTTGGATAATGATCTTTAGAAGACATAACAGTGGAGACCTTCAGACAGCAATTTGCACATGATGGCAGATAAAGTTTTAGATACTGTTGACTGATTGTCTGAACAACACTCTCAACATCCCAATGCCAGGTACAAAAGATAATAAGACAACTTCACCCTGTGGAATTAGCATCAGGAAATTTAGTTGGTTCTAAGAGCACAACTCGGTCCAGAAAGAGAGCATCCTCCTGAGGCCTGTGCTTGGAAACAGAGTTACTGTGGCTACGCCTGCCAGCGAATTCCCACTGCAGAAGACAAGACAGCAATGGACAATCTGGAGAACCTGAGGCTTGAAGTCAGCCTGAGTGTTAGGCTTTTCAACGGCGAAGTGGAGATAATAATATTCATTTCAAATTTGGTGAAATGAGAAATGATGATCATAGGGTACCTGGTAGGCACTGACTATCCATAGGAGTTGATAGTCTTCCCTTCAGGAATTTTTGCTGTATCCCTTACGGCATAATTCAAAAGCATTGTTGATATCCTACATGACCGCTCAGTTTAAGAACGGAAACAAAATCACTCAGGATGAAATTTTGGTGAACGGAGGATTTGCTATGAGCAGAGCTTCACTCGGTCACTGCAGCCATAACTGCCATGGTCATTGCCAGAGCTCATTCAAAAAACGAAGTTCGCAGTCCATGCCTTCAAGTCTTTCAACTCTATGTCCAGGGTTTATTTGGTGGGGGGGGGGATGCCAATATAAACAGGAGATTGGTATGAATGTAAAGCAACACATCCGCAGATCTTTGAAGGACATAGCCTTTGTCTAATCAATAGTCCTTTCGGAGATTCTTTCTCTTGTACCCAATCAAAACTGAACTTCAGACAGATCCAGCTTTGTACCCCCTGCTCATCTCCATCCTCTGACTGGACAGAAGCGGAGAACAGAAAGATGGCCATGGATGCTAGTAAAACTCTCGACCAAGAACCTCAGAGGACCTCCCTGCTGCCCAGTGGTCCTGTGTCTCCCTCCTTTAATCTGGTTTCATGCTCTTAACTCCTCTCATGTGTCTTTTCCCATCCTCACACCCAGCTGATCACCAAAGACACAGGAGCACTTGGAGCGAAGCTTCTCCTACTAACTTGCTAGTTTATCCTGTTTATCCCCCTGGAATACTAGAAAAGGGGCCACTCCTATATCCCCAGGAATAGCCTCAGTTCAACTTTTGGAAGAAAAAAAAACAATAAAAGTAAGGTTAATAGAATAGGATATTCGTACAGAGATAATGAAAAACTTTATCTTAAGTAACTCTGAGGCCAAAGGCTGGATCAAAGTTGAAATCACAATCTTCTTATTCAATTTGATATTGCAGTACGATAATGAGATTACATGTGCTATTTATCCAAAAGTATCATTTCTTCTTATTTGTCTTTAAAAATGGGAAAAAATACACTATTTTACCAAGCCTCTCAAAATGCTCCCTGGTTCCTATATCACTAGCTTCAAAGATATAGCAGAATGATGACTTAATGGCATAAATATTTCATGTCTTTTGAATTTTTCATGTTAAATGTACAGTTCACATGAATAATAGAAAGTAGTTCATATGCAGCATTCATAGCTGCATTATGCAATGCTTTTTCAGTAATCTGTTATGTAGAGGGAAGGCATACAAGAGTTTCAGAACCAAAATTCTTCTCAAATTAGCCCATCTTCTAGAATGTCTAGCACTAGAAAAAGGTGTCTTATATCAATACTGTCCACTGGATCTTGATTTGCATACTTATTCAACTCACTGTTCAACAGTCTAGTGGCCTGACTTGTCTGGGCTATTCGAAATAATTTATAAGTGTAGACAATTTGACTCGAAAGAGACCTTGCCTTACAAGCACTCTGCGGTACTTAGGGAGATGCAGAGTGATGAAGCTGAGAGAACGTAAGAAGGGAGAAGCATTAAGTTCAGAGATAAAAGTCAGCACATGTGCCCCCAGTTCATGGCAAAATGCTGCCAACTCCCAGTTTCCATAGATACAAAATTACTAACTACCATTAAGATTTAGCAGTCAGATTGGTGGGGAAGCACTGCGCTTTCCTTGACCAGCCTCAACTGTTTCATAAAATTATACAAAGTAAATGAGAAGAAAATAGTCCTCTAATATACATATATGTATATCTGGGGGTAAAAATATGATTAAAAAATCCACTCAAGTTAACTGCTATTCATGTATGAAGACATTGAAATTCATTTGAAGAGTATTTTAGGTCACCAATCATGTAGCAATCATTTATCTTTTTTTTTTAAATTCCTCACTCAAAGATCCATGCCACTGTTAGTCATAAGGTTTTTACAGATGTTTCTTATGAAGAAAGGAAGACTACCCCTATTCCTACTCTCCTGGGGATTTTTAATCAAGAATAAGTGTTGAATTTTTTTCAGATGCTTTTTCTATGCCTACTGATGGGATCATATGCTTTTCTTTGCCACCTGACTGATAGGATGGATGGGGGGGGCGGGGGATTGTTTCCTGAAGACTGTAACCATTCAACTGTCATGTGTAATTCTTCTTACATTTTGTGAAATCAGTTTTATAAAATATTTTATTAAAAGCGTGAAAAGCTCACCTATTACTTCCCTTTTCTGTAGTATCTTTTCAGGGTTTGGTATCAGAGTGGTGCTGGCCTCATCTCATGGCTTGGGAGACTTCCCTCTGCTTCTGCATTCTGGGAGACTTAAGGAACCACAGGGTTCCTTAAGGTGCAGGCAACCACAGGGGCTGTGAGCTCCTGTGTCCAACAGCCATGCCATGTACAGAGGACAGTAGTTCACAGAACTCCTCCTTGTCCTCCAGCTCTTACATTCTTTTTGCCTCTGCTTCCAAAACGTTCCTTGAGCCTTGATGGTTTGGGAGGTTGGTAAAGATGGCCATTTAGGGCTGAGCACATAGAGGGAGAGTTTGGGGGAAGGGAGGGAGAACTTGGAAGAGGGGAATGGGGCTGGCTATGATCGTATTTCACTATATACGTGTGTGAAATCCTGAAGAAGGAAAGAGAAATATCTTCCTTCTGCATTTATTAGGGTCTTCTGATAAAACTAATTGCCTTGGCTTGGGTCAATTATTCTTTACTACGTAAGTACTGAATGGTGACAGGGTAGTTAAGGTTTTCTGCTTCTCTCCTCCCCAAGTGAATTTTGAGAGGTTGGTCTATCTCCTAAAAGTCTCCAGTGGTGGCCACAGGGTGATCAATGCCCAGATTCAGTAGCCACAGGATGAGTGGAGGCAGATTTTTCATTTCCACTATTGGTAATATGTGCCTGGCCCTTTTTTCTTGGTTACCAGAGCTAGAGATTTATTAACTATAGTGGTATTTCATTATAGGAATTAGCCTGGAGTTTTGGTGGTTTTCCCCTGAAGAGGTCTTTACAATGATTTCTCCCACATGGTTCATGATGTCTTGTCTTCAGCTTGCTTTGGTTGAAAAGTCTCTTCTTTGTATAGCTTCCCAAGATGGAAACTAGGTTACTAGGGTCTTTTAGTCATTTTCTTTTGCAATATATGCATCTAACATTACATATTTTCTTCTAAGCACCATCTTTACAGTCTCCACAAATTTGAAAAAGCTAAATGTTCATTTAGCTCAAAGGATGTGTAACAAGATTTTTTGGCTGATAGATTATTTAGAAATGTGTTGTTTAATTTCCAAATTGTTGTAGCTTTCCACATATCTTTAAGTTATTGAGTTCTAATTTATTTTTTTATTTTAAATGTTTAATTCATCCATACTAACCACAGTTTCCCTCTCTCCTCTCCTTCTACTACCCCACTTCCCCTGAGCCCACCTCCCATCTACTCCTTGACTCCCACGGGGAGTCAAGGAAGCTTGACACATTAGGTTGAGGAAGGACTAAGTCCCTCATCCCTGCATCTATGTTCACAGTAGCATTATTCATAATAGCCAGAATCTAGAAACAACCTAGATGTCCTCAATTGAAGAATGGATAAAGAAAATGGAGCATTATTCAGCTGTAAAAAAACAATGACATCTTGACATTTGCAGGCAAATGGATGGAACTAGAAAAAAATCATTCTGAGTAAGATAGCCGAGACCCAGAAAAACAAACACGGTATGTACTCACTCAT
This sequence comes from Alexandromys fortis, assembly GCF_014885135.2. Taxonomy (NCBI): domain Eukaryota; kingdom Metazoa; phylum Chordata; class Mammalia; order Rodentia; family Cricetidae; genus Alexandromys; species Alexandromys fortis. Next base: position 6,554,706 of record NW_026067963.1, read on the forward strand.
AAGTGGATGTTAGATGTAAAGCAAATGAAAACCAGAATTCTAACTTAACTGCATTATGATCTGAGACTCATTTTTTTCAAAGGTATCTCTTCATTTAAATTGGTCAAAAATTTTAGGACTCAGAGTGTAGTGTGTCTGGTGAGTGCTCCATGTACAACTGAGAAAGAGATGCCTTTTCTGGCCATTGTCTGAAGCACCATGAAGTATGGCGCTATTTCATTTGTATTTTCATAAATAAAGCTTTCCTGAAGAACAGAACACAAAACAGCCCCACTAGTCAGCCACACAGGCTGGGCAGTGGTGGTGCATGCGTTTAATCCCGGAAGCCCCACTAGTTTAGCCATACAGGCTGGCAGTGGTGGTGCATGCCTTTAATCCCAGCACTGGAGAAGAATATAAAGTGGGCTAAGACAGTAACTGGCTCTTTTTTCAGTCTAAAGATTTCAAAGAGGTAAGAGCTCTCCAGTGGCTCGGCTGCTTTTCTTTTCTGATCTCCAGGTTGAACCCCAATATCTGCCTCTGGGGTTTTATTAACCATGCTACAGTGACATTCCAAAGACATGAATCAACATTCAGTGCAAAGATGATTAGAAATATGTCTTCGTATTTTTAAAAAGTAGGCCTTGCTGGATGTGATGGTGCATGCCTGTAGTTCCAGCAGTTGGAAGACTGAGGCAGGAGAAGTACTGAGCTTCGGGTCAGCTTGGGTCATACAGTAAGATGAGAGAGGGGGAAGGGGGAACCTGAGTCCTAAATTAGATATTTTACTTAATCTTCCAGAAAGTGATTTCATAGAGTCTGGGATTTCAGAGACATATATAAATGAATTTGTTTGGTCCTATTTTCAATAGTTGGCACATTGTAAAGTTTCTCTTTTTAATTTGATACTAACAGAACAAGTGAATAGATCGGTATGCATTTAGACTCACCTGCAAAGGATAAAATAATGTAATTTTCTGTAATTATGGTTGCAATTGGAAAGCTTAAATCTCTGTGTAGGTTTGTTTTTTTTTTTTTTTTTTTAAGGAAGGGAGTGTTTGGCAAATGAACAAAAGCAAGCATTTCCCTTTGGTCTCCTAAGAGGTCCCTAAAAACTAACATTTTATAAAAACCTATTTCTAAATGAATTTTAAAGTCTTCATTTATGTGACATCGGCTTCTAATTTAAACCCAAATGGAGAAAATAAATTGGGAATAAATTACATTGGAGAGAGGCAAGAGCGCTCTAGGTTTCCGTAGCCACATCTCTGGATGCTGCAGTCAATAACGCTCCACTTGGGAGGCTTGCATTGTGCCAGCCACTCTCTTTATGACAAAATTATACAGTTTCCACACAAGAGAACGTACAACTGAGCAAACAGAAACTGATAAGTAAGCCGAAAGCAATCAGCCAGTAAAACTCAATTAGTTGACCAAAACTCCATCAAATTCTTAACAGCACCGTGGTAGGAGCTCAATGAAGTCAGTCCCGGCTATGTGTAATCGTTTGTGCTAAAGCTCACTGGATACAGGGGATTGAAATGCCAATTGGGTTGCTCCCAGATTAACTGTACTCAGTGGAATTCCCGGCTGCATCTCACTAGGATGAATGCAGAACCAGAGAAGGGTCATAAGAAGATGTGGCAGATAGAAGGCCGCCAGCTTCTTAGGTACAGATAATCCTTTTGGGAATTACCTTTTGTTGAATCATCCTCTATCGGTTGTTTGAACAACGTAATATCCTTGAAAGTGCACAGGAACAAGACCACTTTCTCATGCTCGTTTCTTATTGGTGCAATTTGCATGTAAAACCAAACAGGGGTTCCTGTAGTGGAGAGAGAGGGAAGAAAAAGACAGTGGAGTGTCACAGGGGCCACAGCAAAGATTCGCTCCCCTGCCCACGCGCCTTGCTTCTGCTGTTTCTACGGCAAAACAATAGTTTCGTTACTTGAATGAATAAATAAAATTTTTAAAAACTACTTTAACCAGAATTGCTAGTACAGGCCTATAATCGCAGCTACTCAGGACACTGAGGTCGGAGGACCACAAAATTAAGGGTGGCGTAGACTACAGCGTGAGCTCAGGGCCACGTTGGGTAACTTAGTAAGACACTGTCTCAAAAATAATAAAAATTGAAATTAAAAACTTCCAAGGGCTGGGTAAGTAGTTCCGTGATGAAATGCTTGTCTTGTATGCATGAGGTCTTGGATTCAATTCTCAATATAAAATGAAATAACAAAACAAAACAAAACAAAAAAACTGTTTGACTCTCTATCAGCTACCAGTTGTTCAAATTTAATGACTATATTTTTAGCCCAAAATATGAATATTCCAAAGGAAAGTACTGCTGGGTCTCTTCCCAACTTGTGTGCACGAAGTCAGTCTTGCTGCTAACATAAGAGCAGCATCGCCTTTAGGTCTGGGTCCCGAGGCCTCTGGTGCTCTCCCAGACTTCATTTGACAGGCTCACTGAGAGAGATCACTCCTACATGCCTCTCTGGGCTTGTCACTTTGACAAGTGTTTCCAATTAACAGTCACAGCAACACCTACTGCCCTGGCAAGTCGGGATCCTAAATAAGCCCCTGAAATGCTGCTTCTATCCCAAGGTTCTCTCTTCAGTCAGATGGACTTATGGGACACCTCGATGGCTTTGACTGTGTCCCCAATCACAGAAGACATCAACAGTACTTGATACGTACTGTACAGAGAGTGCTTCCTGAAACCTTCAGGGCAGTCTTATCAGGGAAAGGAAAATAACACAGGTGTTCACAGTCTGAGACTCTTGGGTGTCTTTTAGAGCCACTGCCTCCTGCCCCTCAAGGCTCAACGCTGCCACATTCTTCTTCAAAGGAGAGCCACTGCACTCTCTAGAGGGATGAGGGTTTCGGGGGTCAAAGCTCAAGATCTGAACAGGCCAGGAACTGACATATTGCAAAGAATGAATAGATGAAGGCATAAGGAATACCCTCAAGAGAATAATGATCCACGAAGTGGCAATACACATCATAGGTTTAAAAAAAAACACTTAAAAACACAATTTCCATAATATTTTTTATCAAACAAAGGTGCAATCAGCCCCTCAAACTATTCATTCTTAGGGACAGAGAGGGTTTGGTCATGCTTAGGATTTGCAGAGTGGATGGGCAGCTACGGGAGGTGTGAAATAACAGCATTAGGGGTTCTCTAATAGCCGAATAACAAGCTCCTTCCCATCTGCATCCAAGGCTGCATCACCTAAAGCCACTGCCGATTCTGTTTAAACATCCAGGTAATAACAGTGCTCTTAAATTATTGACTAAACTTGGGGAATCTCTCTAAGTCATGTGAGGGCTAGCTTGTCCTTTAGACCAGAGGAGTGTTCTTAGCAGGCTCACGGAGCCAGAGCAGTGCAGATTTATAAGACTCCATCACTGAGTCTTTTATAGTTCCAGCAGGCCCATAGGAGGACACAGCCCTTTCCATGATGACTGCAGAGTAAGAAAGAGACGCAGGAAACAACCACATCATCTCCGAAGCAGACTCGCTCTCTGTTTCCTGCTCCTAGTGTTACACTGTGTCAGAGCTGTGAGTGACAGGCAGTTTTACAAATAACCGGGGCCAGAGGCTGTGTGTGCTTGACCTGAGGCTGTTCCAGCACAGTGGGCTAGCAGCAAAGGGGTTAGCAACAAAGAGAAAGGGACTTTGAAAATCCTTTCTGGTTGCCAGGTCCTGCTAGAAATCTGGACAAAAACCGTAACTGGGGCCACACCCATGGAAACTGACACTTTCTGTTCTGGCAGAGACAGAACTCTCTGAAAGGCTGTTTCTCAACACCAAGGTAGAATCTGTCCAGCTCATAGGCTTAGATTTCCCCCGCATGGGCGGAATGTTTTCAGGTGGCTGGTGAAATCTCCTTTATATTCTGGTGCTAGGGGTCAGACGGACAAGGAGTCGGAGAGATGGATGGAGGTGTACTCCCAACCACTCAGAGCAGAGCCTGGTCACTGCACACCAGGAACATAGGTGCTAGGTTCTGTCTTGGCTCCAGAGATACTAAACTTTCCCCAGAGCAGAAAATGCCTTCTTTAATAAGAACACTAGATAGGAAGAAATAAAAAAGAGGGTACAAATTGAAGTGCCAATCCCTGATCAAGTAAATCAGAAACCTCAACCTCCACATTGGCAAATGGTGTTTAGCCTAACCTACTCACATGATGGAAGTCTTGGGAGGCTTGGAATTCAGGCATTCCCCAAATAGTCTTCTACGGATATGTCAGTTTTCCTATCTAACGTTTTCCAAAGTCACAAAATACACTCTTTCCAGTTTGATATGCAAAAAATGTTCTTAGATGACCACTTACAAAAGTCCTTTACAACTGGCCAAGATACTTCTATGCTACCCTAATGCCCGGATAATATCTATCCTTATCAAAAGAAAAATCAAAAATAAAGATGGATGCAGATAACATGCAGAGGGAAGCAGTAGTTTTCATCTACCGGGCTGCAGGGCCTGTCTCTTAACAGCTATATGCAAACACCTACACACAATACACGGTTCACCTTAGAGAGCCAGGCTGACTTGAACAAAAGTCACATAATAATTTCAAGCCGTGGTGTACAATGTAGAACATCTAAACTATTCTGGAAGGCAAATTATAACAAAGCAAATCAAGTCATTACCAATAGATTTTAAAGTAAATAAACAAAACAGAATCCCATTAAGGTACTACTGACAAGCTCAAACAGCCTTAATGATGAGCGCTCTCCTGTTATTTGATAACTTGGGCCGTATATCCATGGTCATCTCAAGACTAACAAATCTATAGAAAGATGAAAAGGCTTGGATGTTTGGACGTCTTATGCATTGTAACTAAACAGTAGCACTTTAGGGGAGAAGACCCAGAAAGGATCCGCAACCTCTGCAACAGGGAGAGAGCCTCATTGAGAACTGATTGCTTTCTGTGTGACAAGCTGGCAGCTGAGTATGAGTGCAATCAGAAACATCTTTTCGGACTTGATTCTAAACTGTAAGATGAAATGATTGAGGTTTTGAGAGGTAAAACCACGAGAGATAATGTTCCCGCCAGCAAATGCGCTGCTCCGAGGCAGCATCTAAGACTGCTGTTATCCTTTTGTGGGTCTAGTGCTAAAAAAGAAAATCTAATTTTAATTCCACATATTCCATAAAGAATTGAAGGAAATGGAAGGAAAATTGAGCACCACAAGATCACGCATATACTGACTGTAGGAAAAAAATGCATTCTGATGATGTTAGAATGTCTCTCACACTTCAGGAGACTAGAGTAGCCACTGAAGATGAGGATGGATTTTGTCATCATTTATCATAAAAGTGCATGCACACACACACACACACTTTTCATATGCATTTTTATTGAAAACATTTTTTTTTACAATATGATCTAATCTCAGGTCCTCCTTTCCCAACTCCTCCAAGATTCTCCCCACCTCCAAACCCACCCAACTCTATGTCTTCATTCTCTCTCTCTTTCTCTCTTCAGAAAACAAATAGGCAAACAAACAAAAACACCCAACTCAGAACTTTTTAAAAAGTAAAAGCACATACATACACACAAATAAACCCACAAAAACACAAAATCATAAATCATAATATATGAGCAAAAAACCAGAAAAACAAAAAATGCCTAAACAAATCAATATGCGACAAAAAGTCTATAAAATTACCATTGAGTTCAGTTTGTGGAGGCCATCTACTACTGAGCACAGGCTCTGCCCTTGGGTGTGCCCTTAATATACCCTGTTAGACTCCATGGGAAAACGTTTGCACACAGATGTCATTTGGCCATGGATTCTTGGTTAAGGGTTATGAAGGGACTCTTCATATCCATGCAGTGAACCCAAGTCAAATAGAAGGCTTGATGGCTGAGAATATGCACTGAGGCTTGGTGGTCATGGTGGTGGTTGGCTGATTGGTTAATTTTTGTTTTAACCTCCCAAACAGGGCTGTCCATGAGGTTCTATGTGATGACATAGTTGACAATTGGTGGTGTACAATCCTAACCCCAGAGAATATTCACAACAATCAGCAGACATTTACCAGATGTGAATGGCCTGTTCTGAGGACGGTGCCTATGTCCATTACCCTTCCCCAGGCAACAGGCGACATCTAGCTAAACGTTATGTTTGTAAAGACTGACATCAAGTAACCACATGTCCACCTCACTGACCTTTGTACAGTAACTATGAAAAGTGAATCTATAAAGATGTATTGTGAGCATCCATTGGTACAGACACTATAGAAAACCTACTCAGAGACTAATTTTAAAGTTTTAAAATAGAATCACCATATGTTGTAGCAACGCCATTTCTGGATATTCACCCTAAAGACTGGAAATCTGCGAAACAAGGGATATCTGCATGCTCGTGTTCATTGCACTAACATTTGCAATAGCCAATTTTAGAATTGATCTAAATGTCCATTAGCAGATGAACTGATAAAAAAATAAAATGTGTATAGAACGTGGAATCCTGCTCAGCATTTAAAAGAATTTCTTGAAATGGGAAGATGACTCAGTTGGGTAGGAATGATTGCTGAGTAAGCGGAAGGGCCTGAGTTTGGATCCCAAAACGACATAAAAAGCCAAGCATCATCACTGTGTATGCTTGTGACCCCAGCAGTGGGCGAAACAGGAGACAAGGAAGGGGGCAGAGACAGAGGGATACAGGCTAGCTAGTTTAGCTGAAAGATCGAAGCTCAAGTGAGAGGCCTTGTCTCAAGAGGACCCAGCAGAAGATCATAGAAGATGCCTAAATCTGGCCTCCAAATGACTGCTATGTCATATGATGATTCTGTTGTAAAATTTTAAATGTACCCACATGCAGATGAGAGAGAGAGAGATAGAGAGAGATTGATTGTGGTATTTGCAACAACATGGAAGGAATACAAGATCATAATACTTAATACTAAGTTAAATAAGCCAGGCACAGAAGAACAATATAAAACCTACTCAATTTAAGTGGGACTTAAGTTGATTAAACACATGTCAGACAGTAGAGGTTCTCAGCAGTAGGGTTGGGTAGGAATGAAGAAAAGATGATCTAGGAATACAAAGACTAGATGACACATGAGAAAAGTTTCTCTGTCTGGTTATGAGATGCATTGCATAGCATGGTGAACACGGTTAATAATAACAGTATAGTGCAGACACCACACGAGCAATTTCCAGTATTCCCACCACAAAAAGTCAGTATTTGAAGTGTTGAAGGTTATTTGTTTAAGTATTCATATTGTATTTGTAAATCATAGTGTTAATTTGTACCTAATAAATATGGATAACCATGATGTTGAAAATAAAAATGCGGGGCTGGAAAGATTGCTCAGTGGTTAGGAGTTCCTGTTGCTCTTGGAGAGGATCTGAGTTCAGTTCCCAGCACCCACAAGGTAGCTCACAACTCTCTACAAAGTCCTGGGAGATCCAATCCCTTCTTCTGACTTTGGCCAAGCACACATATTTTACACAAACATATATATAAGCAAAACACTCAGACACATAATATTATTAAAGTAAATTTGTTAAAATAAAACAATGGAAACTGTTTTGCATCCATTTTTGAGAGGATTTCATAGGTAGAATCATTTATTAATCTTCCCAATTTCACCAGCAACCTCTCCCCACACACCAAGTCATAGCACATGGTATCTTCTCTACCTTGTTGCTCGGCTACCATTCCCTAAACTATAACATTTAGAAAAGACCTAAGTCATCTTAATGATAACAGAAATACCTACGGTTTTTTTTATACAGAAGAACTTCAAAACAGTTTGACTCGTAGTTGTCAAAAGTCTGCCTGACTTTCTCAATGGTCTTCTTGTCGGTCAATTCTCCATACATAAAACTGAAAGACAAAAACCCATTGATATTTATGTGTCACTTTTAGACCACTACATCAAATCACATCATCGTCTTACTGGTCCATTTTGCTTAAACTGATGCCCCTGCACAATGAACTAAAATGTGGAAAGCATTATTTCCGTGACATGTTTGTATCCATTGGAAGTTTGCAACCTGTGGGAGGATATGTATAGTCAGTAATATGCTAAGACATGTCACATGCTAAGACATGTTTTAACCACTGTTTCTAAAACTTCCTGCTGACGGTCAGATTTAGAAGCTATTTCGCGTGTGAAGAGAAACAGAGAGGCAGAGAGAGTAACTCCTACAGTTTCTATATGCACAAATTCCAAGCACTGTGGTTCTATTAAACACGTTTCACACCTGCAATGTTTGACTCTCAGTTACCATGGTATGCTGACTGTAACTGCATGAAGCACATGTCACTGAAAGGCACCCATACAGCCACACACCCAGTGTCCATGGTTTTGTTTTCTCTGATTTCAAAGACCAACAATGATCCGATTTACAAGTTCTGGAATGTACAGCTCAAAAGTTTAAAATCTTGTGTCATTCTGAAGAGCACAATGAAAGCTCTTGCAATGTTACTCCATACCCTCTCCGAGGGATGTGAGCCCCACCACCTGCTCAGGGTATCCAAAATCTCTATGAGTCCATACACTACATGCTCCCCAGTTGGTCTCCAACCCACTGACTCAGTTAGCGGATAAGCCACTTTAGTTTGGCAGTGTGTATATTTGAGTAACCATTAGTTTTCTTAATGATAGTCTCAAAGTGCAATAATAATGACTCTTGAAATTCAGATTTTCTGAAGAGAACTCATAAAACACTTCTTTAGTTGAAAATTAAAAGTACAAATTAAAAATGTGTTTTTGAGAGTGGCCCCATCTTATCACATTACACTACTAGAACTGTTTTGTGGTGATTGTTCATATTATTGCTAATGTCTTAGTATCCCTAATTTATGAATGAAATATTACAGTAGATATCTATGTATGGGAGAAAACAGGATATGCAGAGTTTGGTCCCATCGCTACTTCCAGAAATCACTGGAGTGGGGGTGTCCTGCAACCTATTTTCCCCAAGGATAAAAGGGAATTTTTACCCATAATAGCTGTCCATCTAGAGCCATAACCAATCACATCATCTCCTTCAGAGTCTGCCAGTATCAGTAACTGCATTTGTTACTTAGCTCACACTGGTGGGGACACACGTAGCTGTGTTGCCTTCTTGTCTCTGGTGATATTCCAACACACTATTTTTTAAATGGACAATATAGGAAATGAAAACTAGCCAATAAATACTAAATTCCACCAAAAAACGAAGGATAATAATTGGGGGGGGCAAAGTAAAGTTACAGAAGACAGAGGGGACCATAGGAATGTTGCTGCTGCAGCCAGTTAAAAGATAGTAGATCTTCAGAGGGATTTCCTGAGCATCAACAAAAATGAGGAAAACGGTTCACAAATAAGTGTATCCCATAGGAGAATTCCAAAGCTGGTGTCTGGAGCAGATACATGTTGATATGGTTAGAACATCAAAAGTAAATATAGGATTAAGGGGTGAGCTTCCACATGCCCCAAAAAGCTGTGCCCTGTTCATGATAGAAGGAAGTCTATGGCAAGATGGCTGGTTAGTGACAGCAGAAGTGACTACAAAGATGGGAAAGGATGAAGGGAGGGAAGGGCAGCTACTATTCAAACAGTGCTTGTAAAACAGAGCTAGAATGCAGAGAAGATAAAATGAAGATATTCTGGGTCATGAGGGCTGTAGATGGTTGAGTAAAGAAGGAAAAAAGCCTGATATCAACTTCCCAAGTCAAGACCAGCTTGATCCCCGAAAAGTTCTATCACAACAAAAAAGACATAGGAGACCCCAGCAGCTCACACCGGCACCCTAAATTGGGGCGGCGGTGCTGGATAATCCTGCAGCCTTCCCGAGTCCTCAGGGAGGGCATGTCATGACGCTGCTCCAAACAGATGAGGAACACAAGTGATGAAGCACATTCTCTTCTGCCTGGGCTCTCCTACCTTCCCCCAGCCTGCCTAACTTCCTATGTACCACCTCTCCGGGTGCTAGAGTGTCTCTAGCTCCACGGTACTGCGGGAGACTTTATAGATGCACTCTGTACCACACAGGAGCCCTGCTCCTTCTACCATGGGAACCATGCTGCACCTGCCTAAGGACCTTCTAACCTCACTTCCTTGGAATACGGTTTGCAGAAATTGGCACACAATCCTTATATTTTTGCATGTGTGCTACATTACACTTGCCCAAGCCCATGAGGAAAGCACTCTTCCCTACTCCTCTGTGTACCATACCCTCCTGGGCTGCTAAAATAGCCCCACCTGACAGCCCTGCAGAGAGCAACAGTCTTCATGATCCTGCTTCCTGGGAACACTCTCGCAGCCACTGTTTACAGTTGAAGTTATTTGGAGACCTTAACTGCAATGGCCAACTTGAACCAAAACCAATACAGACAGGGTCAAAAAAAATCTCCAAATATGAAAATCACTCAGTAGTGGAGACAAGTGTTCCACCAGACATGCAAATATCAGCATAAGAAAACATGAAGTCTGGAAGAGCAAGGTAACATGATAAATCTAAAAGAGTACAATTATTCTCCAACAACACTCCAGAGATAAGGTATTAGATGAAATCCCTGAGCAAGAATTCAAAAGATTAATTTGAAGGACATCAGTGACATACAAGAGATTATAAATAACTCTGCGAAACAAAGAAACCAATTAATGAAATGAATAAGAAATTCAACAAAGAGAAATCATCAAAAGAAACTAACTATAAACTTCAGACCTGAAGAATGAAATAAGTCAAATAAAAGATATGAACAAGAGCCTCAACAAGATAGATCAAGCAGAACAATGTCTGAACGTAAAGACAGACCTTCTGAAGAACCATTGTTACACTGAAGAAATAAAAGAGAAAACTCATTAGAAAGAACAAAGAAAGTTTCCAAGATTTATGAGACGTGTGCAAATGAACAAATGTTCAAATTATGACCCTTCCAGGAGCCAAGGAAAAAGGAAAGCACAGAAAACCTATCCACCCAACAAATGAGTCCCAATTCCATCCATTTTCCTGAATACGTAGTGATTTCATTTTTGTTTATGGCTGACTAAGATCCCACTGAGTATAAGTACCACATTTTCTTCACACATTCATCTACTGATAGACATCGAGACTCGTTTCATTATTCAGCTACTGTGAATGGTGCAGCAAAGACCATAGATGGGCAAGCATCTCGATGGTGGGACTCAGAGTCCCCCAGGTGCATATTCAGGAGTGGTGTGGGTCAAGAATAAGGCAGTTTCCAGGGTGTTTTATAAGTTCCATCCTAGGGGTGGGGGATGTAGCAACATTGGTAGAGCGCCTCCCTCACATGGACAGAGGCCTGGGTTTGATCTCCAGCACTGCATAAAACGGGACATGGTGTCACAAGACTGGAACTCCAGAACCAGAAGGCAGAAACAGAAGGATCCAAAGTTCAAGGTCACCCTTGGTTACATGATGAGTTCAAGGTCGTGCTGGGCTACACGAAAACTTAAGACCTGAACAAAAAGAAAAGAGAAGATGAAGCTTCCATACTGACAAAGAAAAAGCTGATAACTTCCTTAAGCTTAAAGAGATACAGACAGAGAAGACCCAGAAAGCCCAAAAGATCCCTCAGAGATTTGACTCAAACATGTCTTCATCACTACATTTCATATCCAAACTTTCAAATTCTTTTAAAAAAAAAAGGTGGGGTGGGGCATTCACTCACACTTAAGCCCCATTGAATTCATGGGAGATATTTCAGCAGAAAACAAATGGACTACAAGAAAATATGACACTGTATTAAAAGTTAGGGAGGAGAAAGAAAGATCGTTAACCTCGACTATTACACTGAGAGATGCTATGGAGGAACAAAGGAGAGCTAAAACAATGTCCAAGGTGACAGTCCAAAATAAAAATTAGGGAATCCATCAACCCTCGAGCAACCTTATCAAAATATGCTCAAGAGAGGCTATGCCAGCCAGTGAAAAATAAAAGAATAATAGATGTCCCTGTGAAAAGATGCAAAAGGCTAAAATGCCTGTAGAAGAGCAGTTACATAAAAGATAAAGAGAATCAAATCTCACCCATAGAGAAAACAACAAAGCTAAAGCATGGAGCTTGACTATAATGTAACTATTTGAGACCAGAACATGAGCAAAATGACACAAATCGTTCTACATATAACACTAATAACCTTGGATGCAAACACATTAAAAGCCCCAAATAAAAATAAATATCTACCAAATGGAGTAAAAAAGCAGGATTCAACATGCTGCTTACAAGTAGGACTGACCACTGAGGATACACAAACACAGCAATTGATGGGTCAGAAAAGTCATTTCACACCAAGCATGTAAGAACGGCTACGCTTAGGCAAGCAGACTGCAAACCAAAAATGGTAGAACGACACAGAGAGGTGATATGTGTTAATGAAAACAGTCTACACAATGGGAGACCAAATATGTATATCTAACTAATACTAGAATACCTCAGTTTAAGTCAGCACTTAGGAGGCAGAGGCAAGGAGATCGCTGAAAGATCTAAGCCCTATAGAACAAGTTCCAGGACAGTCAGGGCTAGAGAGTAATCCTGTCTCAAAATAAAATAAAATACTCTGTTGACTGAGGTTTTCTGTACTACCATGGCCCTTCAGTCATACAGTCCCAAAGGAACACACAGAGGTCTACATTAATTATAAACTGGTTCGCCTAGTAGCTCAGACTTTTTTTTATTAACTAACTCTTAACATCTTATATTAGCCCATTAATCTTGTCTATATTAGCCACAAGGGTCGGTACCTTATTCGTCAGGTCACATCTTGCTTCCTCTGCGCCTGAGTCACAACTGCAGACTGAAACTTCTCTCTTTCCAGAATTCTCATTGCCCTGCCTCCACTTCCTGCCTGGCTACTGGCCAATCAGCATTTTATTAAAAAGAATACAAGTGACAGGGAACAGCCCATTGTACCACAGCAATACTCAATATTATAAGGAAAGTACTGTTACATCTAAAGAGAGAAACAGGCTACAGCACAGGGTGGCTGTGCATATCCACATCCCATTCTCATCAATGACAGGTCATCCAGAGGTCCCATAAACACTCAGTAAAGAAGTATCAGAGATAAGCAAAGGAATAGAACAAATGAACGCAGCATAAGGCAGCCACAAATGACAGTCTCCGTAATATCATAGCAAATGGAAAGGCGCTGAGACTGTTTCATATAAGACCTGGACAACATGGTCCACTCGTAACCCTCACAGTCCTCAAAGTATGGCACTCTTAGACAGAGCAATTAGGCCAAAGGGAAAAAATATGATATCCAAATAGAAAGGAAGTCATATAATTCTGCAAACCACAATTTAAAGACCTCATCAGAAGACTACAAGGATAAGCAGCTAAATTTGGTAGCTTCAGGATGCAAAACCAATATAGAAACATCAGTAGCATTCTTATGCACCATAATGAACTTGCTGAGAAAGGAATCACAAAGCAAGCCCATTTGTAATAGCTATTGAAAATCAAATACCTGGGAGTGAATTCATCTCAGAGAGAAAATGACCTCCACAAATGAAAATTGCAAAAGGCTGATAAAGAATTGGAGGAAGGTAAACACACACACAAATGAAAATATCTTACATGTATATGGATTAGAACAATTAATATTGCTAGGATGTCCATGCTACTCAGCAAAATATAGACCCTTATTGTGGCTTTTATCACAATACCAGTCATCCTTCACGGAAAGAAAAAATTTCTCAAATTCATAAGAAAGCCCAGAATACTCCAAGGTTTAAAAGCATTCTTGGGAATAGAAGAATAGAAGAAGCTGGAGCCAGTTACAATAAGAGATTGTAATACACTCTACAGGACAACAGAAGCCACGATGATACATGTACTGCATAAATTCTGACGTGCAGAACAGGGGAACAGAAAATAGAGACTCCAGAACTAAATCTACATATCTACAACTACTGTCCACACCCGAGGGAGGTAAACACACAAGCACTCACACACTCACTCCTGGACATGCATGCATACACACACATGTGCACTCACACTCAATCATACACATGCACACACTCATACATGCACATTCATACACGCATACATGCACACACTCACACATACTCGTGCACATGCTCAGTCATGTACATGCACATATTCACACATGCTCATACATGCACACTCACACACACATACATGCACACTCACATATACTCATACACGCACATGCACACATTCCCTCACTTACACGCATGTATACATACTTACTCATTCACACATGCACACAAAAATACACACGCATATACAAATACATTAGAGAGCATATGTAATAATCCTGGAAAAACTGAATACCCTTCCTCTCAGCCTATGCCTAAATCAACAGAAAATCAACAGGACTAAAGGACTAAGTTTGAAACTCGAAACTACAAAACAATTAGAAGACAGAGAGGAAAGACTTGAAGACTGTGAGGCAGGCAACAGCCAGGGTGAGACTCTGTAAGGCAAGGTGACAAAAGTAACGTGAATCTCCTCCCAGACAACAGAGTGAGGACAGCAACAAAGGATTGCATTCATCTGACAAAGGATTGCATTCAGAATACATAAAAAATTTAAAGTGCTCAACCAAAAATTTAATCCAGTTGGAAATGAATAAATTCCCTGAATTAGATATTTTTCAAACATAGAAATACATCCACAGCTATATGAAGAAAAAATTTTCAACACCACTAGCTATCAGAATGCAAATATAACCATAATAAGATATTTCTTCTAACTATAATGGATATTATTATTTAAATATATAGTTACATATATAACATTTATATATCATAAAATACATTTTAGAATTTATTATAATATAAATATAAAATACATAAAATTTTAAGATAAAATATTATAAATAATGCATAAAGTTTTAGATATGCATATATACTATTTCTGCTCAAGGTTGCCCAGATAATACTGATGACTGAACAATGCTATGTTGTTAAGTGGATAAGGCATGTTTGTTTTCTTGCATATTTTACTTGCAAATGCTGACAATTTACTGCAATTTCTAAAGTCCTGACTTAAGATGACCCAAACTCAGTGCAGTTATTGAATGGTTAATAGAATTTGAAGGGACTCACATTTTAGAAGTAGCAATTATGCTATATAGCTTCTACTCATACAGAATGCTAAGCTGCCCTGTAGGAATTACAACTGACTTCTAGTTCATTCCGTCGGTGGGAAAATGGAATTAGTTTCACAGCAGTGACCCATCTCTCCTAGGGAACTGAGAACCCATGATATACCCGAGGACCCCTGCATTTAGAGAGCCAACTGCAAGCTATATTTAATGAACAAGTCATCAGACCCCTCCTCTCTCTCTGGCCTTAGTTTATTCATTAGCAAAATGATGACAGTGATAATATAGTTCAAGGGTAAAGAGTAAAAAGATAATGTGCATGAAATTACAGATTGTACCAGGGTCATGTGATGGCTGGAACACTACAGGACTGCTTCTTGGGTGGTGGTATAAAAGTCTGTGCACAGGTCAGCTCTACTTCCTTGCTCTCCCACACTCAAGGACACAAATGCATAATAAAAGATGGGTGACTGTAGCTTCTAGGGAGATACACTGTGTCTTCTCTCCTGTGGCTTCCTCTCTGTGATCCATGAGGTTGCAACAAAACCTCCTGCACTAGTCTGATCCTGTGTAACGGCCACATTCTCGCTGTACAACAGATGTGGTGATAAAATTTGAACTTTGGAGTGAGGTGGGATATTCTCCTCAGGATTAGCCCAGGCTCTACCGAAGCTGACTCAGCTTCTGCTGATCCTCCATTTACATCTGTCCAAGAACATCTTTGAGAAATGTGACTTTGGCTCATAACAGGACTTCTTTATTCCTGCATTCTGTATTCTCTCATCGAGATCTCATAAGCAGTCCTCATTATATTTAACAGCCAAGACAGCTGTAAGGTTGATAGACTTCCAACAGAGTAAAGAATCTTTTAGCTCTAAAACTAAATAGATAAAGTAACCTTAATTCTGAGCCCCATCAACCCATCTCACTTTTCCATTGGCCAGCAATGTTCCTGGATGAAAATACCACAAGTATATAGTCACCACTCAGAAAGAGCAATATAATATGCAGGCTGTCATCTACACACTTGCAAATGCTTAATCCAAGAACTACACACAGGGCGACTTATGCTGTTGCTAAGTACGGGGTTCAGCTTGGGAATGGCGGCAACAGTAGAGTCATTAGCTAGGTGAGGGATGGGAGTAGAAATGGAGCTATGTGGTCAAAGAAGAACAAGAGCCCTGAGAGAGAGGAGCTAAGGAGGAAAAATCAGAAATCAAACAAAACCAAGATCTTTGGGATCCAAAAGAAGTAGTTTAAAAATAATTCAAAGACATTATTTTATATAGTTGATCCTAACAAAAAGGTTTTACAACTCAAACACACATGGTCTTAAAAGGACTTAGATGGAGTCACAAAAGTAGGCCCACGTCATATTAAAGGAAATCAGAATGGTACTGGGTACCCCTAACCTGGGGAGTCTGGGTTCACCGAGGCATCTCTTCCTTCCTACAGCTTTCCTCGGTGGCTCTGCGAGAAGCAGTCCTCAGCCAAACGGAACCAACTGATGCCATGATCATGTCTGATGCGCTCTTGTGGGCTGCTGAGGTAATCTTGTGTGGATAAGACTGCTTGGGACATCCTATCGTGTAACTCTTAACAGCTCTGCTTTGCTGTCTAATTTGATGACCTGGGTAAGGGATTGGGAATGGCTTTCCAGTGGGGAGGGGGATTAATTTTGAAAGCATCTGTCTGCTCCTCAAGTCCCCCTACCTAGCCTGCATAATCGCTCTTCCACTTCACTATTTCAAAACCAAAAGCAGAGCAGATTTCTTTAAAGTTTCAGATTCACGAAAATGAGAAGACTCTAGTGGTTCCCACCTAACCCTTGACAAGCTTCAAATGCCAGAACTCCTTCCCTTAAACCTACAGTCCTTTGGACAACCAATACTTTTTATGTTCTCTAACACACAGCAAATAATCTAAGACTTGGAAATTCAATTACTAGATTATAAAACAAAATAGATTGGAAAGTCCTGAGAGTCCTAATATGTTATAGAATACCTTTTTATTTTCCTTTAGCAAGAACAAAAGTCAGACAGTGCTCTGTGTGTGTATGTGTGTGTGTGTGTGTGTGTGTGAGAGAGAGAGAGAGAGAGAGAGAGAGAGAGAGAGAGAGAGAGAGAGAGAGAGAGAGAGAGAGAGAGAGAGAGAGAGAGAGAAAGAGAGAGAGAGAGAGAGAGAGAGAGATTTAACTATAAAACTTTAGCTACTATTACGACACAGCAAGGAAGTAGAAAACCAGAAGCCTCAGTCATGGTTGTGGACCATGAGACTAGAAGGGCTCTCTGGACAGCCATGTGAGGCACCCTTTATAGAATTTGCATACTACCGCCTTTGTGCATATGCCCTCTGGCTCAGAGACAGTGTTTCTCAGACAAGGCTGGGATGTATATAAGGTTGCTCATCTCCAACTTGTTTGATGTGTAAAGTACGGGAATTTGGATGTCATGGATAAGTAAGAGGAAGGCTGTGACCACCAAGCAATCAACTACCGTGAAATACAGTGAAGTAGCATGGGATAAAAATGCTTAAGGAAGTCTCAAAAAACATGAGGGTGGCTGAAATCATGAATAGTGTTCCATAGCGCAATCCTGTAGGTCTTAAAAATGAACTTAGAGAAAGCAGCTCCATTTCGAGGATCTAGTGTTAGAAAATGAGCGGAGAGCGCACTACCATAACACAGCACAACACAACACAACACAACACAGCTCAGGAAGAAGCTGGGGCTGAGTGACTGTGATATGAAATCCTTGCAACAATAAAGATAGCGCAATGGCAAGGCTGTTAACAAGCTGAGAATTGGGTTCAATTTGTATGCAGTGGGAGAGAGACTGGGCAAAATATGGAAAAAGATAAAAAAGACATAAGAAATATATTTCAGCCTCTTGATACGTAAAAGCACGATTTGATAGTTTTTATTTTTCTATAAAGCATTTCACCCTTAAATGTTTTAAAATTATGACATGCCATGATTTAACTCATTGTCACCCTAATTGTATTGATTTCAATTCAAATAATTAAATGATACAAATCATAAATAAGTATATACAAGTCAAATATATTATATATTATATATAGCATATATAACATATTACATAATATATAAAATTATCTATAATGTCATAGCTCATTGGCTTGTTAGTCACTGGCTTCTTATTTTCATATATCTGAATAAAATTCACCATTAAAATCAGTAAAATTTCTATCATGTTTAGATCTAATGTACTGTACTGTTTCTGCTGATAGCCTAGGGACCCATTCACCTGATAAATTGCATCTTTGGAAGGGAATTTTGAGTCATCTTCCTTTCCTGACTCAGTGATGCTATTTTATTATTATTTCTTTTATTACACTTAATAGGGAGGTGGCAGGAAAGAGCACAAAAGAGTGCATCGACATGAAAGCGTGAGGGAGGACTGTCTGATGGGAGGAGGAGGCCCATCCAGGAGGAGGTGGGGAGATGAGAGCGGACAGTGGGACAGGAAGATGAAGAAGAACAAAGGACAGTGACACGTATTTGCAGAAATGCCATAATGAAACCTACTGCTTTGTATGCTGGCTTTGAAGATTAATCAAAAAAAATGTACAGGTCAAAATAATCTGTTAAATTATTTGATTTATTTTCAAAGTTCTTTATTGTGTGAGGGACTGATCATATTCCCGTGGAATTCAGGGATTCTGGAATCACCAATTATAACAATAGTGCCCATTGACCCCGAGCTTGTGTTTCTAAATCTTTGTGTCATTCTATTCTTCCTTTCTTCTGTCTCCTTGCATTTGATGTCCAAAGGATTTTATAAGATTTCTCACGAAATATAGAAAGAAAACCAGATGTTACAAAAATATTTGGACTCACAGGACAGACCAAATCTGTTTGTTTGTCTGTCTGCCTTGTTTTGTTTTCTGTCCTGGAATCTGTTATCTGCTTTATCCACTGTTGTGCTTTCAACTTTGTGGTTTAGGAAGCTAGGGCTTTGCCTTAATACTTTGAACAAATTTCTTACAACTAGATATCTTTATTATTTCTAGGTCTTAGCTCTTCTGAATAATGGTACAATCAACACAAAATGGGTAAAATTAATTTTTTAAAAGAAGGATGAGAAAGTTTAAAATGAAAATGCATTTTCATAAGTCACGTTTCCAAAAATAGCTGTTAGGGATGGGTGTCTTGTCTGTTCATAGGGCTGGAGCATAATGTCTACTCATTCATCAGCGACTCTGTGCTGGCCTTAAATGGCTGCAATCTTCAGATGAGCAAAACACTCTCCATATTGCGTACAAGTGAGTAAAGACTGTTTATTCAGAACACGGCCATTTTTGAAAGCATGTCTCTGAGAGGTGGGGGAGACTTGAGGAAGGACATGCTCACTTTGTTTCACAGTGGAAAAGTCCAAATAATCCAAAATTTCCTGGAATGCTTTAGCACTGAGGTGAAATGCCCTAAGTAAATCATGCTTTGCGGAAGTATGGGAGACCTAAATTACAGTTTACAGTGAAAGAAAACAATATAATTTAATGAAGACAGATAACAAAGCACCTTAAGTCTGTAAATAGTACATTCTAAAGTGAGTGTGGGCTGGTGAGAGGATTCAGTGGGTAAGGTCACGTGCTGCTAAGCCTGACTACCTGAGCTCAGTTCCTGAAGTCTGCAGGGTGGAAGGAGAAAGACTACTTCCACAAGGGGTCCTCTGACCTCCATAGTCACGCCAGGACACATGCCACATGTACACAATATATAGACAGATAGACAGTCAGACAGACCGACAGACAGACAGATGGATAGGCAGGCAGCAGGCAGACAGACAGACATGCGATAGATAGATGGTGTAAAAGATGGTAAAACTTTATAAGGTAAGCATAACTGAATCTCTTGTTTTCAAGGTACTTCTCGTACTGGTGACATGAAGGAAAAAAGAACTCCTTTAGAATTAAAAAAAAATTATTTATATGATGCACAAGCATTTTTTATGCATCTGCCTGTAGGGAAAATCCCTACATTTACCAAGTAAAACAGCACATCATAGGACAGGACAAACACATGGGACACAAGAAGGAAGGTGAAGCTTAAATGGTATCCATAGCATCAGGTATTGGTGGCACACACTTTATTCCAGCACTCACTCCAGAGACAGAGGTAGGTGTATCTCTGAGTCTGAGGCCTGCGTGGTCTACAGAGTGAATTCTAAAACAGCCAGGACTACACAGAGAAGCCCAGTATTGAAAAACTGAAGAGAGGGGACAGAAGGCAAAGATAGCAGATCAAGATGGCAATAGTCATACTTCTCAAAGACGACTAAAGCAATAGGAATAATCCACCCACCCTGTGAGAGCTGCTGAGATGATTTAATGGGTCAGAGCACTGAAAACCTCAGTTCAAATCCCCAGTTCCCATGTAAATGCTGGGCATGGTTGCCCACTTCTGTAACCCCAAGTGTAGAATACAGAGACAAGTGGATCCCAAACACTCACTGGCCAGGTAGCCTAACTGAAAGAGTAAGCTTCTAGTTTAGTTAGTTCAGTGAAAGACCCTGTCCCACCCACAAATAACAAACAAACAGATAAATAAATAAATAAAGTGAAGAGCAATAGAGAAAGATGCAGGATGTTCTCCCCTGGTCTCCACATGCATGAACATAACCATTCACACCTATACATACTTGTATCATACACACACTCCTACATACACACACACACACACACACACACACACACACACTTTACAATACACACATATACACACACAAATATGTTAAGGTAATATAAGACCAATATGATGCTGCAAACAAAGATGCACACAGTGCTCTACCTGGAGTCAAAGAAAGGACAAGAACTCTTACTCAGAGAAGCAGATACCTGGTTAAGTGGAAAATAACATCTGGCACAAAAATGAGATTTCAAGCACCCAAAAAGAGATAGGGGACACTTTCATTGCATTAGGCTCTCTGTAGTACCTATCCCACAGGGTAAGGTAGACCAGAAAGCTTTCCCTTTTCCTAACTTAAACTCTCCTGGAAACAACGATACACAACATACTGTGTGTCACCTCCAATGCTGACCACACCCTTAGTATTTTATGGTTTTTCTAGCATAAAGATCAAATTTCTTTCCAATGTCAGAAAGACATCAGTACTACCAAAGGTGTGGCCCATTCACAGGCCACATTTTTCATTATTCCAATGTATTCTTTTGCTTCATTCTTGGGAGTGTAGACAAAATGCAGGAATAACCTCAGTAGAGGGGGAAAAGGATGTCTGGTGGTGGAGAGGAAGAGGAAAAGAAGGAAGTGTGAACAGATTGTTTCTCAAGCCTTGATAAACATCAAAATCATCTGAGCTTCTGCTTTAACATGAAACTACTGGCCCTGAACACCCAATTTGGCTAACTCTGGTTTAATAAATTTAAGAAGTGTTAGAATCTGTTTTGAAGAAGTTATTTAAGTTTTTCTGTGTCTAATTTGAGTAGTTTAAGGTTTAGACTTCATCATGATGCAGACCATTCACGTACATATAGATCATTCTCTCTCTCTCTCTCTCTCTCTCTCTCTCTCTCTCTCTCTCTCTCTCTCTCACACACACACACACACACACACACACACACACACACACACACTGGATCTCAGCATAAATGGGTAGGGATCAAAAACCAGCTGTGGACACATCTCTTAACACAGCACCACGTTTGTTTCTCAGAACTTGAACTAAAAGAGAACTCCAGATCCTTTTCAGTTCCAAAATAATTTAACTCCAACCCTTAGTTAAGCTAGAAATTTAAAAAAAAAAAAAAAAAACCTAAACCATGGGGGGTGGGCGGGAAGAGGTCCCATCTGTCCTTACCAAAATATGGTGGCCAAGTTAGATTCTAAATTAGTTCCTTATAGATAGGTTGATTTACTTGTTTGTTCATTTTCTGATTTCCTTTTATTCACAATTCTTCTTACACTTGTAGACATGACCTATTTTTAAAGTTGTCATAAGTAATACAAAAGTCAGATTGTGTTTTACATAAAACAAACCAAACAGCAATGGTGACTACACCAAACCTATAAAGGCATGTGATTGGCTCAGTGTAAGAGCTCTACTCTCAGGCTTTGGCATCCTCGTGAACCATGCTCCACTTGGCTGGGTTATATTTTCCATTTTGTTAGGGACAATTTTAGTTGCTCCAGAGGTGTTGCTGTCATCAGTGCCTCCCTGATGCTGACTGCTCCGTGGTCACCCAGTACCCAGACTATCTCCTGGTTGGTTATAGATGACCAAACAAATTTTAACAAGTGAATTACTTCACACACAGGCAAAAATCTGCCTTTGCAAAAATGATCAGAAATAGCTTCTAAAGTACATATTTGCTGTTCACAATTGAGTCGTTTTTAAGTTTCTAACATAATTTTCATCCAGAGAGTGGCCACTCTCAGAACTTTATTCTTATTCGGAAACAATTGCAAAGTTATTCAGTGTACATACCTGCAAGTGCTGCTCTTCTGCATGACGTCAGCTCGATGATACCCAGAGAGTTTGCAAAAACCGTCATTACTGTAAACTACAGGCCAGTCCACAATCTGGGCGTTTCCCAGTAAGAAACTTGATTCTGAAGAAGAGAGAGAGAGATACACTTAGCTTCATTGAACAACTTTTGTCTTTCAAGTGATCAAAAAGGCAGTTTTAAAAGATGGGCAAACGCAACGACGGGTATGCTCTGAGACAAACGATACACCTTGCGCCATAATCAACTCAGCATGAGGACCAATGAGAGCTGCAATAGCTCCAAGCTTTATATAACAAACCAAAAGCCCCTACAACGATGCACGGCACCTCTTAGCATTCAAGTGTCTTACGAAAGAAGAAGATGCTTAGGAGTGAGTAGCAATGATTCAACGTGCAAATTTATTTACGTGGGCTAGAGTCACTTTCCTACAAATTCAGAATATTGATGTTGTCGCAGAGGCAAACTGAATACATCCCTCTACAATATTCTACTAATTAAAATATGATTTGGTGGAACAAATTCCTTTTTGAAAAATCTAATCTAAAATAGCATTAAAGAGTCTTCTCTGGAAATGGGATCATTCAAATCTATCACTTCTGCATGTGCCATAGCACCTAGAAAATGTATGTATTCTATATAAAAGACTTGGCTGCTCTACTTTACATGAAAAAAAAAGGTTTGGTTTAGGCATAAAATTAGTTCAAAAAGAATGTATTTGAAAAAGTAACTTTCAGGCTGCAACTTTAGCAATTTTAATAGTCTCATGACAAGAAAATGAAAAGACTAATTCAAATAATACTAACACAAATTAAAACTATTTTAAATAAATATCTTAAAAGAATAAAAAAGTAAAAGGAATATTCTACTTTAAAATCTACTATAAAATAATCTCCTTTAGGCTCATCTTTGGGTAGAATCTAAAAATAAAAATAAATTATGAGTAGCAGGCTTGAAATCCTGATTCAGAAGTGGTTCTCCTAAAAATAACAATGCAATTCAGCATTTACTGAATAATAGTTGCTCTATAAAGGTGGGGCTGTAAATCAGATATTGGAATGTAGTAAAGGTTAGAAGAACATACTCGTGTTCTTTGTATCAAATTTACTTATTAAGAACATAAATAACCCGCAATCAAAATGATCTAGTGGAACAGATACTAAATCAAGCACAGAAAGCTATATGAGAAATGTCTTCTGAGGGCAACAGTGAAAAAAAAGATAAAGCCTTTAGAAAACGGAGGTGCTTTCTTAAGTCTCCACCCTGAGAAGACGCCCAGGAGGGACAGTTGATACGGTGGTGGGCCTTAAACAAAAAGTCACATAAAGCTAAGGAACCAGAAGTCAAAGATCCCATAACAAAAGCAAAAGTTATGCAGCTTTCAGAAGGCACTGGGAATTCAGCAGTCTTGAGGACGACAAAACTTTACCATATAAAACGCACAGCAATCACCATAGAAGAAAGCGTTGATAAATTGGCATGATGGTCGGGATGCAACTCAACTCCTCATCTAGGGACAACTGTTAGGAAAATAAAATGGAAACTACCAGCCTGGGAGAAAAGATTTGTAAAACAGATATCTGAAGTCCAATCCAGAATTTACACAGAATTCGCCCAGAAGAGCAAGCAACCCAACTTAAAAACTGGGGAAATGATTTGAACAGACGTCTCAGAACACATTCCCACTCACAAGACACGGAAAAGTACACACTAGGAGCGTAGTGACACCCCACCACTCACCCGGGTGACACCCCACCACTCACCCACCAGGGTAGCTACGACCCAATACTAAACGCACTGGTGAGAACCTGGGACCGCTGGACCTAGATGTAAATATTGAATGTTAAGAAAACACAAGATGTCACGGCCACTTCGGAGCACAGTTTCTTGTCAAGTTAAATATTCATCTGTGACCCTGGAGGTTCACCCTACTTGTTTACTGAAGTGCAATGAAAACATACTTGAACAAAAAAGGGCCATAAAGTTTCACATCAGATTGACTTGTTTGTAGTCAAACACCGGAAACAACGCAAATCAAGAGAATGGATTTTAAGTGGTGTCAAATCTGTACCAGGAACACCACTTTACTCTAAAATAGAACAAACTTCTGATACACGTCACAACGTGGGTTAACCTAAAATAATACTATGGGGGCAGGAAGAAGCCAAACATGTGAAATCTAAATAGAGACAAAGCACAGTGGCAATAGGGAGCTATAGAATGGTTTCCTTTTCATTGTGGTTGTGATGACTGCTGAAGGTGATGGCTATGCTAACTGTCCAGGACAATGATTTCTGAAGGGAATTGGGGGATGACAGGAAAGAGAAGAGGAAAATCTATCTGGGGAGTATAAGTGTTCACTCTCTTGAAGTGAGATGCATGTATGTACATTTGTCCAAACTCACCGATCCTGTACAGGTAAGCACATTTAATTGCACGTAAGCTTAGAAAACACAGGAGGACAATAAGTATTTTGTTCCCCTAAGAGCATATTTAAAAAAAAAAACAATAAGCTGACATTTGAGTTAAGCCTTCGTTCTGAGAACAGTTAACAGTATACCCCTGGAGAACCCAGCCAGCGTGATGAGGAAGATTAGCTGGTATCTGCAAAAATGAGAAAGCATAAATTCCTCGTTAAGTGCATGCGGTTTCATTTATCTATGGCATAGATTGTAATCATCAAAAGTGATTTTCTTTCCTCTCTTAGGCCAGGCTAGCTTACCCTCTCTAATTTGTAAGCTGTACACCAAATGACCAGAATCCCATGGTGGGCCGTATGGCTGCCGAGCTACATCCTGCCTTAATTCATCCTGATTTTCAGTCTTATAGTCAAACCAATGCCATCCCTCTGCATTCAGATCAGGAAGCTTAAATGGTTACACCATCAGATCACAAATCCATTCCCATACTTACAAGCATCCCTTCCTCTAATATAAACACACTATTTCTTACCCCTAACATCTACACATTAGGCTTAGGTCAGTTTCTTTAGCAGTTCTCAAACATGCTCATTGATGATGCTCTACTCAGAATACTTATCCCGTATCCCTTTGCCTATCCAACCCTTAAGGATCACCTCAGCTCTGCTTTTTCTACAGCACATACACTGAGGACTGCTCACACACATCCCCCAACTCACACACATCCTCTACTTAGACGTGTTAAAAAAAAGCGGCCAAGCAATTTAAACACACAGAACAGAGAGAGAAACAAATGGTGCTAAGTTACTGGAGACCAAAG
Organism: Alexandromys fortis; assembly: GCF_014885135.2. NCBI lineage: Eukaryota > Metazoa > Chordata > Mammalia > Rodentia > Cricetidae > Alexandromys > Alexandromys fortis. The sequence continues at coordinate 6,580,465 of NW_026067963.1, forward strand.
GGTAGAGGAGCTGAACGGATGTAGTCAAAGGACAGAAAATTATAGTTAGCGATTATAAGTTCAAGAGAGCTACAGTTTCCATGGCAACGAGAGTTATGGCAATATATTGTATACTTGAAAGTCACCAAGAGAGTAGATTTTATTCTCAACAATGAAAAAGACATGAGACGGAATACACACGTTAAGTAGCTTGATTTAGCTTTCCTACAGTACACTTACATATGAAAGCAGCCTATCATTTACCAAAAACATATACCAAAACTTGTATACTTTTACTTGCCAATTTAAAAATCATTTTTCAAATTTCTGGATTATAATATGTTACTTATTGATTGAAAGGATTCACAGTGTCCCGGGAACAAGGGTACCATGTGTTTTTAAAAAAGAGAGAAAAGTTGAAAATCAAAATGCTTGCTAACCTGGGCCTTTTCTTCCTCCCAGAAGCTTCTTAGAAACCCATGGTTTTCAAGCTTTTTGTAAACCAGAGTTCATTATAAAGAAGCACACAAAGTGTGCACCCACACAAAAACAGAGCCCCCAAAGTTCCTTAAACAATACTATACATGTTCTGCATTGTTTTATAATCTATTTCAATTTTGAAGTGTGTTAAAATTCACTGGATCAATTCTCTCCCCTTCTGTTGCATCTCATAGATTTGAAAACGTGCCTTAAAGAACCCTCTGAAGGCTTTGCAGCCTCCCTATATCACAAACAGTCTTGCTTTCCAAACATCTGCTAGGTTTAGAACCACAGCTCTGCCTGTTCCTTGTTGGCTCTGCCGTTTATAATCTCCTGCTGCTGCTATTTAGCCCTTTTCTGCTGCTCTGCAGTAGGGATGTCTAAAAAAGATGGCAGCTCGGCAGGTCCAGCTATCACTACCCACAGTGGTTGATGTGTTTCTTTCGTTTACCAGTATCTCCATATGATAATAAAATGATTAACTAAAGCAGTCGGGGCAGGAACCCCAGTTGGTGATACAGTGTTCTATTGGGGCATCCCTTGTCTCTAATCCAAGAAACATCTCCATTCCCATCTTTCTGATCGTTCATCAGCAACAAGTCAGAGGTTCAGAGAGCCCGGGTGCCTGGTATCAAAAGGCAGAAAGCAGAACACCTGTCCCCCAAATTCCAAGGCTTGAAACTCTTTCTAGGGGAAACCTGTAGGTAGAAAAGTAGATAGATTACAGATGAAAGAAATGATTGGAAGAAGCTTCTGCAGGGAGGAATTACTCCTCTTGTTGGTCTGGAAGCAGAGTTGTTTATGGAAAAGAAAATGGAGGTTTGAACCAAAAGTAGGCAGTGGATTTTTTGCATTGTTTCAAATCCATTTTTAAAATATCTACTTGAGTTCCCTCAATAATATTGAATATGTCAAGATATATCATAGGCACACACTAGTGTTTGCTAACACAGTCAATCAGAACTAATAACTCAAAGATAATTTTAAGGCCAGCATAAGGTTTTACAAGAGTCTAGGAGATGAGTCTTCTGTTCATCACTGTACTTCCAATTTGAGACTAGCCATGTCAGATTACATCATTCCAACCATCCCTTCCTGCTGGGTCTTAACAATATACTCTGGCCTTATAGAGGACAGCTGCAAGGACTCTTGCTATCATTTCTGGATAGCCCATAAAGCCACAGTCGAACACATTTGCCATATTGCTCACATAAGAAGTCATCAACTGGTAAACATTCACAACAATCTACTGATCATCCCGACACAGCCTATTCTTCGCATTCAGATCGATTCTCGACATGACTAAGAGAACACTGTGAAAAACCTGGGTATTTCAATTAAATTATCAGTTTCTACATACACAGATCAACAGCACTTATAAACACCTCTCTGGGTAATTACAGAGGCTAACAATGAGTAATACAAGCAAATCTTTATTAACTATTAAAGCAAAAAAACTCTTCATAAAGTATTATAGTGTGCTATCTGCAAGTTTTTTTTCACAGCTGTGCCGTAACTGTAGAGACAGCTAGCAGCGCATTTAGGGGGGGGTGTGAGCACCCATGTGTGCAAGCACAGAATCTGGAAAAAAAAACAGTTCCTTATGTTGAAGCTACAAACTGAAACCTGCACAGCTATGTCAGTGAGAGGAAAAGTACGAAGAGAAACACTGAACAGTAAGAAATAGATGCAGCTAAGTTACACAGAAGTGGCTGAGTTCATTTTACAAATTTGCATATGCATTAGGCAAAACACTGTGTGTATACACAATGCTCATATTATTATCTCCCTGAAGGCATACATGTCTTGTTCCAACAAACGAGAAATCTGATATCCTTAATAAATATTAAGAACAAGAGAGCAAATTTAATTAAAATTACTTCGCAGAAATTTTTAATTTCTTTCCACTTTAAAGCAGGGTAGGCAAAAGGAATCTGATTACAAAGGAATAACTAGCTGCAAAGGAGAAAAGTTAGAATCTAGACGGTGGGATAATTCTGGAGTGTCAGCAGCATGATGTGTTGGAGGAAATTTCCCAGAATTCTAAGGGACCATCTTTGTCATCATCATCCAGTCTTGACAGGGACTCTAGCTCCAGTGTGCCCTCACTTGCAGAGAACACAAAACTTCCCTTGGTCTTTAGGCTATTCCAACCCTTAAAGATGCTTACAAACATTTCACTTCCAGAAAACGCAAACACACAAATGTGGTCCTTATGAGGTGCCTAAGAGTCAGGCATGATTCCCCCACGTGGGCTGGGATTTCAGAAGCTACGGTTCTGCACATCAGCAGATGCTTGGATAGATTTCTACAAAGGCTTGGGGCTTGAGACTACAACCTGGCTTCCTCTAAAGATAGATGTGAAACAAAGCAATCAACTTTCCCTCAAGTATTAAAAGCTTAAAACCCACATCATGAGCTCTTGATTCAAAATGGTTAAGGGCCAGTAGAAATTTTAAAAACTATTTTAATACTTTTGTATTTCTACATATAAGGGAGAAAGGAGTGATAAACACTTACGTGGTTACCAGAGGCTGAGAAGAAAGTGGGCATGGGCACTGTAAGTTCTGGTGTTTTACTACAGGATGAGAAAATAATACACTCCTGTTTTCAAAATTAGTAGGAGAGAAAGATTTTGATGTTCTTATCCCAAAGAGAAGACAAATATTTGAGGTTATAGTCATTAGACTGATTTGATCATTCTATATGCATATATGCTTCAATGCATCAATAATTGGCCACATACACACACACAATTTATCAATTAAAAGCAAGTGTGAAGAATTGTAGCTGGCTCTGTAGGAATTTCTTGACTCCACTTTGATTCAAGGAGCTTGAAGTTAGGAGCATGAGGGTTAACCATCCCAGATCTCACACCCTAGCGTTTCTGATTTTCTTAATCAGGAAAGAAACCCCTAAGCATTGGTATTTAGTTTTAAATCTTCCCAAGTGGTTCTACTGTGCAGAGAAGGAGCCACGTTCATCTAGTGTAGTAACTCCTGAATTCGGGCAGCTGCAGTAGGATCTTGTACCAAGTGTCAAAAGCAGAGATCGCTAGATTGTAACACAGACGCACTGAACTGATTCCCTCAGGGTAGAATCCAAAAATACAGTCCAAGAGATAAGTCTCCTGCTCAACAAAGTCTGTGACACTTTCATCTGGTCCCTCACCTCTCAGAGCCAACCCTAGAATCACCTGGTAGTTCATAGCAACGCAGCCTCTCGTACCCACCCTAGACCTTCCGAGTCAAAGCCTGTGGTTTGAAAAGATCCTCAGAGTAAGATTGTGTCTGTCATGTGCATCTTCTCCTTCCTTTTCTACAAATGGAAAAGCAGGCCAGGAAAGTTCCAGGACTCGGTGGGTGAACACAGGAAAAAGCAGTCTGGTAGCAGGAAAACAAAAAAGAGAAGCAGGCTTTGCCCGGCTCTGAGTCTCATCTAACCCTGTATTTCTGAACAGGAATCTGAGCTCTTGTTTTGTTTGGTTTCATTTTAACACAAAGAAGCACTTCTTCACAGAATGACTTCTTTGGGCAACAGGAAAATAACCACGCTTGAGTTCACACTACTACATACTAATCCTGTTTGTAAAGGAGATCAGGAATCCATGCTGACAGAAAATTCTAGAACAGGAGCGATCATAAGCAGTCAATGAAATGCCACAAAGTCGTGAGGGCAGTTCCTTCCCTTTCTGCGGAAGTCCTGGAGGGGGAATGGCTTTCCTCGGGGCTGCTCCAACAGGATTCGACTTTTTACAATGCTATTATTTTGTGATTATGATAACTATACCCTTTTTAGACCTAGAAATTTGAGAACACTGGCAATGTGAACAGGACAAAGAAGTAGATAGTGAGAAGTAGATGGGAGGGAACAAACCAGGAGCCACTGAAGACGAACAAATGCAGGCATCTCAGGCACAGCCTAAAGATTATAGTTATCATACTGCACAGCAATCTAAAACTGCTAAGACAAATTGTAGTTCTTATCATAAAGGAAAAGGTTGTCCCCATGAGAAGCAACGGGCAGGCTAATTCTCCTGACTTTCCTGGTGCTCTCTGTATGTGTATGTATGTCCAAACCTTACACTGTAGCTGAGCAGATGGCTCAGTGGATAAAGTGCCTGCAGTGCAAATGTGAGAACCTGAGTTCAGATCCCCAGGACCCACATAAAGCCAGATACTGTAGCGCCTATCTGTAATCTCAGATGTGTTTTCGTGGGGTAGGAGTAGAAGAAAAGAGAATTCCCAGAGACTCAGGGGCCAGCTATCCTGCTATACTTAGAGGCAAACATGAAACTCTGTATCAATATGAGGTGAAAGGTGAGGAATGACCCTGAGATTATTTGACTGACATACACTCTCTCTGTCTCTGTCTCTTTCTCGTTCTCTCTCTCTCTCTCTCTCTCTCTCTCTCTCTCTCTCTCTCACACACACACACACACACACACACACATACACACACACACTACACATATTCACATACACATTTTTTAAATCCTGCATACCTTAAATATATATATAGTATTTTTAAAGAGACACAGTAGAAAAATGATGATGATAAAATGTCTTTTGGGAGCGCTAAACTACAGTTCTTTTCTCACTCTCAACTTTTTATGCAAATTACCCTTAAGAGAAGTATTTCGGAGTATTAGCAAGAATTGTCAGATATTTTAAGAAGTGATAAAACAACCAAATGAAGTCTAGAATACTGATGGAGAAGAAGACAGGAGTAGAAGTGAGAAAGGACTTTACGAGAAGAAAACGTTCTCACTATTGTGCAGTTTTCCCAAGGTCTACAGCAGCCACTGAGGAAAGCCAACATGGTATCTCTCTAAATATAGTCATCTAGTCCTAACTGAAGAGACATACCTCCCAAGAAACTGTGCAGTAATTCTAAAATGAGACCGGGAGGGAATTGAGTCAGTAAAGTATTAGCAGTACAAGAATAATCACTTGAGATATATCCCACATTAAAAATCCTAGCTCAAAGCAAGGGCCAGGGCTGAGAGTGGGAACAGGAGTATGGGTAGGGAGATGGGACATATGGGCTAGGAGGTTGTAAGTGGGAAGGGGAAGGATGAACCTGCCAGTTACCCCATTTCAAAGAAACATGCCCTACTTCTCTCTATACATAGACACTGAGCCAAACGGCTAGAAGTCATTCTCCATCCCGCCCACTCAGAACACTGACTTCTTACTAAATCTTCATTCTGCACTGATCCATATGGGATAGATCCCTTTCCACGCATCCCCACAGCTACTCTCCAAGGTCAAACGCCACCTGCTCTTGTTTGAACCATTGCAGTGATCATCTAGATGGCTCCAACTTTAACTCCTTCTCCCTTCGACCCCCAAACAAGCGGCACTCTCTTCAGGAGATTTGTCCAGGGCTCTTTAGAAAAGCCCCTGACTTCTCTTCCTCTTCATTTTCCCCACTGTCATCCAACTGCACTGGTCTTTAAGTTTTACAACTGTGCCCATCCGTCCCCCCGTTTTTCTGCTTGGGACTCTTCCCATTTTCTCTTTGCCTACAATATTCTTCTTCCTAGCCACCTCTTATCGCTTTAATAGCACTTCCTTACTCAGTCCCCGCAAAACTGTTTCCAATCAAAACAAGTCCCTGTTACTTGTGATCTCAGCACTTCCTCCTTTTCCTTCCAAATGCCTACCACACTTTCTACTTAGATGTTCTTTGTGTGGTTGTTCTATATATGTCTCCTCTTCCAGTCTCTGAGATCAAGGTACATATGAGTGTGTTCAACACTACACGCCCAACAACCTTTGCTGGGAGAATCAAAAGAACAGTTCCTTTTCCTATTAAGACAGCCAGTAAACAAACGCAGAGCAATGTTATCTAGAAAGTATGTAAGGACTTGGCTAGACCTATTTCTTCACAAAAAAATGCATTATTAACAATAATTAATAATGATGATAGCAGGCAAACTTAAGCAGACTCTTGTACTTTGTCTGAAAACTTATGAACTGAAGTCAAGGTTGAGCAATGTTTATCTAAGTTTCATGTGGCTGTAACAGAAAAGTCCTGCAACGTACACAGCACATTTTATTTGGGTTAAACAAAATCTTGATACATATGGCTATTAAAAAGGCCTAACTAATTTATATGAGATGTCCCCATCTATAGTGTTGATTTCTGGAATATGTATTCCCCATTTCCATCAAAGGCTGGTATCTTTTATGTCCTTACAAAATAAGCCTGCTCCTACAATTCTGAAACAATACACGCATACACTTCATACTTTCCAACATGAGACTAATTATTATATAATAATATTGGCGACGTTAAACAGGCCATCACTGTGGGAGTTTGAAATATGCAAAAAAAATCTGTTAATTTATTCAAACGTGCTCAGCTGTCCTCAAAGATAAAAATATGCCTCCACGTTTCATCTTCCTCAAGATCAAAGGTACATTTTCAAGTTTCTGTATTTCTTTGAAGGCATTAACTTCATCATTCTTCATCTAGGTAAAGTGGACCAGAAAGCAGGAGCTATTTCACCATCTAACCCCATAATCTGCTGCTGGAAACAATGGAAATGTTACAGAAGATACTTTTTCCCATGAAAGAGTTCAACAGCTAAATCTGTAGTTATGTGTGTTCTGTGTATTTGTGCACAGGTTTGTACCCATGAGTGTGCATGGTGAGGTTAGAGATCGACGTCCTGGGTTTTCCTCTGTCACTCCCCAACTTCTGTTGTCAAGATGGGATCTCTCGCTGAACCTGCTCTCTCTAAACTGACTGGCCAATGGGATCTGCTTGTCTCCGCCCTCCACCCAGTACTGGGATTACAGGTTCAAGGTAACACTTGCTTCTCTATGGCTGCTGAAGATCCACACTCGAATCCTTCTGCTCGTATTAACAGGAACTTTACTGGCTGGGCCATCGCTGCAGCCCAGTTTCCACGTTAAGTAGCAATGTTTTGCTCGTGAGCTGCATTTCTAAAAATGATGCTGGACAAAATCACTAGAGCAAAACACAAGCGCAATGACTGCCGGCGTGAATCACAGACCCACAAAACATGGAAAATGGCCACCTTGGTGTCGCTAGTGACAAATTATTGTTGAGACCCACTGCAATGAAATGTCTTAAAATACCTAAGGCTTTAGACATCCACTAGCTATAAAATCTTGGGGAATAAAAGCTAAACCAGTCGAGATGTGCTTATCGGGAAAGAATGCATTATTTATTTAATATTCAAGCTTCATTTTGAAGTTTACAAATATACAAATGTTTGTTTAAAAAAAGCAACCAATCTCTGTTCTGAAAGGATTATGTATTTTCTTCAAAGTTAACCTTTTAAGAAAATCAAACATAATGATGATAAAACTCATGAAGAACTTCAATTAAGACCAATCTCACTTGCACACATGGGAAAGAAACAAACAAACAAGAAGGTATCCTACTTTGGTTTCTATTGCTGTGATAAACACCAGGATCAAAAGCATCTCAGGGAGGAAAGGGTTTATTTCAGCTTACAGTGTACTGTCCATCCTGAAAGGAATTCTGGGCAGGAACTCAAGGTAGGAACCTGGAGGCAGGAACTGAAGCAGAGACCACAGGGGAGCTCTGCCTTCCAGCTCACACCCAATTACCTGCTGCCCAGGGGGCTGGGTCTCCTTTATCAATTATTAATCAAGTAAATGTCCCCACAAATGTGCCTATAGGCCAATCTGATGGAGGCCTTTCCTTGGCTGAAGTTCCCTCTTTTCAGAGGACTCCAGTTTGTTTCAAGTTGACCAAAACCTTCAGGGTACATTACAACATGATTGTCTGAGGATTTGCCCTGGCTTTTTTGTTGCTGTGTGTGTGTGTGTGTGTGTGTGTGTGTGTGTGTGTTTTATTATATACTCTGTGCAACAGGAGCTAGTTTAAGGGAAACACAAATATCTACAAGGTAAACTCATTTTCCTCCCTGGGCCATTTTCACAGGGCTAGTTACACAGAGAAAGAAGTTTCTGTTGTTCCCTCTGACCATGTCCAGATATTGCAGAGCTTATCTGGGTACTGGGGCAATCCAGACCGACACTTCTTTTACTCTAATTAATAAGTTGATGTTTGGAGGTTGCAAGGTAGTGGTGAAGGGTCTTGTTTGTTCATCTGTCTACTGGGGTTTGTCTACAAATTAGGCAATTGAGTTCCATTTAATGATTTTAGAGGCTTCTGGTCATTTAATATTTTGCCTTCGTTGGGTCAAAAAGGTAGGGGGAAAAAAAGCTCCCATGTCTTATGTTATCCAAAGAGACTATGAAGAAGCAAGTCTGAGTAAATGTTTCCTTCAACATGCAGTGTACTATCTGGGACATGTGTGTCCTCCCATCTCCTCCACAGCTCTTCCGGGTTAAAATCCTGGAGAGCCTCAGTCACCACTGTGGAGTGAGGCCAGGGTGTGGTGGGGAGATGGCGCCAGACAGGAAGAATGGAAACCTTGCAAATGTCCAGCGGAGTTTCATAAAATTATCAGCCACCCTGAAGAGGGTTCTCCCAGTAGAGTCAAGTTGTTTTAGGGAGGATGAGAGCAGTCTCCCTAATTTGTTCCTCACTTCCGGAAGCCCTGTTTCTGAGCTCAGCTAATGAGGCATTCTCCTTCTGGGGTTGTACATAGGACATTAATCACATAGAACATTAGTTGTTGTCTGAGGCTGTTCAGTGATGACCCTACATTCACTCATTGGGCACGCGCCATCTTTAGGAGCTACCAAAGAAGTGAATGGAAAATCCTTACCCCTTAAGCCTTACCATCTCCTTAGGTAGTAAAACTAACATTGTACTGAGTGGAAAGGCAAATATAAACCTAAGGTTTCCAAACAGCAGGACAAAAATAATATAAAAGTGATCTTAGACTGTCGGGAGAAAATGCCACAGAAAATTGATTTAAGAGCAAAAATAAATAAATTCAAGTCTGGACACAGTTTACATGACGTGTGAGAAGCACAAGAAGAGAACTCCAGATGTCGCCAGCCCACACAGGACCAAAAAGACAGAGACCCAACCCCGACATCAGACAAGATTGCTCTGGAAAGTGGAATGAGGACAAGCAAAGGAGGGGTGGAGGGAGGAACAGATGCCTCTAAGGACAAGGAAGGAGAGGGAAGGATGAGGGAACGGAAATAGGGTCGAGTATAGAGGGAGAGAGAATATGGGAGCTGTGAAAGGGAACCTGTGTGTGAAGAGGGCGGTGCGGGGGATGCTCACAAGCTGGAAATGATCCGTTGCAAAGAGATAAGGAAGGAAATGGCAAAAGTAAAGACTACCAACCACAGATGGGATGTCCAAAGATTTAAACAGCATTTTCCCTCACAGAAAAAAGAAAATAAAGAGAAACACTACAATGACATTGCTCTGGATCGCTTCCTAGCACATAGTAGATATTCAATTAGAGTCTGTTCTGTAATTGAATAATTCACTATAAATGGCATGAAGGTCGAGCAGAGAGGTAGTTACTGTCTTTAGGGAACTTACTCTCAGCCTGTGTAACCCTCAGTGTGGACCCTCACTAGCCTTACAGTGCTATAGGATACACAAACTAAATTCTTTGTGTTTTAATTTGTCACCAAATAGAAGAGAAGTGCAGAGACAGAAAAAAATTGGAGAGAAAGCTAAACTTTCCCCGTAAAACAAGTCAGTTGATCGATGTTTAGTTACATTTGGCAATCAGTAGCTGGCTTGCTGGATTGTAAGCTGCTTCGACCACCAGTAAAACTCTCTTAAACAGGCAAGGATTGATTTCCAAAGACGAAACACACCATCAATAACTCCTAACTGCAGAGTTGTTCAAAATAATTTAATTATAATATGAAAATTGGCAAGGAGTTCTTTCCCATATAAAACAGTCCAGCACTTCAGCCCTCTGGAGATTAAAATTAAAAGGGTAGAGAATATTTTGTTTGCACATCAAGTTGAACTATGGTACAAGCATGCTTTTACGGGTACCACCGACGCGCCCTGTGCTGTATGATTTCTGTTTTCAGATACACACCGTAATTAAATAAACATCTTTAGCCACATAATTACTTAGCCACCTCACTTCATGGACATAATAAGAACTGTTTGGAAAAAAATCAATTATTAACTTGGTGACTTTTAGGAGTCAAAAGCAAATGGCATTTACTCAACCAGACTTTTCTGTGTGCGGCACAGGGGAGAGCAGGAAGGGACTGGGTGTAGGTGTGACCTGTATCCTTGGGGGATGGCATGATGTTCCTAAGCTTTTGTAACCTTGTATGCATATCATTATAGCTGGAAATGTCTAGGGTTTCACATCTAAGCTCAGCTCTCAGACTGCTTACTTCTCGAAGTTTGTAGGACTTTACACTTAATAGCTGACAATTCTCTGCTTGGACCAGACCACATAAAAAAGAACAAAAATCAGCTTCAGTAAAATTTCAAACTGCTTTTTTAAATAGTTTATTTATTTTTATCTTATGTGCACTGGTGTTTTGCCTGCATATATGTCTGTGTGAAGATGCCGGATCTGCTGGGAACTGGAGTTACAGCCAGCTGGGAGCTGCCATGTGGGTGCTAGGAATTGAACCAGGGTCATCTAGAAGAGCAGCCAGTGCTCTCAAACTGCTGATCCATCTCTCCTGCACCTTGAACCATTTTTCTTTTCTGTTTTATTAATTTTGTTTTATTAATTTATTATTTCGTTTATTCTCTTGTTTCTTTCCCTATGAAAACCTAGCATATTACAAAGCTATTGCCTACACCGCATACAAATGTGTAACTTTGTAGGGTTCTAATATCCACATAGCCAAATGCTAAGACAATGTCTAATATAGTAATTTATTATACTAAGAATGATCACACATTTCTCGATCTGGCCTCTTACACTGGTAGTGTAAGACAACACAGGAAAGTGAACCTCTCCGAGTAATACATTCCTAATCATGCCTCCTGGAGTTGAATCATTTGGAGAACTTTGAAGATAATTTGTTTTAGCTTTGAACTTTATTTTCAAATATTGGGAAACATCAAAAGGCTAGAATCACACATGGGCTATGGAAATAACTGTGAGCTCTCTTTTCAACAAAGTGTGGATATGAACTGACTCTACCTCTTCCTCGAGTCCAACATAAATTCTATAAAAGCATGATATCGGAAAAACTCTGCTGAAGTGGTAAAATACTTAACCATCTCCCCGGGATAAGGCTTTATATACATGGAACCTTCCTGGAAACTTTAAACTTCATATATATTGCTATGACACTGAAAATGTGTGCTATAATTAAATTTTCATTTGATAGTATTAGTTACCTATTAGTCTAAACCATATCTTATGAATATAACATAATTATCTGTGATGTATGATTAGCCAATATCAAATGTCAATGTTTACTATTTTATTACTATGATATTTATTGAGTCTTAAAATAATTGCCACTACTTTAAATAAATTTCAGTAATTAAAAGAAGTATCTCATATCACTGGACTTTCTTGTTTGTCTTGTATTTTATATATTTCCTTTCATGCAAAAACGCTAATCATGCAGACTCCCCAATCATATTTGAAGGGTCTAGGGGAAGAGAGAAAAAGGAATGATGTTGGCTAATCACTAATCAAGACAGAACCTATAGTGACCTCTTGTGGTACATGGTAACCACCGAAGCTTGGTGGCCACACAACTCCTGCCTAGACTGACTACTCACTCCAGGGAGTGTGAAAGCGCTGGTCCTCCAAATGTAAAAACATTGGTCCTCCAAGCTACCACCACAATGAAAATAGAAGACAAATGTTGACTAAATAGTAAAGATTCTGCATGGAAATTCACTCAGTCATTACCAATTACAATAATCATTACTACTGCCTTCCATTTAGAAATATAATGAAATTATTTTTAGAAGATTGTCTGAAAGAAGTTTAAGTACATGGACTTTTTTTATACATTCTGCTTCTGGAATCCAGTAAAAGACACTAGTGAAGGCAATGGTGTGCCGGGAGAAGCAGCCCTTAGCCAGCAGTGCACAGCACGCATTATGTAATGCAGAGCAGGCTCAGAAGTGAGATGATGCTCTCGGTTATTCATCAACATAATTTAGGAAGCGGTGAGTCTAATTTCAACCTCTTTGATACTTTCAGCATTAAAGTAGTGCATTATAAGACTTAGGTAAACCGATGCTTCGAAACCAATGTGCATTTTTATCAATATTTCCTGAACAGTGTCTTAGACGTTACAGCAAGCCATTCACTTTCTGACATGAACAGCAGAAACCAGATGCCTTAGACTGTTCCTTCCAGGTTGGGTCATAATTAAGCTGGTTTCCTTTTTTTGATAACAGATCACTGTTTCTTTGCCTGATGGTTTCTTATAATACCACCATGTTTTTTAATGCCAATTAGAGCATAAAAATGATTTTGGAATTTCTTTTTTGCACAGGAGAGGTGGCAAAGTAAAGGGAATGCCTGCACAGCCCACTGTCTCTAGAAAACTAGAAAACTGAAGCTACTAAAGACCTCCTAAAAGATGAGCTGCTCATAAAACACACTCTCTCTCTCTCTCTAATTTTTTCCTCAGTCCTTTTCCTCCAAAGAGAAAAATAACACTTTTAGGTTTTTTTATTGAAGTGAAAAAAACTTAATTTTTAATGTACTTTAAAGTTAGTGAATAACTTCACATCTAAAAAAAACATTAATTTGAATTTATAATTTTTCAAAAATGGCAGCCTAATTGACAGTCCCCCAAAGTAATCATCTAGCTATTCATAGGGCTGTAGAGAGAGAGCGTGCTGGGGTGAGATACGCTGCCTATGGGGACAGGACATTGAGGGCTTTGATACAATTTTTTTTTTGTCTAACTAATATTCCACCTAAAAATCTCTCAGGTATTTAATTCTACATGCAAGCTTACATCTCTCTACAGCCTAGTTTAGACTAACAAATGTCTTACGTGAACATTGACCATGTAAAGAGGGAGGAGGTGCTGACAACGTCAAATGCAGATTTGATCCATAGCTACTCAGGAAAGGTCCCTTCTACAATGGTGTTGCTCAGGTGACCTTGCACACAATTCTCAAGCCTTCCCTTCTTGATAAGGCACTTTGATCCAAAAAGCCAAATATATGCTTAAAACTTCACTATGGTTGACAATCTGATGTTTCAGACCAGCCAGTAGGATTATTTCTAAGGCAAAATGATGCTAAATGTTCAAGGAGGTAGATACACGATTTTCTTTGATCTGATCATTTTGCGTTGTACCTGTTTACTGAAATACTATACCATAGCCTATAAATATGTCAATCAAAATCAAAAAACTGTTTTTAATGCTTATCCAAATGCTCCTGTTGTCTTTATACTTTTGACTTTTACAAGTTCTTGGAAAAAATAATATACTCTCAGTGTTTACGAGCTAAGAATTATCATATTCCTTTTATTTGTTCTATCAAGTCTTTAATCTTAGAACTGAAGGGGCGCATTTTTTGCTTCTTCTATTTTGAGAGTTGGCTGCTATAAAATGTGTACGCATCCATCTTACACAACAGTGCTTTATTTTATAGACATAGTCACCAATAATGACTTGCAATGCTGGCTTGAAACACTCAACTAAACAAGGAGAGGGAAAAAAAAAAGAAACGGAGGATGCAACAGCAGGAGAGAAGCTGCGTGACCACTCAGCACATGAAAGGTAGCACTTTCCCCTAGAAACTGCAGCTGAGGTCTTCAGAGTTTGATTATAAAATCCTCAGCTTCAAAAACTGTGAGAAAATATGCCATCCCTCTTGTTCATTTGTTCTGTATCACCAGAAAGTTGTCCGATAGACAGACTCATAACTTCCTGAGCTCTTGGTTCACAGGCTACCCATGGACAAAAACAAATGTTAAATTTCCATTCTTTAGTGTGTGTGTGTGTGTGTGTGTGTATCTGTCTCTGTCTCTGTCTCTCTCTCTCTCTCTCTCTCTCTCTCTCTCTGTTTCTCGCTGTGCATCCTCTCTGTCTCTATCTCCTCCTGCTCTCTCCCTCTTCCTCTTCCTTTCCTGTGTGTGCACCTGTGTGTCTGAGTGTCTGTGTGTGTCTATCTCCATCCTGTGTGTATACTTGTGTGTCTGAGTGTTTGTGTGTCTCTGTCTCCATCCTGTGTGTGCACCTGTGTGTCTGAGTGTCTGTATGTGTCTTTGTCTCCATCCTGTGTGTGTGTGTACCTTTGTATCTGAGAGTCTGTGTGTGTCTCTGTCTCCATCCTGTGTGTGTAGTTGTGTGTCTGAGTGTTTTTGTGTCTCTGTCTCCACCCTGTGTGTGTGCACCTGTGTATCTGAGTGTCTGTGTGTGTCTCTGTCTCCACACTGTGTGTGTACCTGTGTATCTGAGTGTCTGTGTGTGTCTCTGTCTCTATCCTGTGTGTGTACTTGTGTGTCTGAGTGTTTGTGTGTCTCTGTCTCCATCCTATGTGTGGACTTGTGTGTCTTAGTGTCTGTGTGTGTCTCTGTCTCCATCCTATGTGTGGACTTGTGTGTCTTAGTGTCTGTGTGTCTGAGGGTCTCTGTGTGTGTGTGTGTCTGTCTCCATCCTGTGTGTATGTGTTTGGTTTTCTCTCCATCTCTCTGACAGTCTGCAGTATTCACCTTTTGCCTCCCCTGCATCTGTCTTAATGCCTGGATGGATGCCTGCCCAGCTTTGTCTGTAGGATCTCGTATCAACTCGACCTCTTTCTACACACATAGTCATGTGGCTTTTGGTGCAAGATCTGCTTTTCAAAAGAGTATGATATTCTCTGAGAAAGAAAAGCTAGTCGATATAAAATGCCAGCCTGTGTTTCTTCAATTCTTCAGCCAACTGGGAGTGCTGCCTCCTGGACTTCTGGTCCCCACTAAAGCCCTGCCAACAGTTCATTCCCAGTGTTATTAAGTTGGTAAATGATTAAATCTTCAGTGTGACAAACCTGATCCATCTATGAGAATCCTAGAGGGAATTTTATCTGTTACTCACAATTAAACAATCTCTTGGGATGAATTTTCCAATGTCTCTGCCCAATCAGGTAGAAATGACAACGGAAGGGCCCTCCCACACAAATAAGTGGAATAATTACATCCTGCGGTTCTCAGTTCAGAGACTCCTGAGGATTTTGGGTGCTTACTACATATAGACATGCATAATTCTGAAATACCTAACAAACACACCCCAACAAAATCCCAAGGTTTTGTGCCTTCCTACTACTCAAAGTTAGGGAACCCTTACATGTCAAAACAGGTCCGTCTCACTCACACTTGGTGTTAGCCAGTGAAAGAAGCACTCGGCTAGAAAACCATTCTAATCCCAAGGTGTAATAAGAGATAAACTATTCATATGTTGGTTGATAGAAAATAGAGGCAATGGGAGTAGACAGTCCTGGGGCACACAACGTAAATCACCGTTTCAAGCCGCATCTAATGGGAACATGGTTCCAAAGCCTTCCCTCAGTCCCAACCTGAGAACGTTGTGCCACCAACAATGCTACAGTGACAAACTTCAATCCAGGGCTCCTCGTTGTCGTTCTTTTCACCTAGGAGAGTGGCAGAGCCCCCATGGGTCTGGTTTTGTAAGGCCTTCCCTGAAAACTGTAAGAGGTAGACGCAACTCAAGATGAGAAATCCAAAAGAAAATCACCACATCTTTGGAAATGACTAATTCCCATCATCTTTAAAGTCTCCCTAGCAAATGGATTGCTTTAACAGCAATGCTCCCTGTATTCTAGATCTGTGTGAGATAGTCCTAAAAGAAGACAATGGGCATTCCGTGTCATTGTGAACTTACATTTTAATTTATATTGTCATCAAAACTGAAAGTGCACATGAACCTCACACTGGGACAGCTAAAAATATTGCAGGGATTAAGTGGCTGTGCAGTGCTATAAGCTATTTTTTTATCCAAATGTGCCCCCCCCTCCACTGCCCTAGACTTGTACAGAATCACACTTTGACCTAAAGTGGAAGAAAGAGGAGTCACAAGGCTCCAAACCAAACTCCAAGACGGACATTCAAAGAAAACTCCTTAGGTTAGTCCCAATCTCAAGGACACATTTGCAAGCCTGGTTTTCAAAGAGACACCAATCTAAACAGTGGTGTCTGAGCTACCACCTCAGAGCTGGCCATCTCTGTGCCTGGCTATTGGTTATCATATTTTTGTGTTCCCCTGCCAACCACAGCTAAGCATCTTAACCACGTTTTCTCACGAAAGATCCACACTGTGTCTGCTATGTCACCCCCCAAACACACAACATTTCCATGAGTGATTGACAGGACAAGGAATCACAGAGCCGTCCAGAACATCCCCGCTGCTTTCCTACTCAACTCCAAGCGCACAATGATCTTTCTCCCAGTTCTCCATGACGGGATTCTGAAGAGAAACCCTTAAGGGATAGGCCACACCGTTTGCTTGTGGAGTTTAAAATTATACAAAAGAGTTTTTTTAAAAGCAACTAGAAAATGTATAATCCCAGAAGATAAAAATAATGTATCATCTTAAAAGTGAAATACATAGTGATTCCAATACAGAAGAAAGGAGACCAAGCATAAATTGGTGGTATTTTAAAGACACTTGGGAGGCAGGACAGCCTTGCTGTGCAGGAGCAAGGTAGAATGGCGTGGTTCAAATCTTTCTCCCAAGTGCGTTCAAAGCACAGAGACTGTGGCTTTGCTTCTACCATTCTGCCTGAGTGAAATAGGTGAAATGTCGCCTAGGAACCAATACACAATGAGGCAAATAAAAACGTGAAACTTTAAACACAAATTTGATCCTAGTAACTGCCTTCCGCTGTTCCAAGCACTGACTTTTTCAACTCCGACTGCTCGCCCTAACGCGGGGTACTTTCATATGTGCACAGTGGGTCCAAAAGCTACCCCAGTGATTTAAATTTGAGGAAGTACTTTCCCAGACATTCCCAACTTGAAAGGAAAGCTTCCTCCAAAACCTGGCTCTATTTGGTCAGCGCTTGAAGCTTGTTTGGAAAGCGATGGGACAAGGAAAGATTCATTATCTAAGTGCAATTCAAACCTATTTTTGATGAACCTCCGCTTGCTCTATCTACCCCCCTTCTCTTTCTCCCACTCTCAGGTCTGGACAAGTGGGAGGGGGTACATCTCATAGGAAGCAAATGCAACTCACTTTCCTCCACCACCTCCTTCCTGACTCCCACCCACCCTAAGCCACCAGGTACCTCTGCCTACACCCCCTCCCCCCTTAGGAGAAGGATGGGATGGGCGGGATGGGGGCTCCAGTGATCGGGATGAAGGTGGGGAATGTTCTGAACTGCAACTCTCCTTACCACTGGAGCGCCTGACGATGTTCTCCAAAAATGTGTTCTGCGGCGCCACCAGCCCTCTCTTGCCCCCCGGCATCCTGGGTCTGGAGGGCAGCGGCCAGGATCCGCGGCGGGGGAGGGGGGGAAGCAGGAAGAAAAGGTGGAAGAAGAAAAGGAAAAGGTAGTGGAGATGGTGATGAAAGAAAAGGGGGCACGGCGGCGACGGCGGGGTCCCCTGACTGTGTCTCCAGCCCGACCCGGATGAGCAGCTCTGGGGAGGAGGACCAAGCAGTTCATGGTAGTAGCGCTCCCCCGGCCGCCGCTGCCCAGACTGTGGCGGTGCCGCACACGGGGTTGGGAAACTGCAGGCTCCGCCGGGCACAGTGCGCCTGCGCCGCCCCCGCTGTCGCTGTCCCGCCGGTGCTGATGCTGAGGCTGCTGCTGAAGATGCTGCCGCGGAGGCAGGAGCCCGTACGCGGGCTCAGCATTTCTCTCTCTACCCAGACTCCGAGATCTGGGACAGAGCGAGGAGCGACTCGACTTCCCTCTCCCCACCCCTAGCCAAAGCCAAGACCTCTTCCTTAGCTCTGCTCCCTCAGTCTTCTAGCCCATCCTTCTCACGCAGCTGTTTCACAGCTGCCCAGGGCAGCCCAAGTTCTGCCCGGCTTTGCAAGCGCCCAGTGGCTGCTCCTTTCTCCACAAAGATCCAGACAAGTGCTCGCTGCTGTTGTTTGCAGAAAGAGGCACAGGAGTGGGCAATGGCAATCAGGGGGAAGGGATCACATCTCAGCTTATCCCGCCGCTGTTGCAAGCCCCGGCAACTCCAGCGGACACGGGTCCTGAGGTCTAGGTGCAGGAGCCCTCCTGCTCCAGCCCAGGCTGTGCGCCAAGTAGGAAGCAACTGGGTGGCGCTCAGGGACGCAGAGCAGCCACCTGACGCTGCTACCGCCCCCCTCTGGGCTCTGGCGCCTGAAGCCTCAACCCAGGAGCTCTCGACACCCTGAGAAAGCCCACTATCTGGAGCAGGAGCCAGATGGAGTACGAACACAGAGCTGGCATTCCGAATGGCCCTGAGCCCCCAGGCTGGATTTGGCGCGCGGGGGCGCCTACAGTGCGTCTGGGGAGCTTCCTTGGGGCTGAATACAAGAGAGGAACAGAGAGCTGGATCCCACTACCCAAACTTGCAGAATAGAGTTTGCTTGGTGCTAGGAGTCCTAGGAAAGAGTGAATAATTCAGACAAGAACGATAGCAATCGGCAGCGTTTGCGTGGAAAAGTGATGCAAACCCCGACAAGGAAGATGCGCAAGGCTGGGGAGAGGCTGCCTTCCTATATGTTCAGAACCCGGACTGGAGTGGGACTGTTAGAAGCAGTTCAAAAGCAAGAGACAGCCACACTGAAGGGAAAACTGCACAAGTAAGAACGGGGCGGGAAGACACTCAAAGAAAGGGGAGCATGAGCTGCAGAAACACATTCTCTTGTCGAAGGCATTGTTTTGCCTCCAGACTGCAGCGTCAACATGCAGGAAGAACTTCTCCATATGCAAATTCAGGAGGCTTGTCCCTAAATGAGTGTGCTAAGAACGCTGAGGATGGAGTTTTACCGACTTTTGGTAACAAGCTCTCTAGAAGAATATGATAACCAAACCACAAACTAAGACGGGAGAGCCAAAGCTTCCCTTCGGGAGATTCCACCTGGGCCTGTGGAGACAAGAACCCACTGGGAAGAGAAAGGGCTCCCTAGCAAGGTGCAAAGGGTAAAGGTTAGTTGAATGAGTATATCTTGTTTTGCTGGAGTCAGGCTGTGCCAGAAGCAAGGTAATTTTTGCAGAAATGATCACCCGTCAAGATTCCTAAAACAGAGGCCAGGCTGGGAGTAAGAGTAGGGTAGCATCTACTTACTACTCCCTAGGGGCCTGTGACTGAAATACCCCATCCCCGTTTACCTCACACTGGTCTATAAAGGGCTCTGTGTGTGTGTGTGTGTGTGTGTGTGTGTGTGTGTGTGTGTGTGTGTCCCCGTCTGTCTGTCTCTCTCTTTTTCTCTCTCCCTCCCTCTGTCCTTCCCTCCATCTCCCTTTCCCTATCTTCCTCCCTCCCTCTCTTCCCTTGCCCCCTACTTTATGTGTCCATCTGCAGCAGAGAGTTACACCTAAAACCAGGGTCCAGATTTAACCTGAGGGTAATTTTTCTCTCCTGTGAAACTTCCACTGTCCACTTGGGCCAGCTGAGCAAACCTAAAAGGTGGGCAAGAAGCAAAAAAAGTTAGTTCTGCAGCCATTCCTTCTGGGAATAGTAGGGTGACACTTTTACCCCAGCCTTCCATCGGGAGCAGTGCTGTGCAGAGGAGGTAAGCGGTCCCCCTGCAGATGGAATGGGGTGTCCTTAGTTAAATAGCAAGGGACACTGGCACAGATTGGATCTATGTGTTTAACTTGCCACAGGCCAGAGTCAGTAAGGCATCCTAGGAAAAAGAGCCCCCTCCCTGCAGCTGACAAGAGATGCCAGGAGGACTTGACACCCAGACCCAGCACTACCACCTCAACCTCAAACACACACTTCACTCCCGCAGCCCTGTGTCTTAAGTGACCTGTGCTAGAAAGATCCCAGATGACTCAGCCATTGGCTGCGGTGGTGGATATACAGGCCTGATGTTTGAAAATACGGATTTATCTATTGCATAGGTTTCCGTCCTTGACTCCTAGCATGTATGGTAATTCTATCATCAACATTGACAGGGAATGTTTCCAGCTTCTCTGTTCTCTTGCACATCTTCAGCTGCCCACATCTCGCCTCTGGGTATTGATTTAAAGTCTTAGCTTCCCAGAGTTTCCCATCTAATATAAATATCTCTGTTCCCAATCATTTCTCTGTGGGTGTATTAGCTCGCACCTCCCAACGAGGAAACTCTTGGACTCCATCAAGCAGTCACACAATCATTGTAGAATGTCCCCCATTTATTTCCATGCGCAGATTTAATTAAAATGGCACGCCTCTCTTTTCTCCTTTATCCTTAATTTCTACGTAGCATTGTAACTGTTTGGTCATCTTAATGACTGTTTGGAGGAAAAACAGCTGGGCATGACAAAATGTCAAAGCACTCAGTTACAAGCTTTTCTTAAGCTTCCAGTTTAAATTCTCATTCAGGCAAAAACCGATACCTAGAAAGATGAAGTGTCTCATTCAAGAGGTCACAGTACTTTAGAGCACTTGGCGTAGAAACTATAATAAGGCCTCCTGACCCATAGCCAGGGATTTTTGTAAGTAATAACCAGATCTTGGAGTCCTGTGGCGATGGTCAACAGCATCCAGCCTTCTTTATTGCCATCACTCACAGCTAGAGGGAAGAGGAGCCCCTAGCAACAGCTCCAACAGCTCCCAATCAAATCGCAGTGGAAAGAAGCAGAGCAGCAGCAGCAGCAGCAGCAGCAGCAGCAGCAGCAGCAGCAGCAGCAGCAGCATATGGACTGCTTGACCCCAAGGAATGTGCTGGCAGATTGCAGCAAGGTGCCAATGCAGCATTTTCAAAGGGTTTTAGAGACAGAGTCCATACGTTGTGACCAAACCACAGGATTGAACAGGTGAAGAGAGTGGGGAATTTTAAAGCTTCAATGTCACAAAGGGCTTCTTTTAATTTGTTCATTTGGTGGCCAAAATTCCATTTCAAAGCAGAACCCCTTGTGCTTCTTCTCCTGTGTCTTGAGGCATGGCGATTAGAAATGTGTTGTCTGTGAGGACCAAAAGTTGTGATCTCTAGCAGGGTCTGCTGCCTCCAGGATCAGCAGAATGACCTGGGTAAACGGCAGGTGTTTTCCAATTTAACAGAAAGCAACGTAAAAGGAAAGCCTTAGAAATTAATTTATTGAGTAGTGGTGATTTCTAATCCCCTGTGGTTCCCCTCAAGAATTCTTTTATGAAAGATTCTTCCTTTGAGGGTTTGTTTTTTAAAGGTGGCACATGCCACAGTATCTGTAATTATGTTTCGATTTTCTAGAAATGGCAAGGTTTGAGCCTTTGTGTACAACTGGCCCAAATACCACTCCCTACAGAAATGATTCTTCTCTTCCTTTTGGCTGTCTACTGAGCTACCCCCAATACCTGAAATCTACAGGTGCTGAGTGACAGGCGTGGATGGAAGGAGAGGAAAGAAAAGAGGGAGGAGTCATAAGCTCCTCTCCATGTTGTCCTCCTTAGCAACAGCCTCTGTCCTTTCCGTTTCCTCCCACCCACTCACCTCACGTTCTTTCTAGACCACTAACAGTGAAAGACACAAGCATTACTTTATTCTCTTGCACGCATCAGGCCCCACACTTACACTTAGACCTCAAACCCCTCCCTCCCCACCAACCCAAATACCCAAGCACAGAATCTTTTAGCTAGATAAGTAATAGTGTGCAAAGGACCCCACATCCAGACTGCTTGGGGGGGGGGTCAGACTTCCTTTGCTGCTTATATGACTTAGAACGATTTCTCCTTCTCAAAAAAAAGAGCCTAAAAAGACCTATTTAGTAGATTTTATAAAGATAAATGTGTTCTTATTTGATAGTTTTTAAAACATATAGAATGTGGATGACTCATTTTCCTCATTATTGGGATAAAATACCCTGACAAGGCAACTTAGAGGAGGCATTTGTTTTGCCTCACTGTCTGGGGATACAGTCCATCAAAGAGGGAAGCCAGGGCATCTGGAGCTTGAGGTAGCTGGTCACATCGCATTCACACGACAATCAAGAGGCAGGGGTTTGTCCTTACATTGCTGTCTCCTTTTTATTGAGTCTAGGACCACAGCGCATGGGATGGTGCTGCCCACATTTCGGGGAGTCGTCCTGACTCAGTTAACCTGGTGTAGATAAACGGGCAAGAAGCACTGTGTATGTGTGAGGGAGTGAATGCATAGGCCTCCTATTCTCGTTTGCATTAGGTGTAGGTGGTGGTCATCTCCGGGGTTTGTAGACAATGTAGAACCTTCTCTTCCTCCTTGGCATTGGTGTGTTCATGCAAATAAAGCTGACCACTGAAATATAATGGATGTGACAAATAGTGCTTCCAGGTAAGGGCAAATAAGAACCAGGACTCCATTTCCCATGCTCCTCTTCTGGTGCCTCTGTGACTGAGGAATCTAATAAATACAACAACACCTGCCTGGTAGCAGAGCCTATATCTGCAGCATTATATAAGCAGGAAATAAGTAAGCTACTAGGATCCTACAGTTTGTGACTGTCTTCTGCGGGCATACATTCTGAATTTGCTTTGGGAATAAAAAAAAATAGGGGAACAACAATTTTCAACCTTGTCCAATTTAAGGATCATCTGAGGAGTTCATAAAAATATCCCAAAGTTCAGGCCATAGCACAGATCAATTAAGTCATAATTTCTGAAAATGAGACATGTCATAAATTCCTTTATAACGTTCTCTAGGTGATTGCAATGTCCATCAGATTGGAGGACCCAGATCTATAGCAATGCTTCAATCTGTGAGGACCCCTGGAATTTAAACAAAATGTCAAGATCTTCTTTGACTCCCAAGAATTAGGTCTTTGGTTACACTTGACTTTGAGTCTTCTCATCCACTCCAGCACCGCACTCCAGCTCAGACTCCAGCACCGCACGCTCAAGGCTCCACACTCGAGCCTTTCAGTTCAGCCCGGTCCTCCCGCATGCCCCGAGCTACACTGCCTTTAGTTCAGCCCAGTCCTCCCGCACGTCCTGAGCTGGCACTGCCTTTAGTTCAGCCCAGTCCTCCCGCACGTCCTGAGCTGGCACTGCCATCAGCTCTCTGCAGCCCTTCTCCTCGCTCTTCACACCAGGTCCTCCCCGCTCTTCACACTAACCTTGTCACTCTCTCGCCTCCCTGTCTCGGAATATGACTCACAGAGAACACGTCACACTGCCAATTCTTTGACTCTTGCCTTTGTTCTCTCCTCCCTTCCCTTCTTCTGTGTGACCAGGAAACAGCTTCAGTCCCCATCCCTCTAACACACTTCCGAAGGATGTTCTCTTGGACTCTGGGAAAACACCACTTTACTGACTAAACCCTCAGCCCGCTCCAGCATTTACTCTGTGTATGTGGGGTGTGTGTGTGTGTGTGTGTGTGTGTGTGTGTGTGTTTTCTTAGCTCACTAAGCTTTCTCTTTCTCCCATACCTTGCTGGCCAATCTTAGGAGAGTAGACAGGGAAAGGTGTTTCATTTTCTACCTCCTGGTTATTCCTTAACCCACCCATACGCTGACCTCTACTGCACCAATCTGTGAAGTGTCTCCACTCCAAGGTTATTTTTTTATTTATTAAACCCTGTGAGGAAATTTCCATTCTTATTTTACTTTACTTGCCTGTGGCTTTTGACCCTGCTACCGCTCCTTCCTTCCGGAAGTATTGTCCTAATTTAATCTGACTGGGTTTGAAACTATTGGCCATGTGGCTAAACATATACAAGAACTATGGGTTAATTTAAGTTATAAGAGATAGCTGATAATAAGCCTGAACTAATAGAACAAACAGTTTATAATTAATATAAGCCTCCGTGTGTTCCTTTGGGACTGGATGGCAGTGGGACTGGGTAGGACAGAAACTTCTGTCTACATGGCTCTAGTATTTCGTTGAACCTCCCTGTATCAGAATCTCCTTGCCTGTAAGGGTGGAATATTAATAATGTCTATCTCATATGGTTAACATAATATTTACATAAGATAATTGATTGTCTGGAGAATGGTATAAAATAAATAACCAGTATCAGATAGATAACATCACCAAGCTGGGTACTTCCAGCATCTTGCAGAAATTACTAGAGTAGCAGAATTGACAGAGCAAATAAAAGTAACTTAGTGAGTAGCAAAGACTGGGGGCAAAAGGGCTTCTCCATGGATGAACTTTTACCTTCTCATTCCCACTACAGGCGTCTTTATACCATAGGATAAACAACTGTAGCCTGTGTTGGAAATGTTTAACTTCTAGTTGTTCTCAAGGGCACGATGTTTCTAATATTCTTAGCTGTTTTCTTTTCTTTTCCTGCTTGTTAGTGTCAAGGGGGCTGTCCTGCCCAGGACAAAGAGTCTAGGAGAATACTTACAATAAGCAACCTTGAGTCTAAGACAAGGAGATTCAACATGGCCCCAGAGTCCTCTTTCAACCAGAACAAAGGCACATGACAACTAGCCAATATTGCTTATATCAGAATAGCACCGGAGGACAATCTTACACCCAGGCTTCCAAAACAGAAAAAGAAAAATCTGTTTGATACTGCCTATATGTTTCTCACAAATTTTCCACAAATTCATTTGCCAGGAAAAACAGATCTGAACAGTCGGTTGGTGATCTGTGCTCCCTCCTCACCCCCTTGCTGTGACTCTTGGCGCAATTTGCTGGATACATGTCAGTAAGCTGCAAAACAACAATTGTTCTTTCTTGCCCTCATATGAGAGACTCAAACATGCAGAAATTCATAAGTTTCTAAACCCTCAAACACATACCCACTGCCTACAGTGTAGAGCTCCCATCACACCTAGGCACTAGCTGGCTTTCTCCATATGGCAATTCCATGGGGACCTCCGATTCAACACACCCAAAATAGATGCATCATCCCACCCCTTGTCCAAATGTTCTTGCTACTATTCCCATCTCAGGAATGGGATGCCACCTCCACCAACCCTGTAATCTGAATCAATTACTTCAATGCTTCCCCTGCCCTCCCAAAGCTCTCTCACCTTCTCCGTTGGCACTGCTCAAACAGGACCCCTCATCCCCCTTTTGGACTCTTGTAACAGCCTTCTACATGGTCCTGCATCACACCGTCTTCCACCTCAGCTCCAAGATCCACTTTTACTCACTCCTAACCCTGCGCCACAGCTATCACCAGAATTCTGTCTCCTTCATGTAATCATAGAAGACAGATCTGCATATGTCACCACACCGCTTAGACACATCTAAGATTCTCTTCGACTTTGGGTGGCAATCAAAAACCTTCTATGAGTCATTTCTCATCCTGACTCCTGATGATTTATCTGTCCATTCTCAGCTCTTAAGCTCCCATTCGGAATCCATGTCCTAGTCTTCCTTCTATACTCCATTTTCTTCCTTATATTTAGCATGCTCTTGTTCCCCACAACCTCCCTGTATTACCTGACATCTTCCTTCAGATGTCCTCTAAGTAGTCTCTTTGTACTATCCAAGACTTGGCCGAAACCCCTTTCTGTGTCTTATCTCATAGCTACCCTGTGCTTTCTCTATTGCCACCTTTGCTTTCCTGTTGATGAGGAGAGACAGTTAAAACCATCCTATTCTCCTGAGAAATGCCAGTCCTCCATTGGAAAGAAGTCTCTGTAGGCAGGGGGTAACCAAGTCACGGTTCACTAGAGAATAAGAAAGCGTGGGCTGGATTTCAGCCACCATTTGTATTTTCATGGGTGTTCTCAGGAAGAAGTAAGTAGATTTGCAGATCTGAAAAGAACTAGATAAAAGGGCAAACCATGATGATGGGAAGGTTTGTAGTGGGACAATTTGAACTTAACAAAAAGAAATGGGAAAGAGAAAGAAAAGGGCCCCTCACCAGGCTCACTTCGAAGGTCTGGACTCTATTCTGTAGGCAATGAAAAGACATGCTTTGGCTAAAGAAGTGACATAGCCATTCCTCAGCCTTACAGAGGAACTAACAACAAAATCACAGTATTAGGGCACACAAAATGTTCAATTAGATGTGTCAATTAGACAACTGATTTGACGGACAGTCTGGTTATAATGTTTGGAGCTGTTCTTTGAGTTCTTTAATGTGTCTCACTTTTGTGGTCTGTGTTAAATGATAAAGAGTTTCATATTTGGGAAAGCTATATGATGCAGTGATAACTGTGACAGTAGAGATTGTTTACATGCAACGCTATGAGCCAAGGCTTGTGGAGGCCATGGTCTGGAACAGTACACTTTCAAGGCTTTTGAAATGCATCTTCATTAAGCATAGGTTGAGCTGTTTGAATACGATTTTTTAAGCCAGTCGGCTGTAATATGATTTGTGATTCTTACTTAGCACAGCTGCCAGTCGAAATCAGCATCCATAATTTGTAGCTGCTGAATATTTCGGCTTACCAAAGTCTAGCACATTCACCAAATGGAAATATTTATTAAAGAGAGAGACATCCATTTTTACAAAAATTAAAATAATTTAAGAAAAAAGAAGAGGCATGGCATCCCTAAAGGAATCCGTGCATAAATGAGATGGAGCATGCTCTGGGGAGAGAGAAGTCCAGAGTTTGAACAACTCGATAGCATAGCCTCGCAGTGGAAGAGCTGATGTTTGTAAAGCAGGAACTGTACCCACTTCCGTATTTACTGTCCCTGTAATCATCATCTAATGTGTTGCCACTCCTCGCCACAACTCATCCCCTCTCAGCTATGGAGTTTGAAACGTGGAACATCGAGGGAACAGAAACACAATAAGAAAAGGGTTATGTAGGGCTAGAGCGTTGGTTCAGCCATTAAAGGCTAGACTCACAACCAAAAAACACAGCAAGTAAAGTATTATTTAAGAGGCTATGTGTTAGGACTGGAGAAAGGGCTGGGTAGTTAAGGGCACCGGCTGGTCTTCCAGAGGACTGGGGTTCAATTCCTAGCACCCACATGGCAGCTCATAACTGTCTGTAACTTTAGTTGTAGGGTATCTAACACCCCGCCACAGACAAATGTGTGCATAAAATTAAAAGAAAGAAAAGAAAAGCTTAAGGCTATGTGTATTCTTACCATGCATTAGAGATTATTCTGAGTACTTTACATACATGCATTTTTCTCATTTCATCACTAAAAGGTAAAATTAAGTTTAACTCAGCAAATGTTTATTGTTCTCTGGACTCCACAGCATGCATTGAAATTATCTCCATTGAACCAAAAGTGAAACTGAGGCACAGAGTAATTAAGCAACTGACAGA
Source organism: Alexandromys fortis (assembly GCF_014885135.2). NCBI lineage: Eukaryota > Metazoa > Chordata > Mammalia > Rodentia > Cricetidae > Alexandromys > Alexandromys fortis. The sequence continues at coordinate 6,608,056 of NW_026067963.1, forward strand.
AGGTCACAGAGCTGGCCTGTGGCATAGCCGGGTCTATATGCCTACAGATTTTGTTTTCAGAGCACAAATTCTTAGGCAAGTTAAGTAATTACTGCCCTATACTGTCAATAAAATAACGAGGAAATATGTGGTAAGAACTGGCTACTTCACACATCTGTTCTACGTAGAACTGAAGCCTCTGGCTAAAGAGAAGGGGACAAGTGAGAGCAGAAGGACAGGTAAGGAGACTGGAGGCAGGTGGGGCACACCTGTCGTTCAGTGTCCGGGAGTCTGGGGCGGGAAGATGACGAGTTTGAGGTCAGCCTGGGCTTTATACAAACAAACAAAAAGAAAAACTCCCAGTCTCCATGCGAATCTGTAAGAATTGGACCTCCAAGAAAAATAATAAAAGCCCACATACAGCTTTTGTGGTGAGCTAAACTTTCAAGCCATGCAGCAATTCTAAATATTTTTTTTAAAGAAAATACTCTCTGGTATTCTAAACGTTTTTAACCAGCAACACTGAAGTTGCCCCTGCCAGTGCTAATTTCTAGCATACATCGCCCTTGCTTTATTGTTAAAATTGAGGTAAATGAAAATATCAACCAGAATTCATGTCGAAACTGTTATCACCAGTGGTAAGCTACAGACCTTGAATTTTAAAAATGTCGATAAAAGTACCCTGTGAGAGTCACAGGTCCAGATAAAAGGTGAAGAAGCATGGACTATTTTATACATTACTTGAAAATTATGTGCTAGGCATAGGTTAGTCATAATTTATGATAAGTTTAAATATTTACATGGGTAAATATAGATCAATGCATTCCCTTGAGAAACAATCATCAGATACGTATCTATACACCACTGTCCAGATTCACCACTTCTGAATTTAGCTATTCCAATGAAAAAAAAAAGTTCTTTTGTACTGTGTTAGCTGACTTAACCGTAAGAAGTACCAGAGATAATTTAATTTAGAAAAAAAGAAAGAAAAGGTTTCTTTTGGCTAATAATTATGAGTGTTTGAATCCAGGATGAAGCAGACCCATTGGCTTTAGACCTGTGGCTGAGAGCTAGTGATGGAGCAGAGATGTTCATCCACTGGGGGAAAGAGAAAGAAGAGGCTGGAGAGCTAGGATCCCTCTGTCTTCTCCACTAAGGACTGAAAGACCTCTCCATAGATCACACCCCTTAAAGTTGCCACCACCTCCCAAGAGTACGAAACCAGAAGCTGTTCTTTATAATATGGAGCAATTCGGAAGACATTTCAGATCCAAACCATAACAAATCTCAAAAACTTAATGTCTATCCAGAGAAAGACCTCGGCTTTGATCAGAACACTGGTCACTGCCTACATTGAGAATGGTTGCCCTGAGACAGAAACTGTCACAGAAAACCCCAAATGTACAAATCAAGTGATCATGTGGTACCCATCCCCAGCTGGTACATATATACCACAACTCTTGCACCTAAGACTCAGGGAAAATCTTGGAAGAGGGAACAGGAATAATATAAGAGTCAGAAAAACAGGAAGTCTGCTGTGAGATTTCTTGTATTCAAATTGCCATGAAAGCTACATCCATGAAGTCTTAACCACATGGCTACCAAAAGAATACCTGAAAAAATGGTGATGCAAATAAACATGCTAATACAAAACGGGGAGGAATCTCATGGATCCCAACCCTAGAGAAAATATAATGTCAACTAAGGAATGCTGAGAGGGGGAGAAATAATCTTCCCCAAAGAGATCCCCCAAATGGTTATTCAACATCAAGGGGTCATTTCTGAAATTATATATATACAAGTAGCATTGTAGGGACGGAGCAAATTATATTTATACATTTAGGAGTGTGTGTGTGTGTGTGTGTGTGTGTTTAACAACAAAGAAAAAGCAGCCATTGAAGTTGACAGAGAACAAGGAAGTGAGGTGCAAGGGAGGGGTTGAGAGAAGAGGGGAAACAGGAAATGATTTGATTATATTTTAATTTCAAATTTTAAAAAATATATTAATACAAAGAAAGAATGGAGACCCAGTGCTATAACTGGCCTGGTTTGGACATGCATCACACACTCTATCTTGACTGCAAGGCAAGACCATATTTAATAGTCTCCCTGAAATATACACAGGCAAATTCCCTAAAAGGAAGCATTGCACACAAGAGCCATTCATCGGTAGGGACTTAGAGAGTAGCAAGTGTAGCACAAAATAATAAACCCCGAGTCAGATTTGGGGGGTCAGAAAAGCAAAACATCCAGTCATGTTTCTATAGCCTCAATTGCAGCAGACTAATTGGAGCAGGCATGTTCAAAATCCAGACTCCAAGAACAAATCTGACAGCATCAATACCATCCAGGAGGAATGAAGAAGCATAGAGTCTTCGTGGTCATGCTTCACAGAATGCACGCAGCGTGTCCAGGGGACTGCAGAGCTGAGCTCCAGACAGTAGTTTTCAACTTCCAGAAAAGTTCCATACTTGGGTAATTCTAGTCATAACCTTGAAGCAAAGTAAACTGCGCATTTAAAAAGTCATTCCAAAGAAGATTTTTTATCACAAAAGACCATTATGTTGCCTTCCATTTGCAGTAAAAAGCCCTGTTATAGCTTTAAAATTGGTCCAAACTGTCTCCTACTGCAAGAACATTCTTTGCATGTGAATGCAATGAATACTGTCTATACCACACACCATACTGGAGAGAAAGAAAGAAAGCTTCTTCTGTGACTGTAGGGTTCTTCAAGGCAAAAAAAAAAAAAAAAAAAAAAAAAAAAAAAAAAAAAAAAAAAAAAAAAACCTTTTCTTGCAAAAGTAAAGATGCAAGAAAGAGGCAGTTCAGGGCTGGCAGATGACTCAGAGTATAATAGCAACTGCCTTGCAGGCTTAACGTAAGTTTGATCCCCAGGTTCTATGGTAGAAGGAGAGAAACAACTCCCAAATGTTGTCCTCTGACCTCCATATATATATCATGGCATGCACACACACACACACACACACACACACACACACGATTTTTTAAGAAAAAGAAGTAGATCAAGGAGTCTTGGGTATATAAACAAGAGTCAGATAACAAAGATTTTGCTGAAAGTATGTGTATTAGCCTAAAAGAAAACAGACATTCAGAAAGTTGAAGAAGTCAATTTTGTCACACCAGGGAAGAAAGAACAGTCTAAAATACTCTACATGACTCCTTGGCCTATGCCAGAATCTGCTAGTTGGATGGGAGAAAGTGTGGGGTGATTTAGGAGCTGTAAGGCAATGAGAAGTGAGGCTAGATCAGAGGAGAGAGTGATGCTGAGATTTAAGTACCATAGTATTACAGACCTGTCGACTAAGCCAGAAATCAGAACTGCTCTTCAAAGTCAAAGTATGAAGGAAATCCCACTGACTTGTTTTTTTAGTTTTAAGACCTATTCTACTTTTATTTATTCCTGTATATGCACGCACACTCTAGCTTTTTGTGAACATGTGTGCAAGTGCTCACGGAGGCGATGAATCCACTGGAGGCAATTGTGAGCTGTTTGCCATGAGCGATAGGAACTGAACTCTGGTCTGGAAGAACAACAGCACTCTTAACCACTGAACTGTTAATCCAGCCCCTCACTAAAGCTTTTTAAGGTAGAATGTGGAATATTCCCTTAATTGGGGGAATCGTTATTTGTATTGTTAATATGCAATTGATAAAAACGCAATTTTGTTAAAGATCCAGGTTGTTGTTCATAAGTAGTAAAGAGAAATTAGAATGTGTTCAGTTTCCACATTTTATAGCTGCAAGAGCCAAGAGACTGATATACACAATTTAGGAAAGAAAGGAGTTATTTCAGCTCACACTTCTGAGTTATAGTCCATCACAGCAGGAAGCTACAGCTGTAGGAGCTTGACGGAGATGGTCAGGTTACATCCATCCTTAGGAAGAACAATGGATGTATGCCAGCGATCAGTTCCCTCGCTTCCCCTCATTCATTCCAGAGCCAAGACTGAGAATTTGTTCTGTCCACATCCAGGCTGGGTCTTCCCACCTCACTGAGTGCAAGAAAATCCTTCATGGAAATGCACAGAGGTCAACCCAATCCAGACAATTCCTCATGGAGACTCTCTTCCGGGGTAACTTTAAATTGTATCAAGTTAACAATTAAATGGGTATCTAAACAGAGAATTCTCAACAGAAGACTCTCAAATGGCCAAAAGACACTTAAGGAAATGCTCAACGCCCTTAGCCATCAGAGAAATGCAAATCAAAACAGCTCTGAGGTGCAACTGTCAGAGTGACTAAAATCAAAAACTCTAATGACAGCTTATGCTGGAGAGGATGTAGAGTAAGGGGAACCCTCCTCCATTGCTGGTGGGAATGCAAGCTTGTACATCTGCTGTGGAAATCAGTATGGCAGTTTCTCAGAAAATTAGCAATAAATCTACCTCAAGACCCAGCAATACCATTCTTAGGTGTATACCTAAAAGATGCTCAGCCATACCACAAGGACACTTGCTCACCTATGTTCATAGCAGCATTATTTATAATAGCCAGAACCTGGAAACAACCTAAATGCCCCTCAACCAAAGAATGGATAAGGAAAATGTGTACATTTATACAATGGAGTACTACTTAGCAGTAAAAAACAATGACATCTTGAAATTCTCAAGCAAATAAATGGGAAAAAAATCCTGAGTGAGGTAACCCAGACCCAGAAAGACAAATATAGTATGTCCTCACTTATAAGTGGATATCAGACATAAAGCAGAGTATAGCCAGCCTACCATCCACAAACCCAGAGAAGCTAGAACCCTCATCCAGGAACAGATGGAAACATACAGAGATCCACAACTAACCACTGGTCTCTTGGAGTACAGTCAAAGAGAGGGAGGAGCGATAAACAAAGAAGTTAAGACTATGATTGGAAAACCCACAGAAACAGCTGACCTGAGCTAGTGGGAGCTCATTGATTCCAGACTGACAACTAGGGAACCTGTATAGGACTAAACTAGGCCCCCTGAATGCTGATGACAATGGTGTGGCTTGGCCAATATGTGGAGCCACTGGCAGTGGGACCATGATCTAACCCTAATACATGAAGTGAGCTTGTGGAGCCCATTCACTGTGGACAGATACCTTGCTTAGTCTAGGCACCGGCCAGTGGGAGGGGTTGGTTCTACCTCAACAAGATTATGGGATAGATTTAATTGACTTCCCAGGGGTGGTCTTATCCTCTCTGAGAAGCAGATGAGGGAGTGGGGTAGAGGGAATGTGGGGGGAGCTGGAGGAGAGGAGGGAGGGGGAACTGGGATCAGTATGTAAACACCATTCATTCATTAATTAGTTAATTAAAAATAATTGAGTTCAAGCCTCTAAACTAACAAACCCAACAATGAAGAAAATAATAATAAAACCAGCCATCATGGGGCTGGAGATTCGACTCAGCAGTTGGAGTTCAAGATAGTCTTGCAGAGAACTGGAATTTCATTCCTAACACAACACATGGTGGCTTACAACCATCTGTAGCTCCAATTCTAGGAGATCTGATGTCATCTTTTGGCCTCTGGGTACACCAGACATAAGTGGTATTCAGCCATATATGCAGGAAAAACAAGCATACACCTAATATAAATTTAAAAAACAAACTAACCATCACATCTGTTCACATACATAGCTATGTAGCAGCAATAGAAACTTGTATTCACAATGTCAGCCCATTTCTGTATAGCATGAACACTTTGCTGGTGTATGAAAGAAGGAGAGGGGAGGGGTGAGACAATTGTAAAAGGCTGAGGCCATTATCTGGGCAGAGATCAAAATGGACAGAGGTGATGGGAAGAAAGGACAGGCAAGAGAGACACCTTAGAAATAAAATCAGCAGGCTCTGATGGAATCAAAATCAATGTGGAAAGTGGGGACAAAGGAGAAAGTGAGGACTGCTCTCTACTCCTGACTTCAGAAGCTGGATGAACTCTTGGCTGAGGTGAGAAAGACCAACTGGTGAATTCATGTTCCAGCAGAGACGCCAAGAGCTGTGCCTTGAATACCTTGACTTTGACACGGCCAAGGCAGATTGGTGGTTGAGTCTAGAGCTCAACAGAAAGGCAGATAGATGTGTCCCAAAGGAGAAAATTCTTCATTACCCGTATCTATAGTCTCAGCTCCACAGCTGGCTGCATGCATGACAGAGCACGTGGTTCCATATGTGTCCCATCTTTAGTAAGTAAAAATTACTAGAAAACAATAAGGGAAAGGAGACAACCGCAACAAAGAGACCAAATCTTCACAGAATGATTTACACTAGGAAGACAAAAGAAACTACCCGGCTATTCATTAGTAGAGGCTGAGCTCAGTAAATAAAATGTAATTCAACTACTTGAAATCACTACTACAAATGTACATTTATGTCAATTTCTAATATGAAAATATTGCTACAATAAGTCATATTGGGAAAGCATATTGCCACTTTGGATGGTCCACAAAATGATCTATGGTAGTTGTATTTTTGGTTTCAGATGAGTAAAGTTATTAAGCATACAGTGGAAAGAATAAATAACAAAAGGTAGATGATAGACAAAGATACAGGTGATAGAGATAGATAGATAGATAGATAGATAGATAGATAGATAGATAGATAGATAGATAGATAATAAACAGATGATAGATAGATAATAGACAGATGATTAGATAGATAGATAGATAGATAGATAGATAGATAGATAGATAGACAGACAGACAGACAGACAGCACAACAACATCAGAACAGGCACTCAAAGCATCCTACAGAAATTCTGGGGAGACCCTGTAAGAGAATCATCTGGAGTTCCAGATAGAGAGAGTCCCAGACAGAACAAGACCCCTTAAAGTGAGGCTTCCAAGTAGAAACCAGAGGTAATATGATCAAAATTGGGCATTCACAGCATCCAGCAGAAACTGCCCAGGGGACTTGAGGCAGTCCACTGGAGTTCCTAGCTGAGTTCTCTCCATGCCTGAGCTTCCCATGGCTGTGCTTCCTGCTTTGTTTTCCCATTGCAGACACTCTTACATTGTAGGGTAGACAATAGTAGCATCTGGTGGAACTACTTAGCCTTCTAGATGCTCCGAAATAAACATACTTGGTTCTGCAATAGGGCAGGCAAAACTCCAATTCCATAGTTAGCGTCTCTGTGTGCTCAAATAGTCATGAGAATTCACCAATATATGTACATCACAGCCATATGCTACATAATACATGACATTTTTGATTAGGAAGAAAGAAACTGATAACAATATTGTTAAAATAATACATACACAAAAATTTGAGCATCCTTGGGGAGGATGTTCTAGGTGGGTTTTGTTCTCTGTTTCATACTTTAATGCGTTAGCAGATTGTTTTTACAACGAGCACACATCTTACATGTATATATTTTCATGTCTGCTTTCGTACTGTAGAAGAACAAAAGGAGCTATTTTCACAGGCAGAACCAAACAAACAACAGACTGGAAACTTCAGGTGGTAACCAAAGTCAGTCTGGCAGCGGGCGGCTCTGCTTTGAGCAAAACTGTTTCTGTTTCGTCTTCAATTCAGCGAATGTCGCCCACACACCTACTCTGGGCCAGGTTCTTCTTAGGTGACGAGAAAATATAAATGAATCCATTTTAGTCTCTAACTTGTAGAAGTGCATAAAAAAATATGTAAACAGATTTTTTTTTTTTTTGCTTTAGGCTGCCAGATCACAAAAACAACACAGAAACTTAATAGTAATGATGAAAGTTCAGCCTATAGCTTAGGCTTGTCCCACTAACTCTTATAACTTAAGTTAACCCACTTCTATTCCTCTACGTGCTGCCACCTAACTCATGGATTTTACCTCTCCTCCCTTTCCTCCTGCATGTCTGTTTCCTCTGTATCTTACTGGTGACTCTTCCTTTCTTCTTCCCATAGCTCTCTGTCCCCAGAAGTCTCTGATATACCTTCTACCTAGCTATTGGCCTTTCGGCTCATTATTAAACCAATTACAGTAACACATTTTCACACAGTGTAAAGGGATATTCCACAATATTCCCCCCTTTTTGTCTAAATAAAAAAGAAGGTTTTTAACTCTAACACAGTAAAACTGTGTACAATAGGAACAATTATCAGGAAAGTTATATTCAAAATGTCCAGTCCATTTGTTTTTGGCACATCTGGAGAAAACACTCTATTACCTATATTGTCTTGATGATATACCAAGATAAACCATTTTTTATCATAGCTTGTATTACCATCTTAAAACTATCTTTTTATATCTCAAAACATTTTTTAGATAAACAATTTAAGCTTTTATGTCTCTTAACCTTACACATTTTACACCTCTTTTGTGAGTTTCTTTTCTGAATTTGGTACCAAGGAAAAGTGTAAAACTATAACTATCTAGTCTTCAATCTCCATCAGAGACCCAAGAAGAATAAAACGTTACTTGAACAAACAGTAAGTCCAGAGAAAGCAACTTCCAAAACTATAGAAATGACAGAGACTTTTACTGCCTGCATAGTCACTTAAGGTTCCTCTGTAATTCTTGGCATCTATCTTTGACCTACAGGCCTAGAATATCTGACAGGCTTTTCTGTGAAGCAGGAATTTTGAAGGACTCTACTTCTTTGTCTTGGCAAAGTTTGGACAGTCACTCTCTTTTGTGTCCTCTTGTCCAATTTGAACATCATACTATCAGCAGTCAAGGCAAAGGAAGTTTCTTGCCCAGTGGCTAACTTTTACCACAAAGAAAACAAAGTCCATATGGGAATCTTTGATGCCCATCATTCTTGTCTTGAAGTTAATTGGTGCTGCCAGGAACAGATGTATCTCACTTTCATGAAAAGCTTTGTGTTATTAAAATGTTTTAAATGCCATGTTCTGTAGGTTTTTGAAGTGTTTAAAGATCACCTATCTAAAATATATGCTTGTATGATCTTGAAAACATACCTATCATGACTATAAGTTTGTTTGCAATATATACCTTTTAACTTGATTTAGTTTTTATTATCCTAAATAGTTTTCAAGGACTTAAACTTTACATTACATTTTAAATGATCTGTATATGTACAATGTCTTAAACAAGAGTAGAAACATATATATATAGTATAACTAAAATAACCTTAAATTTGTATCAATATACAAAAATCTATATCAATGTAAAATATTTGAGTCTAGTGGTTGTTCAAGAGTGAACTAAACAATCTAATCTTTTATCCTGTCATTTCTAGAATATATCCTCCTTCTTCCTTTCAGTCTTTGATCATCTTTTCTCCTGACCGTGACCAATAACAACTTGGATCCAATCCCCCTAAACAATGACAAGCGTCCATAACCCACCAAATGACCCAAACCACCTCATGGAAATGTGGGTATCATGATCTCTAGACTGTTGTATGGGAGCAATGGCATCTTTAGGGGACCCTTAGAGAATTAGGATTAATTCTCTAAGTCAAGCTCTGGGTGAGCTAGCTATACCATTTGTTGTCCAATCTTTGCAAATGGGAAATACAAGGCTCAACTGCAGTCCTGGATAAAAGTCTGTGAGACCAGACCATCACGGCCAGCAGCCTTGAACTGTTCTGGGTGCAGAATTCTGAGGAAACTGTAACAGAGACACTCTGAGAGGCCGGATCACCTTGGCTACCTGTTTTCATTGGTATCTGCTCCCTTTGCTCTGTAAACACATAAACTTTCAAAGCTAACACACATATCTGCATTAACACAGAGCAGTGTATGCAAGCCAGCCGAAGGTGATGTCTTGTTTTATGTCTGAGCAGGTAGTTATATGTTACCTGCCTTGTAGTCTTTGTACTGGGGTTTAAAATAACCTGTGACTCCTAAAAAGCATCTTTAGCCACTCACACAAGGTGCTACCATATTTTTTTTAAAAAAATGGCTTTGCTTTCTATGCTAAGCAAGGAGATTACAAAAAGGCATTCATTCATTACAAGGCTCTGTCTCCAAGGAGTTTACAGTCTTGGAGAGACAGACAGACAGACAGACAGACAGAGATAGACAAAGACAGAGAGAGAGAGGGTGAATTATTGAATTATCACAATATACAAAGATTGTTTCTACAGAGCAATGGACAAAGTTGGATGGAACTGTGGAAGATAGAGCTAGGGGGTAAAAGAAAGGCTTTCATAAAGTAGATTGGCCCTGGGAGCCAAAGAATGAGGGAGCTAGGATGAAAGGAATATCAAAGCAGAAGACAGTGGAGGAAGAGGGACACTAAAAATCTGGATCTCAAGTGTTGTCTGTGTCAAGGGCAGGATGTGGGCAGAATGAAGATGAACGAATAAAATAGAGAAGTTGACTACACGCTAGAGAAAAGTAAGGGAAACATTGACACTGATGGGTGTTTTACCTCTCTTCAAGTGAACTTGGGACCTGGAGAGAGTCTAACCTGCTGGAATTTTAAGCTATGTTGTTATGATTGCTTTTCCTATTATTTCTATTTTGGGGGAATCAATGTGGCGGTGAGACAGACCCAGGTGATATATTCTGAGCAGAAAGCATGGCACCATGTGAGCCAGTGGTGCTCTGTTCTGTGCCTTCAATTGGACTGCCTATTAGAAAGAAGGGAGAGTGTGCAGAAGAGGAGATGAGGTGATCATGTCGTGTACCTTTTCTGCCTTGGAACTTGGAAAGCAAACTGCAGAGTGTTGGAAAACACTGCTCAAGATGGAAATTGTCAGGAATACTCAGCAATTACTGGAAGTTTTCAAATGCAACGGTTTCTGCCAACCATAGAAGTGTCTACCTCTGGCATATTAGGTGACAAAAATAATGATTCTTTTCATTTAATGGCCGATGAAATAGTCCAGTGTTGATGTGGTGGAGTTTTAGGGGAAACATCATGGAGCAGAGCTTGCACATTGCTTCCTGTGTTCAATCTCCTATGTTCCAGACCCTCCTTTTTACTATGTTCCAACCCACTTCTGCAGGTTCCTAGTGTAGATGATAAGAAAACAATGGTGGATTTGCAGAAACCAAAATTATTCTGCTGTGCTTGCTGTCTCTATTGCTGAAATTACCATGTCAATTTTAGCCACCAGCATTTCACATTTTCCAAAGTGGGATTACAAATTCCAAGAAATATTGAAGGCAAGTTACACAACGAATGCACACCACTGATGCATGTTTTAAAACTAATAAGATAATAAACAAGTAAATAAATAAGATAAATAATACAACTAATAAGATAAGAAGTCCCAGAAGGTAGTTGACTGAAAAAGAAGCATAGCTTAAGAAATAAATCAAGGTCCTCCCACTTCTATCCAGGTCCAAGAAGGTGAGCATCCAAACAGGCTAGGCTCCCACAAAGCCAGTTCATGCATTAGGATCGAAACCTAGTGCCATTGTCCTTGGCTTCTCATCAGCCTTCATTGTCCGCCATGTTCAGAGAGTCCGGTTTCATCCCATGCTTATTCAGTCCCAGTCCCGCTGGCCTTGGTGAGCTCCCAATAGATCAGTTCCACTGTCACAGTGGGTGGGTGCACCCCTCGTGGTCCTGACTTCCTTGCTCATGTTCTCCCTCCTTCTGCTCCTCATTT